>NW_006408675.1:5169186-5204709 GCF_000296735.1 Chrysochloris asiatica | reverse complement strand
AAAGAACCAATAGATCCGTTTTGGAAGAAGTGCAGCCAGAGTGCTCCTTGGAGGCCAGGATGGCTAAGCTTCGTCTCTCCTACTTTGGACGCATTGTCAGGAGGGACCAGTCCCTGAAAAAGGATTTCATGCTGGGTAAGATGGAGGGTCAGAGAAAAAGATGAAGACTCCCAATGAGATGGATCAGCCAGGTGGCATCATTGATGGACTCAAGTGTGGCAGCGGTAGTGAGGCTGGCCCAGGATCGGACATTGTTTTGTTCTGCTGTGCATGGGGTCGCTATGAGTCGGTTCCAACTCGATGACACCTGACAACAACAACAACATTTACTCACGGGGCAGGACACAAAATGAGGAGAAACAACTGCAAAAATCCATTAATAATTGGAATATGGCATGCATTAAGTATGAGTTTATGAAAAATTTTAAGTGGTCAAAAATGTAATGGAACACAAAGATTGATATCATATGCATTAATAAGCTGGAATGGACTGGTATTAGCCATTTTAAATCCGATAATCATAAGGCTTACTATATCAGGAATGACAAATTGAAGAGAAATAGTGTGGCATTCATTGTCAAAAAGAGCATTTCAAGATAAATCTTGAAATACAATGCTATCTATGATAGGATAATATACATATGCCTACAAGGAAGGCCAGTTAATACCACTACTATTATTCAAATTTAGGCACCAACCACTAGAGGCAATGATGAAGAAATAGAAGAATTCTACCAACTTCTTCAGTCTGTAATTGATCAAATATGCAATCAAGATGCATTGACAATACTGATGATTAAAATACAAAAGTTGGAAAGAAAGAGGAAGGATTGGTAGTTGGGAAATATTGCTTTGGTGACAGAAACAATGCTAGGAGTTTCATGACAGAATTTTGCAAAACCAACGACGTTCATTGCAAATACTTCTTTTTTTTTTCAACAACACAAATAGTAACCTGATAAGTGAAAGTGGGGAGAATGCAGCAATGAAGAAATTTATTGATATTTAGATGAGGTAGGGCTAGCTGGTTTGAAGTTTAGGGAGTTGTGTAGACTGCTGAACCTATGGGCACTGATCTAGCTCCTCAGATGCTGAGAGTGAATGAAGAAGCCTGCTGAACTGAAGGGCAGGGAGAAGTGTGTGGATTCCCAAGCTTGCAGTTATTATCCATTTAACCTAATGTGGATGGTTAAGGCTCAATTGACCAGAACCCAACCAACTGAAGAAAGAGATGTTTGAACTAGTGTCAATTGCTGCAACATTGATGGCTTGCTGTGTACTGGACCGTGCTTATGAATGAAGATGCTTAAAATTCCAAGAAGAACAGAAGATTTTTTACATCAAGGAACATGCTTGTCTCCTGAGAGTAGTGGGTTGATAGAGATAGGCAATTTAGAAATTGGACATCTAAAATGGAGTGGGAGTGGGGATAAAGGCATGAAGTGGCTGGCTTACAAGCTCTCATAGGTATGCTTACAGTTAAAATGCTGTGGGTAAATTGAATCCATCATGTATGAAAGGCTTAATGACTAGAAGTGCCAGAGTGTGGTCTGTGGTGTAGTGAATTATGTAATGTCTCTTATAGCCTTAGTCTGTAACTTATACCAAATGTTTCTGCTCTGCTGGGTCTGGGTAAGAGAAGGTGGGATAGGATGACATGATTCAGCTGTTCATTGCTATTGTAAAAACTTGGCACTCTAGTATAAGTAGAAAATAAACCATCTCAGAAGCAGGAGGAGGGATCTCACTACCATCAAGGAGAAAGAGCCAGAGTGGAGCATGTCCTTTGGATCCTGATATCCCAGTTCATTGAAACTCCTCAGTCCAGGGACAGAAATCTGTGACACCAGGGGAGTGGCAGAGAAGTAGCAGCAGCAGAACCAAGATCTAGAACATGAAACAGCAGTGGGCTTCCTAGTCCACAGAACAAGTACAACTGCTTGACTTTGGGCAGGAAGATTACTTTAAGAGTGGGGTGCCTCCAGACACATAAGTGGCAGAGTTAGGTTTGCTGAGCCATGGAGCTAGGGACAGTATTTTCAGGATGAGGCTTATGGTGGAGTGGTGTGTTCTATAGGCATTTATCAGCAACTGACTGGAATAACTGTGTTCTGAGTATTTTCTGATCCTGTATTATAATCTGTTAATTTCCCAAATAAGCCTCATAACTGTGAATATTGTCTGTTTGCCCATTGCATGGATTATCAAATCCAACTGATGAGTAGAGAGGGTTGTGGGAGGAATGTTTGGTTCATATTTTTTTTGCAGGGGAATACAATTCAACGTATAAAAGTACTTTAATTTTTTTCTTTTTTCTTTTTTCTCTTCTTCTTAGTTTTCTCTAAACAAACTGATGGTCTTACTAAGAAGAGCTATTGTAAGGATAACAAATTGTAAGAATAAAAAAAGCAACAAATCAATGTTATTGATTGAATTATTTTCCTCCAAAATATGTGTTATAAATTCTAATCCCTATACATTCGGTTATGGAGCCCTTGTGGTACTGTGGGTTAAGCGTCAGGCTGCTAACCCCCAGGTTGGTGGTTCAAAACCACCACTTGCTTCACAGGAGAAAGATGAGGCTATCTACTACCATAAACATTTGTGGTCTCACTGTGAGTCAGAATGGTCTCAGTAGCAGAGGGTTTGTTTTGGATTTGGTATACTGTTATTATAATCTCATTTGGGATTCATTTTCATTACGTTAATGAGGCACAATGAAGTAGAGTATAGCATAAATCAATGCCTTTTTATATATAAATGAGAAGATTAAGCAGGAAAGAGAGGAAGACACGCACCACATAATTGCCAAGGAACCTTGGAATATCTGTAAAGGGACAAGGATCTTCCATCAGAGCCAGAACTCTGAATTTGGACTTCTAACCTCCTAAACTGAGAAAAGAAATTTCCTTAAAGCTATCCCCTTGTGGTATTTTTGTTATAGCAACACTGGATAACTAAGACAATCAGCAAATGAATCTAAAGTGTGAAGCACAGAAGTGCTGAGTAAATGGAACCTTTTATTTGTTCTCTGCAGGTAAAATACATACTGACACTGAGCGTGTGAGCAAACAGCTGCCCACCAGAAAACCTGCTTAGTCTCTGACCATCAGGTGCAGTGTACGTAAATGAAAAACATCTGGTTTAACTTCATACAGGCTTCTGGGATTTTAGTCAACTAAAATAAACGTAGGATGAAAGAAACTTCAGGGGGAACTCTGCATTCAAAAGTACTACCATGCTTGATTGTGTGAACTGAATATTAAACTGGAAAATGAAATGTTTTTGTCAACTGTCTGAATCTATTGTGAGTAGTTGCAATATGCATTTACACAATGCTGCTTTTACAAGGATTAAAGTTTCTAATTCCAAGTTCAATACATATGGTGAAGCTCTGCTTTCACTCTTCCACCAAGATTTGTATAAGGGAGGCTGAAATAAGATCAAGCAAACGTATGACAAACCCCTATCACATTTTCAACCGAAACAACACCAAAATAAGCCAAAGTCCCCTAAAAGCCTGACATAGTCAATCCACCTCTGTATACCCAGCCGGGCCATAAATGTCAGTTGTTCTACTTAAACAGAAACAGAGGGCCTGTCTCATGTCTCAATGGGGAGCCAAGTGAGATGACAAACAGGCCCGGAGAAAAGAGCCAATTGTTTAAAAAACTGCAAAGCTGGTGTACTTGGAGTTCTCAAAAAGCATTCATTGCTGAACATCAAATTTTTAGCTATCAAAAGGCCACTGTTAAAGAGTTAAAACCTCATCCCACAAGAGGTCCTGGATAACATGTGATAGGAATAGAAATGCCTCTGTACGTTTTCTTTCTTAAAACATGCCAGAGAAAAGAACTCAGTCTAGTACAAGAGAATCACTGAGTGGTTGGGAAAAGGTTAACTGCCTTAGCGTCTAAAGTCATTGAAATATACCCTGCAGAAACACTAAAACAAATAGTGCACTCATACATTCATGCCCATAAGCAACATGCCCATAAACAACTGAAGGGTAAGTGTGAGATTGTACCCACAAAGTAATTTCTAAAAAAAAAAAAAAAAAAAAAAAGACACATGCTTAATATGTCCTAGAGAAAGAAAGACTTTGTTTTGTTTTAAAGAAAAAAAAGACAGAAATCCCATGGCTTTCAGAATTCCAAATAGCTTACATATAATTTTTATTCTGTGAAAATTTGAAGTGCTTCTAAGAGAAGATAGAAAGGTCTCACTATTGCACCACTCCACTCTTGCCTTAGCAACTTTCCTACAATAGACTCACGCTAACCTTTGACAGTAACACCCTGTCAATTCCAGCCTGTGCCTTAGAAGGGGACAGTCTCCAGTGATGTTGCTGGGAAATCCTTTCTCCACAGTTCAAGGAGAATGAAGTTGTCAGTGATGTCTAATGAATATAGATAGGTAACATGGGCAGAACTATCACACACCCGCCAGCTCTGTGTCTTTCTGGGGCCTGGCATTACCTTGTGAATGTCATACTCAGGGCAGAAGACATCGTTCTCTGAATACTCAGTAGTTCCATTGCTGTTGTTAAGTGCCTTCGAGTCGGTTCCAACTCATAGTGACCCTGTATAGGGCTGAGGAGCGACTGGTGAGCTTGAACCCCCAACCTTCCGGTTCAAACTGCCTTTGTAGTACAGCATATTAACCCGAGTGCCACACCAGGACTTCAGTTCCACTTCTCGGTGGGGTAAAATCATTGGAACAAGAAATCTAAAGGAACAAAAATCACGTTGAAAGTGTTTCTGAAACAGTAAATTTTGTGTCTATTAAACAGAGGGTCATTTGATTTGGCTGTGTTTCCAAAAATGCTTGTGGGCAGAATGGTCTGATGGGGGCATTCCCAGCAAGTTTATCCAGTGTGAAAATCTGCTCTGAGAAGTTTCCCCTTCAAAAAAGAACACCCCCTTCATCTCTAATTCAGAAGTGGATGTTCCTTTACCTGATGCAAAGGGGACTCTAGAGGTATTGAAAGTTTGTCTGCCCAAAGATTGCTCCTGAATTTGCTTTTCAATTAAAGGCACTTATTTGAAGAAGGTGTAGGATGAGCATACTTGGGTAAAAGGGCAGGGTTGGGGAGGAGTTAGTCTTGAGCAGAAGCAAATGTGAAAACCCTGCAAGCATGGTATGTTGTTAAGTGTCTTTGAGTCAGTTCCAACTCACAGCGACCCTGCAGGCATGAGATGAACAGGGACAACTAGGTACTGGGAAAATCAGTCTGATCTGCCACTGAGTTGTGGGATGACACAGATTAGACAGCATTTCCTTTCTTGCATATGGAGTCTCCATGAGTAGGGGTCAACTCAACAGCAGCTAACATCAACAATGAAGTCTCCCTATTTCCTACTTCTCCTAGCAGAGGACCTGATCTAACAAACATGTACATCACTGCATAATCTACAACTTACTCTTGTGACAAAATGGCAACCGCTAAAGGCAGTATGGACAGAACCACATTTAACACCAAGTTCCATTTGCAGGAGGTCAAAGAAAGCAAGTGCTGTCAGGAAATGTACCCTCTGCCTCTGCCCCTGCCCCTTAAACCACCATCCACCATTAAATGCCTTTATATGAGGATCTCACGGAATATCAGGTGAACTTCAAAAGTACTAAGGTCAGATTGAGAGGTTCCTGCTTGGTTTACATAATTGATCTGATCAATTTGGGCTGGAAAGAGAAATTTTCTCTGGTTTCTAAAGGTAGCAATTAGATCCTATGAACATTTGAGGAGAAAAAAATCCATTATTTCTTTTCTTTCTTGAGAGATGATTTTTTTCCCTCCTCCTTTGGAAGGTTTGTAGTACTTTGTTTCCATCTGAGCCAGAAAAGTGTACATTTCCTTTAGCCAATCCTTTGGTCTGCTCTGGATGACCGCCTTCAAGTTATCTATCCCTTCATCAAGCCCTAACCCTTTCCTGCTGATTTCTGTTTCTTCAACTTCCTCCTGAGCCCTCCTTTACCTTGCATTCATCTTTTGCTTCGATTCTTTGACAAAGGCTTTAGAGGATGGGCCCTCTCGAGCGTCAATGGCTTGTTGAATGACATTCCTTATACCGGGTTCCTCTGTGTACTGCACACCAACACAGACTCCATGATCTGACCCATGTCACTCTTAAAGTCCAGGTAGACCTGTTTGATACCATCCAACTCTTCTTCCAAACCTTTGTATGCCGTTTCAAAGCCCGAATGTCCTCTAAAGATATCTTTTAAAAGAGTACCCTCCAATTCATCTCCCAGTCCTACTTCTGGGTGAGCTCGGCGGAGTCTCCCAGTCCTACTTCTGGGTGAGCTCGGCGGAGTCCTCGTCCACCGCACCCTGATCATTGTACTCTACCCTCTGCTCTTTGTCACTTAAAACCGAATAGACGTTCCCGAGGATCTGGAAACAGCGGGTGGCGTCCACCTTGTGGTCCTCTCCCACCCAGTCCTGGTTCAGCGGCAGGAACACCCTGTGGTAGCCGCTTTGGACCTCTCAGTCCGAGTCCTCGCGCCTCACGTCCAGCACCTGGTAAAGGTTGGAGGTGCGGAACACGTCTTCGCACAGCTCCAGCAGCCCCATGTCTGGCATGGGACCTGAGCAGGCGGCGGCCTCCGCGACAACAGCGGGTCTTAGCAATATCGCTAGAGCCCAGGACAGCTCCCTTTATTTTGGAAGTAGATTGCCAGACCTTTCTTCTGAGGGGCTTTTGGGTGGACGTAAACCTACAACCTTTTGCTTAGCAGCTGAGCTAATTCATCATTTGCACTCTATGCCTAAATCCTACTCAAGCTCAGAAGGGCATTGATAGTTGAGGATTAGACTTGGAAATGCTCCTTAATGAGGCCGTATTCCGCTGAGAGGGCACCTCTGAAAGCTGCACCAAAGCCATCACCTCCAGGAGTAATTAGAAGGCAGGCCACAAGACACCATGTGAAAGAACCGTACCAGCTCGTTCCTCTGCTGTTGCAGGGAGAGGCTCTACCCTGGACAGTTCTGACTTCTGCCCAGAGACCATCTAGCAGCAGGATGCCTGCAGGTGCCCCATGACTTTGCTCAACTCTATTTGAGAAATAAAGACAAGCGTCGAGTGATCTGGGTTTGAAGCTACTTTCAAGTGGTAAAGAACAGATCCATTTCCTGAAGTTTACTGGAATCAGTTGTCCCTTGGGAGATAACTCAGACGCTGGAGTTTAACACATGGCTCCTAAAGGACCCCCAAAGGGTGACTTGGCTATGAAAAACCTTTGTATAGGAGGAAAGATTAAATGGATACAAGTTTAGAAGTCATGGCAAAGGCTGATCATGGTCCACCTTGGTGGCCTGGAATGGTCTGACCTAGTAGAAGGACCTCCCTTCCTTGGAATAGATCCAGCCAGTGCCTCAGGGACCTGGATTCTTGTTCCATGCTGCCTCTCCCATTAAGCAATGACCACAGCACCACAGAGGATGACCAATCTTGGAAAGATTAGCATTCTACATACTTGGTTTAAAAAAAAAAAAAATTATGTAACTGGTGTTCTACATTTTCCTAGAATCTTTGACTCTCTGAGGACTAGTTCTTGTTCTTGCTGTTAAGGGAGAAGTATTCAAAAATATTAATGTACAGTTACTTTTGATTAACACCATTTAGCCAAATGATATAACTGTTACATGATCAGAAATCCTGTGAGTGCCCACTCAAATCCCTTCTTCATTGCCTAAAGATGTAAGCTGGGGCCCTTCAAAATAAAATAGCTCACACTTCAGGCTTGTATTTCAAAAGGATTCATTCATCATGGTGCGAGGTGGTGAGCTGAGGGGTTTGGCCCCATAACAACTCTAAAAGTTTGCTGTGATTTGGAGAGAATAGCAGCCTATGTTCTGAATAGAAAGGGGAAATAAGGGACAAAGTTCTCAGTTGAACAATAATAAGCGATGAATAAGATGAAATTGCTTCAAAAAGATGTACAGCCAACATTGGAGGAGAACATTCATACATGTGCTGCCAGTTAGAGCTAGGTCATGTCCAGCAGCAGACTGATGGGGATAAATGGATGAGTACGTTAAGAGCATCTCAGGCAGCTCTCATCAGAATGTTCTGTTCTCACAATTATATATGTACGGTCCAGGAGCAGAGGGCCCTGGGACCATCAATGGAGAAGAACGGAGAGCAGGCCCCTACCCAGAGAAGCAGTAAGGCCTGAGATGGAGACAGAGAAGATGACATGAAGAGATGGAGTGGCTGGGGACTTGTGATCCAGAGAGGGAAAGGGGCTGAGGACTGTGGGGGGAGTGGGAGGCGCAGGCTTTCAAGGTATATCCTTTGGTTGGGTGATGATGCATGGACAGGATGGTAACCATGGCATTGAGACGATATACAATAGAATGAATGTAAAACTATTGTTCTCCCATGTAAACTATCACACAATTCACAATAAAACATTTATTTAAAAAATTATATATGTATAGATGTAAAAGCAATGGGCATATTAAAACAAAGATGTTGCTGTTGTTAGGTGGTGTCGAGTTAGTTCCGACTCATAGTGACCCTGTATAGGGTTTCTGAGGAGTAGCTGGTGGGTTTGAACTGCTGACCTTATAGTTTTAAGTCCAGTGCTGACCAACAGCACCATACCCGAAATCCAAAAATGAAGATATCACTGTTTACATCTAAGTCTCTTGCATTTCAACCTGTGGGTCCTTAGAGTTGAGAATAACTTCAGAAGACAGCGATTGTTATGTAAGGTAACTTGCGTAAGACTAGGTAATGTTTCTTTCTGTACATGGGGTTGAAACAGATTCAGACACAATCAATAATCACAAGAATGTTGGGGAGAAAGAACAAACTAACAAAAAATAAACCCTAAGCATCAACTGCTTGGCCCTTGAATATGAGATGGAAGCAACACTATTGCGACTGAAAATCGGCGTCACTTCTCAGATGTTCCCTTCATTTGTTCACTCCCCTGGTGTGTGTCCACAGATGTCCTCAGATGGCTGGTGACCCTCGGAGGCTGTGAAACAGTGACAAGGAGACAGTGCATCCCTGCAGGCCTTGGAAGATGCAGTCTTACCCACATGTTTCTGCTGAGATGATAAGTATTCACAGCATGACATTCTGAGAAAAAAAAAAATTACATAAAAGCAATTTTTCTTAGTGCTATTTCTGGTCTTTTTATGAGTCACTCACTGTCTTCTGAAGTGCTTGCATTGCTAATGAGGACTTTCAAGGCACAATACAGCAAGGAGTTTTCAGAATTCTCTTGGATTGGGGAATAAAGAAATTGCTGTTTCATCCTGAAGGGGTACAGACAACTAGTGGAAGAGCCAGTCATTTATGCTAGGCTAGGTGTGGCGCTGTAGGATAAGTACTGGACGTTAATAGCAAGGTAAGCAGTTCAAACCCACCAGCTGCTCTCCGGTGGCTATGTTTCAGAACCGACTTGACAGCACTTAACAACAGCAACAACAACCTACAAAGTCAATTACCTACAAAATGCTAAATCAGTGCATCCAGCGTCTCTCACATCTGCCTCAGTACATGTTTAATGCTTCAAAGATTTGGGCACATTAGCACCTGTCTTCTTTATCATCTACCTGTCTCACAGAGTGTTCTGAATTGCATTATGTCTCCCCAGAGGATATGTTGCATCTTCATATGAATTTTTCCTCTGTCTTTCTCTCTATCTCATCTCTTTTGTAAGAGTTACTCAGATTGGATTCGGACCCAGCCCGTCAATATGAACTCATGTTAACTGAACCGATCACATCTTCATGGACCCTATGTCATAGTCATAGCTACCAGGTAGCAATGTATCCTAGGAAGGCAGGTGCTAATTTGCACAATTAGTTGAGAGCCGTCCATTCATGAGGTTACTTTGAAAGTGATAAATCATTACCCAAGCATGACAAATTCCTAAGGTGTCCCTTTGTAAAAATGAGGAAAAGGAGACACACCAAGATTGTAGTTTGCCTAGAGAGGCCCACAAAACCAGTACATGGTCCACCATCTAGGGCTTCACTCTTTTTCCCTATGCTCCACTTTCATTCCAAACCCTCAAAACTCAAGAATCATCCCTTTCTGCAGGTTGATCCAGTCCCTTGGTCTATTTAAGGAAGGAGTGTTTCTGAAACAGCAAGTTTTGTATATGTCAAACAGAGGATCACTTGAAGGTCTAAACAGAGACTAGCGAGAGCAGGAGGAGAAATCCTTACTTACTTATCCAGGTGGAAACACAAGTTCCTATCGTGCCAATTCCTGCCTATGGTGATCTCATGTGTGCCATAGTAGAACTGTGTTCCAATGGGTTTTCAAAGACTGGTTTTTCAGAAATAAATCATGAGTGCTTTCCTCCAACATGTCTTTGGGTGGACTTGAACATTCAACCTTTCAATTAGCAACCAAATATGCTAGCCATTTGCACAACCCAAGATTTCTACATAGGCAGAAAGACTTCTCATTTTGGAAGACGTAAATGAGCTCTTTTTGAATAGGATCTCCACATGTAGTTAATTCCTTTAACAATGGGGCTGCTTACCCCACCAACAAAAATGGGAACCAATTGGAATTGAGTTAATTCTGAGGTGGGTGTTACTTTATTTACTGTTTTCTAATTCTTCCTTCTGGACAGTGTTGTCACTGAATAGAACAACTTCCCTGTCATGGCACCAAAGTCATACTTCCTTCATCCCTTCCCCCCATTTCTTTTGAATTTTAAGATGATCTCAGCAAAAGGCAATACTACAGATTCCTACTCTCTTTTTGACAGGTGAGGCAGTTCAGACCCAGAGAAGTTTAATGACTTTCCCAAGTTCACACAGTTAATTTGTGGCACAGATGTTGTTGTTTAGTGCTGTTGAGTCTGTTCCAACTCATAGCAACCCTGTATAGGGTTTCTAAGGAGCAGCTGGTGGGTTTGAACCACCGACCTTGTGGTTCAAATTGACCTTGCAGTCCAGTGCTGATCCCACAGCACCACACATAGTTGTTGTTCTTAAGTGCTGTTGAATCGATTCCGACCCATAGCGACACTCTATAGTGTTTCCAAGGAGAAGCTGGTGAGCTTGAACCACCAACCTTGAAGTTCAAATGACCTTGTGGTCTGACGCATTAGCCCACAGCGCCATACTAGGACCCCACACATATAGTAAGTAGCATGTATTTATTTATTTTTTTCCTTCTCTCTCTTTCTTATGCCTAGCTCATTACCTAGCATGTAGTGAGTGAATCAATACTTGACATAATAAAGAAATGCTTTTTGTATCGTGTAACATACCAATCATTTTCTTTTTTTGTTTTTGCTCTGATTGGACATGGGATAGAGACTAGAAATGCAAACCACTTTTATTAGTATTAGTTTGGCCCAGAAGTGAAAGGAGCAGGAACCCAGGGCTAAAGATTTTGAGAGTGCATGTTTTTGTTTGCTACATAGGGTCCCCTTCCCTGTTCCCTTTAGTTGTCATCACACTGCATAATTTGTGGATAGACATCATGACTAGCTCTTGTTCTTGCCTGGAAATGTGTGTGTACCTCTATGTGTTTGTACATGTACACATATGTGTATGATGTGTGGGCAGAAGTAGAATCCCTAACCCTTGGCAGGTAGGTGGGACACGAGGTGGTCAGGAAGAGCGTGGTATGTACAGCTGCAGTTCCTGGTCTACCAAATCACTCTGTGGCTTGCCTTGTTGGCAAGAGGCATCTTGTCACATTTGCAGGTTAGCATGAAACTGAAGAAGAGCTCATTTTTAGCGATTGAATTGTAATGCACTCAAGGCTGCCTCCACCCACCTGTGAGTAGGCAGAGAACAGAAAAGCTGTGTCCCTTGTGTTACCTGAAATAAGTAACAATCATTCGTAGCTCAGATACGTCAGGCCTGAACTTGCTTTGGGCCCTCTGATTGCTCCCTGACCCTGAGGATTGCTCAGTCTAGCTCTGCTGTGTGTATGAGCAGGGCAGGCTGAGAGAGAGGCCTTTGCATGTGCCTTATAAGTTAGCTATTGAGTATGTTTGCAGGTCATGTGTCATTTGAGTGAAGAAGGACACTATGATTTTCAATCTAATTGTACTGTAAACTCTACTTCAAAATAATTTCTAAAACTCAGTGCATTATAAGGGGCAAAAATCTATTGCTTCTGTCTTCCTTTGTCAAAGAAAATCAGTCCTATTTTTTGTCAAGGGTTGACAAAGTGTTGCAAGCTTATCCATCAACTCCTTTCTAAGGACAGATTCAATGCAGACAAAGGCAAGGGGGTCCTTTGTGACCCACTTGTACTGTTTTTTATCCTAATATATTGGTTTTATTTGAGTTCATGGAGCCTGAAGTCCTCTGACCGGAGGTAGCAAACTTAAAAGCATGTTAAAGGTTGTTTAGGCCTAAAAAAAAGCAAGTTGTGATTAAATTATAACAAGGAACCTTATCTGAAGAGTTTATTATATTTTCATGTGTAGAGCTATGCCTGATACATAGCTGTTCAAAAGCGTTGTTGTTTTTTTTTCATTTAAAACTTCGCAAAAGCAATATTTCACAGTGAAAATCAAAAGATACCTGAGAAAAGGTTTTATTGTCCACAGAGACAAGAGCAGAGGAATGGATGAGATGAAGCTTTTAAATGGACTCCACCTGGTGAGTATGGCACAGGCAGAACTTAAAGCCTCCAAGGTCATGGTGACATTTAATGACTTCCCTTCAAAATCTAAGGGAATGCCTCCAAGAACTGCCCTCATTGCTAAGAGACCAGAAGAACTGGATGGTGCCCAACTGCCATTACTAAGTATTTTGATCAACGATTCCATAGACTTCTGATTAAAAAGAGAGAAATACAGAATAGAATTTCAAGTTTTCATGATTCTAGACTTTTTGGAGCCATGAAGGATGGATGAATGTCTAAAATGATTACCTTGAGACAATTTAAAAATTTTAAACCAAAAATATCCCCTGAAGTCTTCTTAAAATGAATCAATTATGTAACTGAACTAGTGAAAACAGTTTACTATGAACACTATGCCCTTCTAAGAACTATAAATATGAGATCAAAGGGACAATGGCAACTTGAGCCTTTGGTGGCAGAGAGTAGATGCTATGGTGATGGTGGTGGTGATGTGCCGTGGCGTCGATTCCGACTCATAGAGACCCTGTACAGGGTTTCCGAGGCTGTAAATCTTTGCGGGAGCAGAAAGCCTCATCTTTCACCTGCGGAACAGCTGGTAGTTTCTAACTTCTGACCTTGCGATTCGCAGCCTGATTTATAACCACTAAGCTACCAGAGCTCCTTGAGGGAGGGACAGATCAGAAAAGGAGGGCAAGAAAGGTTGTGCCACTGAGCATGTAATCAATGCCATTAAATTATTTGTAGAACCTGTTGAATTGGTGTATAATTTGCTAGGTATATTTTCAACTACATAAATAAGTAAAACTCAAAAGGAAACAAAACAACATCAGCGTAACAATCTGTTTCACTGACATTACTACAAACCTCAAAGAATAGTGGCTAATGGTGGAATAAAATGCTTTAAACCACAGTGAATATGAGAGTGGAAAAAAAAAAAAAAAGTCAAGATATAAAGATGCTTGAACTCCATCAAATCCATGGTTCTAGAAAGATTTGTAAAGAACTCCTATGGAGTAATGGTTAAGCACCCAGCTGCTAACCCAGATGTTGACGATTCAAACCCACCAAGCCAAACTGCTTCTGTAAAGATTGCATACCAACCAGCCAGCCTGCTGCCATCCTGTCATTTCTGACTCAGCAACCCTAAGGAATCCTATGGAGCAAATACTACTTGGTCACATAGGGTTGCAATGAGAAAGCACACACAACACAAAGACTTAAAACTCATTAGTTCACTCTTACATAGGCTGCTAGTGAAATAAGGGTGGCCCCAAAGAACAGGCAAGAAATTCAGAATGAGATGCCGCAGGCCAGATATCAGACTTCTGACAAAGTATCAGACTCTTATGGCTGGAAGGAGCCTTGAAGGTGGTGTCTTTTGTTTAAAATTCTAAACTTGTTCCTGAGATGCGGTCAGAGAAAGGATTTGCAAACTACCGCTGGGGGCCCAAACCAGTCCACCACCTGGTTTTGGATGGCCTGTCAGCTAAGAATGCCTTTTACATTTTTAAATGACTGAAAAATACCAACAGAAGAATATATTGCAACACACACACACACAATCACATGAAATTAATATATTTTGGTGTCCATTTTGTTATTGTTGTTGTTGTTAAGTGTCATTGAGTTGTTTCCAACTCATAGCAACCCTGTATAGGTTTTCTGAGGAGCAGCTGGTGAGTTTGAACCACCGACCTTGAGATTCAAATGACCTGTGGTACAGTGCATTATCCTGCAGTGCCACAGCTGCCATCAACTCAGCCCCTGATTTCTGGGGACCCCATGTACAATGAACTAAACGTAGCCTGGTATTGAGTCATCCCCATGATTGGTTGTGAATCAGAACTTTGTGATCCATAAGCTTTTCGTTGGCTGAGTTTTCACAGGTAGATCACCATGACTTTTTCCCTAGTCTGTCTTAATCTGGAAGCTCCACTGAAGCCTGTTTGGAATCATACTGTTAAATGCCATTGAGTTGGTTCTGACTCATAGCAACCCTGTATAGGGTTTAGGAGGGGCAGCTAGTGGATTTGAAGTGCTAACCTTGTGGTTAGCAGTTCAGTGTTTATCCTACAATGCCACACCAGGAGTCCATTTGACATCCTAGCAACACGCAATCTACCATTAACAATCAGGTATTGGCTACCCATGAAGTGAATTGGCTAGGAATTGAACTCTACTCTCCCACGTGGTAGGCGATAGTTCTACTGCTGAACCAACAATTCTTCCTTCATTCAGTGCCCATAAATTAAGTTTTATTGAACACAACTTTATCCATTCATTTGTGTATTGTCTATGTCTGCTTTTGTGCTACAATAACAGAGTTATTTGCAACAGAGACCCAATGACCCACAAAATCTAAGGTATTTATTATTTTGTTCTTTATAGATGGTTGCCATCCTCCTCTAAGACCACAGGAAGGAAAGAATTAAGAACAGGGAGCATTCTGGACACCTCTTCCAGGACCAGAGAGGAGAGGTTTGTATTTCCCACCCAAGATTTCTTCACCAAGGAAGAGAAGCAGAGGCCAAGTTGCTCTTGAACAAGCCCTCTGCCATTACCCCTCTGGTAATTTCCAAGGTTGTACAGTCATTAAAGTAAATGATCTATGCATTTGCAGCTTCCCGCTAAAGCTGTTCAGGCCACCCTATTATCTCATGGTAAATAACAGACTGTAATTACACAAATGTGTAATTATATCACTGGGGAGGCAGAGAGAGGCACATGGTTGCTCAGTTTGTGGGTCTGGGCTGAGTGATCTGCCAGACATTCCACAAGCCTTCAGGGGCAGCATTCTGGATGAGCTGGTTGGTTGATAAAGGGCCTCTCCGAGAGGAATATTATGTGGATGAACAGTTTTCATGCTACTCTGGTTTTGTAGACTATGCCTGCCATGTAGAGCTTAAAGGAAGCAAACATAGAAGAAGCAAATGTGAACCTCTGGGCAGTTAGTATTTATCTGCTAGTGTTCCCCGGGCTTTGCATTGAAACCTTCAGTGCTTTTTGGAGTGTGGAGAATGTTAGGAGGGAAGGGGAAGACAATGTGGTATTGTTCACCACCAACAAGCCTGAGTCATTCCTTTGTTAAGATGGATCTGAAGTGGCTGCATCTGTGTGTGCTGTGAAGTCAGCACAATTGACATTGTTTATAGCCCTGTTTGTTGTGGCTGCTCCATGTGTAGAGATTTGGCTATGGGAGAGGTTTCCATATTAAAGCCGTTCCTCTGAGTGCTTGGTGGTTGGGTCTCCAGTTACATAAATCTTTGCCTGCCATGCTCCAGACCCAGCAGCCCAGCCTGGAATGATTTGGGAGTGGAGGTTAGCACATAGAGTGGTTAACTTGTGTCTGAGGGAGAACAGGGATCTTGAAGTGGAGAGAAAGGCCAGAAGAGTACTCAGACACAGGGGACATGTGCTGACCTATTTCTAGTGTACCACATGAATTTTTCCAGCAAAAAGCAATTTAGAACTTTAATCTGTACCTTGGAAATGAGTGAAGCTGAAGTCTAAAAAAAAAAAAAAAAAAGTTTCAGCTCCTCTATGAAAGGTAGCACAGGGTAGTAGGGAGGGAGGGGTTAAAGCAGAGTTGTTTGTTTTTTGTTTTGTTTTTTTTTCCATGCATTGATCTGACGCAACTATGAGGATAGAAGGAAGAGCACCAGACTTTGTGTAGCAAACACACACTTTCTCACAGTTATTCAATCATATGCTACTATTCTAGGTGCTGTTCAGGAGGGGTTTTGCAGCTAAAATTAGAGTTCCTGATCAGTTGACTTTAAGATTATATTGGTGGGTCTGACATAATCAGAAAAGTTCTTTAAAGGAGGCTCAAGCATTCCCTTTAGAGCAATACTCCAAAGAGCAGCTGAAATGTTCCCTTCCCGACTGTCTGCAAAACAGCTGATGTACCAGTCAGCTTCTGAGCTTCCCTTCCTCCCCAACCACTCTCTGAATTTCAGTCTTGCTAAGTAAGCTTCCACTATCCTTGTAGTACAGTTCTTGTAATTAATCTCTATCTGGAGTCCTGGTGTGACACTGTGGATGAATGCATGGGATTGCAATGTCGTTTGAACTTCAAAGTTCAAGCTCACCAGCCGCTCCTTGGAAACCCTATACAGGGTTGCTATGGGTCAGAACTGACTTGATGGTACTTAACAACAACAACATCTATCTAGCTATAATTTATCTACCTACTTGTTACAACCATCTCCCAGGTCTTGCTTGATGGAGCTACCAGAGACACAAAAGGTTGAAAGTGAAAGAAGATGTTTTTATTTGGGTGGCTAAGCAAAGAAACACATCAGGACTTAGTTCACCAAGACAGTTCCCTGAGTTCTGGGATGAGGTCTTTTATTAGAATAGAATCAAATGGATCTTGACTGAAAGCAGAGTAAACCAGAAAGATGTTTACTTGTGCTTTATTGACTATGCAAAGGCATTCAACTGTGTCAATCATAGCAAACTAAGGATCACATTGAGAAGAATGGTAATTCCAGAACACTTAATTGTGTTTATGAGGTATATGCACATAGAGAAAGAGGCAGGTGTTCAAACAGAACAAGGTGGTACTGAATGATTTAAAATCAGGAAAGGTATGCACTAGGATTGCATCATTTCACCATACTTATTCATTATGTATGCAGAGTAAATAATCCAAGAAGCTGGATTATATGAAGAAGAATGTGGCATCAGGGTTGGAGGAAGACTCATCAACAGCCTATAGATTACAAAACCTTGCTTGCTGAAAGCTAATAGGATTCAAAATACTTACTGATGAAGATAAAAGACTATGATCTTTAGTATGGATTGTACCTCAATGTAAAGAAAACAAAAATCCTCACCACTGGACCATAAATAACATCATGATAAAAGGAGAAAAGTTTGAAGTTATCTAAGACTTCATTTTGCTTAGATCCACAATCAATGCTCATGGAAGTAGCCGTCACAAAATCAAGAGATATATTGCATTGGACAAATTTTCTGAAAAAGACCTCTTTAAAGTATTCAAGAGCAAAGATGTCACTTTGAGGACTAAAGTACATCTAACCCAAGACATGGTATTTTCAATGGCCTCATATGCATGGGAAAGTTGGACAGTGAATAAGGAAGATCATAGAAGAATCAATGCACTTAAATTACTGTGTTGGTGAAGAATATTGAAAGTGCTATGGACTGCCAGAGAAGCAAATTTGTATTGAAAGAAGTGATTCCAGAATGCTCCTTAGAAATGACACTGTTGTTTTGCCCAGCGAAGGAACAGCTTACACAAGAAAGTTAGTTGTCTATACCAGCAATGGCTACCATAGAGCAGTTGACCTAATACCTATCCCTTATTGGTTCTGCTTGTCTAGTTAACAAGCGAAGTCTAGCCATGCAAACTTACCTGAACCACATGACCAAGGCATTATGAAGTCCAGCATCAAAATTGTTCTCAACCTCAACTTATCTAAGAAATATAATACTTTTCTCTCAAAAACAGAGGTCATTTGGGGCATAATTTTCCATAATTATGTTAGTGGGGGTGCAACAGAAACTCAGTGAGAATTTATAGCTTACAAGTTCTCATGGAAGTTCTACGATCTTCCATCCATACCTGCAGGAGAGACCTCTATTGAGCTGACAAGACCTCATTGCATTTCTTGGTATTATGGTCTCCTAAAAATGTGTCCAAGTAGAAGAATGTTAGGACCTGGTGATGGCTGGCTGATAGGTCATAGACACTAAATCTTGATTCTGCATAAGCTTTACTCTGTCCTGCCCACTTCCAGCCCCTGGGCAAGAAAGACAAGGCCTAAGGGGGCCATTGATAGACTGTTTGATTTATGTTCTTAGAGTTACGTGTTCAGTAGAACATCTGTTGGAAACAATTTTCTGTACTTAGATCATCTGTGTCTCCATTCTCCCAGTAGACCTTGGGACACAGTTATAGGAAAGTCTATGTTCACATGGTGAGGTAGCAGCATGATGTAGTAGTGGGGAGGCAGAGCTCCTGGTTTTAATACGAGCCCATCTTGAGATCCACTAGTTCTTTAAGGAAGGATACAATGGATCTGGCAGTAGGAGAAAAGGAGTGTGTGCAAAGATGGGAGAATGTCAGACATGGATGAGGAAAGGAGTCCTATTGCTTTCAGTCTCCTCATCCAATTTTCAGAATTCCCATCCAGGGAGGCCTCACTATCCAGGTGGGTATCCCCAAGACTAGGAATTCCTGTGTTTGACTTTGTATATGTTTATTTTGCATTCAGACTGTCAGATCTACAGGTCTGTGAAAACACAACGTAGGAGGTTTCTGCTTGATGTTTACTTCAAAAAAGATCTGGAAGCCACTGACGTACAAGAAGTATGTTTTTAATGATGCACTCATTTAAATTCTATCTATGAGAAGACACAGTGTGCATACTTCCAAGCTAAATAATCTACTTTTGTGTTCTCCACCAAACAACCCTCACATTACAGCTAAAGTAGTACTCATTGATAATAACATCAGTTCCTCTTTTAGTATCTCTGTGTGGACAAGGGAGTGCAGTGTCCAGTGGGAGAATTCTGTACTTTTATGAAGGAGACCTGGATTCAATTCTTGACCAATGCATCTCAGGTACAGCTAATACCATCTATTAGTGTTGCTGTTATTTGTTGTTAAGTGCCATCAAGTTGGTTTTGACTCATTTTGTTGTTGTTAGATGCCATTGAGTTGACACAGACTAATCGTGACCCTATAAACAACAGAATGAAACACTGCTGAGTCCTGGGCCAACCTCACAATTGTTGGCACACTCAAGCCCATTGATGCTTCCACTTGGCCAATCCATCTCACTGGGGGAATTCCTCTTTTTCTCTGACCCTCCACCTTACCAAACATGATATCCTTCTCCAGAGACTGGTCCCTCATGACAATCTGTCCAAAGTATGAGAGATGAAGTTTGGCCATCCTTGCCACCAAGGAGAACTCTGACTGCACTTCTTCCAACACAAATCTGTTTGTTCTTTTGGCAGCCCATGACACTTTCAATATTCTCTTCCAATACCATAACTCAAACACATCAATTCTTCTAGAATCTTCCTTTTTCACTGTCCAACTTTCACATGCATATGAAGTTATTGAAAATACAATGGCTTGGGTCAAGCGCACCTTAGTCCTCAAGTTGACATCTTTGCTCTTCACCCCTTTAAAGGGTTTTATGCAGCAGATTTGCATAATGCAATATGTCATCTGATTTCTTGACTGCTGCTTTCATGAGTGTTGATAGTTAATCCAAGAAGAATGAAGTCCTTGACAACATCAATCTTTTCTCTTTTGATAAGAATGCTGTTTATTGGTCCAGTGGTGAAAATTTTTGTTTTCTTTACGCTGAGATGCAATCCATACAGGAGGCTGTGGTCTTAGATCTTCATCAGTGAGTATTTTAAGTCCTCTTCACTTTTAACAGTCAAGGTTGTATCATCTGCATATCGCAGGTTGTTAATGAGTCTTCCTCCAATCCTGATGCCATGTTTTTCTTCATAGAACCCAGATTCTCAGATTATTTGCTCAGTTTACAGGTTAAATAAGTATAGTGAAAGAACACAACCCTGTCACACACCTTTCTTAATTTTAAACCACTCAGTGTTCCCATGTTCTATTCGAACAACTGCCTCTTGGTCCGTGTACAGATTTCTCATGAGCACAATTAAGTGTTCTGCTATATTCCTACTTCGCAATGTTATTCATAGCTTGTCATGATCCACACAATCAAAAGCTTGACTCATAGCAACACCGTATAGGGTTTCCAAGGATTTGCTGGTGAGTTTGAACCACGACTTTGAGATTCAAACCAATTTGTGGTTCAGTACTTATCCTACAGTGCCACACCAGGACTCCATTTGTCAGTAGAGACTTGCATGTTGCTATGATGCTAAACAAGTTTCAGTGATACTTCCAGATTAAGATTGACTAGGGACAAAAAGCCTGGTGACCTATGTCTTCCAAAAATCAGTCCGTGATAACCTTGTGCATGACAACAGTCAGATCTGCAAGTAGTCATAGGGACAGTGCAGGACCGGCAGCATTTCTTTCTGTTGAGCATGAGGTTGTCATGAATTATGGGACAATTCAACAGCAACAATGTGTGTGTGCATCAGTGAACTAAGCTCAACCCAGGAGAATCACAGCGACAGTAAAATCAGATTTATTTTCTTTATGAAAATCTTATATTGAACCTTTATCCTCAGCAAAAGTTGAGGTCTTTTTTTAGTTGTTCAGAATGAGACTATAGGGTAATATCAGTTTGAGAACAAACTTTTGGCTGAGATTAAAGATTGGCTGGGTCAAGTTTCTGGAAAGTTGAAAAGAAAAGAAAATCACTTGAGACAAGACATATCTCTGTGCTTTGTTGAGACAAAATCAATTTTATATTATGGTGGGGAAAATAAAACTGATCATGTGAATACTATTCCCAAATGGAGAGAGAATACTTTCACAAATGAAAAATATATGTGTGCACATGCATATTTACACATACACACTCAATAAAAGCAAAGGAAGGATTACATTCACAGAAATTGTCTTTTTCCATCTCTTAAAACCTCACAAAATTTGCATTATTTTTTAATGTTAACAGATATAATCCTTAAATCCATGAATCTCAATAAGGTTTATGAACTTTCCTATAAAACAGGCATTATGTCTGTGCTTAATATATTTCTAGGGCAAAAATTGAGACACAATGTGTGACACACAGAATTTGCAGGGGGAGAAAGAAACCATTCCAGGAAATCCTGGATATGCGGTTGCTTTAATGATGCCACATGTAGAATATCAACACTTTTTAAAGTTCTTCTGTTGTAAGAGTTATATCCCATTTATTACTTACATCCCCATTCCTGAGGTTCCTACAAGATCTGGGGTATGCAGCAGGGCTCAATATGCTTGCGTGGTACTTACTTTACTGTTTATAAAATCTTTTTACACTTCTTTTATTTAATCATCAAAAGCTCTTTGAAAGCAAAGACACTGTTATGATTATACCCATTTTATTGAGGGAAAAAAAACAAAGCCACTGACGTCAGTCATGTTGATTTCAACTCAAAGTGACCCTACATAGGATTTCTAAGAGTATAAATCTTTATGGGTGCTGAAAATCTCATCCTTCTCCCTCAGAGCGACTGATGGGTTTGAACCACTAACCTTTAAATTAGAAGTCCAATATCTAACCCACAACACCACCAGGGATCTTATATTTTTATTGGAAATACTATTAAATTCCCCATTTTATTGTTATAGACAAAGGGAATGGCTGTCAAAGGTCATTCAAATAGTAAATGGCAGAGCGGAGACTCATAAACACTCACTGATTGATTAATGGATTGATTAATTTGAAGAATTGGGTTTCATTACTTATGTAATTGGCAAGGATAAAAATAGAATTGACTATTTTGTTGATAGGGTCAGATGTGATGCTGCTGCCCCTGCTGTGAGTACCCATATGTGCAACTAGTTTGTAAAGGAATTTGGCAAAAATATGACAGGTCTTTGAGATATTCCACTGTTTCTAATCATCTCATTTCTAAGAATCTGTTTTATGAGTAGAGCCCTGATGTGGCACTGTAGGATAAGCACTGGACTTCAAGGTCAATTAGAATTGCAAGGTTGGCAGTTCAAACTCACCAGCTGCTCTATGGAAACCCTATACAGGGTTGCTATGAGTCGGAACAGACTTGACTGCACTTAGAAACTACAACACTGTATGGAGGCAAAACATTTACTTAGCATCCCATTGTTGGACATTTAGATTACTTATAGGATTGTTGTTGTTATTGTATGCGACCTTGTATAGGAGTTTCTGAGGAGTAGCTGGTGGGTTTGCACCACTCACATTATAGTTAGTAGTCCGGTTGCCTTCAAATGACATTTAAAGGTACATTTTTTCTTTTCAGTTTTTATTGTGAACTGAGTGATAGTTTACATGGGAGAACATTGACTTTACATCATTGTTTCATTGAAATGATTACAATCTACTCCATGCATCATCATTCAACAGTATTTGATTCCATTCCTTATTTTATTTTTGGCGGGGGGTGGTGGATGTACACAAAAACACTCAGGAATATGTAATTATGTAATAATTTAAATAAGCAAAAGGCACATTCTGCAAGCCTGCCCCCTGGATGCCAGCACCCAGTTCCTTTCTTTCCATGAGTGTAGAGTCCTCAGTTGCTCCCACTCTCCATGTCATTATTTCTGCCTCCATCTCTGGTGTTGCTGCTTCTCTAGATAGGGTCCCACATTCTGCTTATGCTCTTCTCCCTTGATGGTCCTAGGGTCCTCTGTTTCTGGACTGTAAGATTAACTGCTTTCCCGTTTTTGTTACAAAACTTCTACCTTTACACTTGTGAGAGTTGCAATTAGTCATGATAACAATTTATCACTATTGAATCATAAGAATCTCACCCCCATCTCTATTCACCAGACCCGTCTAGACAAGATGAAAACTCTTCAGTGGGGTCTCTACCTTACTCTGCATACTCTTAAGCTAAAATCCCTCCTGAAAACTTGTAAGCCAGTTCTCATTAACTCTGTGCCTTTATCGCCCCCTCATTTACAGAGGGGATAGGCTTGATACTTGATGTGAAGACTCCTTCCCTCTCAGTTGATAATTTGAGCTACTACATCCATAAGTGTATGTCAAGTTCATCAAATTGTAGCAATTTACACCATTAACTTTATAAATTTTTTTTTTTTTTAATCTTAGCTAGTAGAGTTCTGATTATCAAGCCATCAAGGCTAGGTCAAATGGGAACTATCTGTAAGTTTGGGTGTTCCTGTGTGTCTCCCTTCTCTTCATATAAGCTGGATATATCACTCTCAGCTCTAGCCCTCCATGGCTATGTCCTTGTTCATGTGCTCAGGAGTCACCAGGTTTCACCACAGTTTGGAACAACCAGCCCTTCCTCTTCTCTCTCTCTCTTCTCTAGGTCAGTGCGGAATGTGGTTGAACTCAGCCAATTTCTTCATTGCTGCCTTTCCCCCTCTTCCACTAACAAGTAGACCAACATGGGCGCCAGAAAGCTTACATGCCTGCTCATGTGTTCCCTTTGAATTTCAGTCTTGGAGGGGGTTTTATCCTGAAGGGACTTGGTTGCTTTCCTTGATGGCTCCCCAGTGAACAATTTCCTTGTTGTTGTAGTAGCCAATCATACTGCTATTTTTGTTTTGGATTTTTCCTGCTGATCTTTCTTTGAAGATGTATTGTCTGTTGCTCTAGCTGTTCCAGGCTGGTCTGTTTGTCCTTTCTAGTGGAAATGTCCCACCTCATAAGGTTCTGAACGGGACTCAGAATTCCACCTAGGCTCTTATACACTGCAAAGGCTCTGCAAGAAGACTGTTTCACTGGGCAAGTTCTAGAATCCCCACAGGTAACTATTCTTGTTAAAATATTAAGTGACAAAAGTAGGGCAGAAACCTTGATAGTAGAGTACTGTTTTGAAAAGTAAGATGAGAAACCATAAAATACAACAACAACAAAATTAGTGGTAACTCTCTCTGGGAAATTTGCTATTGATAGCTTTTATTTCAATTTATGCTTTTTATTATTTTTTTCATTTTTGAATGATCTGCAAATAGTTCTTACTTGTTTTCCTTTTATGAAATAAGGAGGGTTTTTGTGTCTGGCCACTGGAGGATCTTGTTGTTGGTAGGTGTCATGAAGTAGGTTCTGATTCATAGTAACTCTATCTACAACAGAATAAAACACTGCCTGCTCCTGCACTATCCTCACAATTGTTATGTTTGAGCCCATTACTGCTGCCGCTGTACCGGTCTAAGTCATTGGGGTCTTTTTTGTTGGCCTTCCACTTTTCCAAGCTTGATGTCCTTCTCCGGGGACTGGTCCTTCCTGACATGTCTGAAGTAGGACAAATGAAGGCTCGCCATCTTGGCTTCTAAGGAACATTCTGGTTGTACTTCTTCCAAGACAGATTTGTTTTTTCTAGCAGTCCATGGTACTTTTAATATTCATATCCAACACAACAATTCAAATACATTCATTCTTCCTCTGGTCTTCCTTATTCATTGTTTATCTTTCACCTGCATATGAGGCTATTGAAAATACCATGACTTGGGTTGTTGTTGTTGTTAAGTGCAGTTAAGTTGGTTCCAACTAATAGCAACCATGTATAGGGTTTCCGAGGAGTGCATGGTGAGCTCGAACCGCTGACCTTGCAGTTCAAATAAACCTTGAAATCAAGCACATTAATCCACTGTGCCACACCATGGCTCCATGACTTGGGTTTGGTCCTCAAACTGATATAGTTGTTTTCTAACACATAAAAGAGGTCTTGTGCAACAGATTTACCTAATGCAATAATAGGTCATTTGATTTCTTTGTTGCTGCTTTCATGAGTGTTGATTGCGGATCCAAGCAAAATGAAGTCTGACAATTTCAATCATGTTTCCATTAATCACGATGTTTTCTATTGGTCCAATTGTGAATATTTTTGCTTTCTTTACTTTGAGTTGCAATCCATACTTAAGACTAGAGTATTTGATCTTTATCAGCAAGTATTTTAAGTTATCTTCACATTCAGTAAGCAAGGTTGTATCATCTGCATATCACAGGTTGTTAATGGGTCTTCCTCCAATCCTGATGCCATGTTTTTCTTCATATAATCCAGTTTCTTGGATTATTTATTCAGCATACAGATTGAATAAATATGTGAACAATTTTAACAACTAAAATCTTGACAAGTAGGATTAAGTGCTATCGAGTTGGTTCTTACTCATAGGGACTCTCTATAGGGTTTTTGAGGCTGCAAAACTTTATAGGAGCAGGAAAGCCTCATTTTTCTTCGTGGACTTGAACTGCTGACCTTGTGGTTAGCAGTCCAATGGGTAGCCTATTAATTCCCCTTGTGGAAGGGGAACATAGCAGACAAATTCAGAGTTCTTGTAAGGATACTCTCTAGCTTCTAGGCTTCTAGGCCACACTTTCTGCATCAAAGAAAAGGAGACACTCTCATCTCTCACTAAACATTTTTTTGCCCACTGAGATGCTGCATGCTCCCTAGGTACTTCCTTTTTTCCTCTCCCTGCTTGTTTCTCCTGGTTCTCTGTCCCTAATGTTTTTCTAAAGTGTGTGTGGGGTGGGTAAGCATGGGGTGGTGGGAGTAGGATCATCTGCTAAGCATTTAAGTTTCTTTTTTGGATTTAATAGTTTATTATGATTTATGTCATTTAAAAAAATCAGTTCATTAAACTATGTAGAAATAAGTATGCAAAACAACAACAACAACAACAAAACTGCAAAACAAAATATAACTTTAAACATGTTTAAGAGTAGATAGATTATCCGAAATATCAGATTATTCAGTTGCTTCATTATTACCCTATGGTGGCCAAGTAATCTTTAACTTCAGTTGGAATAAACCTCCTAAATCCAGCTTCATTGCAGATACCAACTTCTATGTTATCTTCTATCATTCTGCCCTCAAAACTTTCCTTTAGGGTTAAGATGGCTGTATGGATGGCATCTTTAAGTTCCAGATCTTCCTTATATCTTTTCTCCAGGAAATTTCTTCCATTCACATTTCTTTCCTATTGCTGTGACTTTCCAGGCAAAGTAAGCTGCAGATGTATCTGGCTGAAATAAATATGGTCACCCCTCATTCCAACCAAAAGTAAGTAAAGAAACTCCAAATGTATGTATGTCACCTGATTGGGTGTATTTTTGCATCATAGAAGCTACTTTCAGTACCAACTGTGCTGTAGGGATGGGCTTTTGGTAAACACGATAGTACTGCTGAGCTAGTTTTCAAGCTCTGTGTATAAGTACTCTGTAATCTGTTCCCATGCCACTATACACTAAACCTATATGCTTGGTGATTAGTTCCACTTTGCATATACTTCACTCATCATACAGAACAGATTTCTATTTCTTTTCTGTTGCTAACACCACACCATTTGCAGCTTTAGTTTCCACTGAAGGGGCTCCTTCATTACAGCAGCCATAGCATATTCAATCTGGACGAGTTTACCAGATGGGCGAATGTTGTCAACAAAAAGTTGTAACCACGTTCCACCATCTTTCCCTGAATAGCCTCATTTCACAGTTTCTTACTTACAAGCGTTACCATTCCACAGGTATTTCCCCTCCATAGGAAAGGAGTATCTATTACCTGGGGCTAAAGAGGAGATAGGTACAAAAAGGAAAATGTTCTGACATCCACTTTACACATTTATTTATATGGGGGATCTTTTTACATAACTGAATGCCAGCAAAAA
Source organism: Chrysochloris asiatica (assembly GCF_000296735.1). Taxonomy (NCBI): domain Eukaryota; kingdom Metazoa; phylum Chordata; class Mammalia; order Afrosoricida; family Chrysochloridae; genus Chrysochloris; species Chrysochloris asiatica. Next base: position 5,177,868 of record NW_006408675.1, on the reverse strand, counting down.
ACTGATACGGAGAAAGTTCAGTTAGGCTTCCTGAGTCTTGCTGCAGTGGAAGCTGTGTTAGTCAGAAGCCAGTGGAGACAGGCAGAACTTACTTCCTGTTTTTTTAGGTTGCCAAGATTGATATGGATGCATTTTGGCATAATTAATGGAACAAAGCTTGCTTCAAATTCCTGCTGAGAATGCTCCTTTGGGCCAGCTAGAGGCAAAGAGTATAAAGGCAAAAATAACTTCTGCCAAAGGGTCAATTCTGACTCACAGTGACCCTGTACGAAAGAGTAGAACTGCCCCATGGGGTTTCCAAGGTTGGAGTCCTGGTGTGGCGCTGCGGGTTAATGTGCTTGATTGCAAAGTCAGTGTGAACCACAAGGTTCATGGTTCATGCTCACCAGCTGCTACTCGGAAACCCTATACAGGGTCACGATGGGTTGGAACCAACTCAATGGCACTTAATAACAACAACAACCATCTTTATGGAAGCAAACAGTCACAGGTTTGTTCCCACAGGACAACTGGTGGATTCAAACTGCCAACCTTTTGGTTAGCAGCCAAGTATCTAATTACTGCACCACCAAGGCTCACAGAATTTGATTGTTGTTGTTAGGTGCCTTGTAATTAGTTCTGTGTTGTTTGAGCCCACTGTTCCTGCCACTGTGTTAATCCATCTAGTTGGGGCTGTTCTCCCTTCTCACTGATCACTCTACCATGCGTGGAGTTCTTCTCCAAGGACTGGGTTCTCCTGAGGACATGTATGTAGTATGCTGATTTCTGAGGAGCTTTCTGGCTGTACTACTTCCAAGATTGATTTATTTGTTCTGGCAATCCATGGTACTTTAACTATTCTTCTCTAACACCATAAATCAGATGTATCAATTAATTGTGCTTATGAGGAACCTGTACATAGACAAAGAGGCACTTGTTTGAACAGAACATGGGAACACTGAATGGTTTAACTTAGAAAAAGTGTGTGAAAGGGTTGTATTCTTTCACCATACTTATTCAACCTGTGTGCTAAGCAAAAACCAATAAGCTTGGATATATGAAAAAAATGTGGCATCAGGATTGGAGGAAGACTCATTAACAACCTGTGATATGGAGATGATACAATCTTGCTTGCTGAAATTGAAGAGGACTTGAAATACTTACTGATGAACATCAAAGACCATAACCTTCAGTATGGATTGCATCTCAATGTAAAGAAAGCAAAAATCCTTACCAGTAGACCAATCACCAACATTCTTATCAATGGAGAAAAAGATTGAAGTTGTCAAGGACTTCATTCTTCTTGGATCAACTATCAACACTCATGGAAGCAGCAGTCAAGAAATCAAATGATGTATTGCATTAGGCAGATCTGCTGCACAAGACCTTTTTAAAGTGTTGAAGAGCAAAGATGTCAGCTTGAGGACTAAGGTGTTCCTCACTCTAGGCATGGTATCTTCAATAACCTCATACGCATGTGAAAGTTGGACAGTGAATAAGGAAGACTGTCGGGGACCGGCCTCGACATAGGAACTTGGTTCACGAGTGTTTGGTTCACGAGGAGGGGATATCTGGCGGCGATAGGGATAGCAAAAGAATACACAGAAAGACAGAAGGAGGGAGACAAAGAGGCACCCCGAAACCAGTATGGTTGCGTTATTGGTGTCCGGCAGCTCTGTCGTGGTGAACATATTAGCCATAAGGGCAGTAAGGTCCTGTATGGTAAACATCTTAGCTGTGCCCGTAAAACATGCCTTGCTAGCTGTAGTGCACTCTTTCACTGCCTGCCTGTAATGCACACCTGGGCCGGCCTGCGCCTCCATTTTATTTAGGGGAGGAGCTTCACACCAAGCTGGGAGGGACTAAGACAAGGTACAGCTAGCATACGTAATTCTCCAGACATTCAGGCAACTTTACATCGTACTTCGCTGGTTCGAATCCCAGGCCTGCAACTTGGTTTCTCAGGCTCAATTAACCTATCTATAGTCCCTGAGCTCAGTTGGGGGAAGGTGAAAGGGAAGGACAAAAGGCTTGGGAGGAGTCCCACTGTTTTGGCTTCCTGAGCCAGGTTTTCAGGAACTTGGCTGATAAGCTTGCACCTGGGAAAGGTTTAGGGAGGATGGCTTTTTTGTCTATTGAACAAAGAACCAGGAAGTAGCTAAGCTATTTTCAGTTAATCCTTTGGAGAAAGGCTTAACCTTGAAACCTTTACAGTCTCGGCTTTAGGAAAATATTACATTTATCTGTGGATACTAAGGTCTCATGTTTGGAATTAATAAAACATAACTGAACACTAAGATGAAAAACAATTTGTTATGACTGCCCAGTGGCCAGAATCTTTTCCTCAGAGCCTGTGTCCTGCATTGTCTGCAACACTCGGGCCCAGTGGGCCTCGAACTTCTGACCAGCTTTACACAGTCTGCAACAGAAGACTGTAGAGAATTGATGCTTTTAAGTTATGGTGTTGGAGGAGACTATCAAAAGTGCCACAGACTGCCAAAAAATAAACATATCTGTATTGGAAGAAGTGCAGCCAGAGTGCTTCTTGGAGGCCAGGATGGCCACACTTCGTTTCTCATACTTCGAACATATTGTCAGGAGGGATCTGCCACTGGAGAAGGATATCATGTTTAATAAGGTGGAGGGTCAGAGAAAAAGAGTAAGACCCCCAGTGAGATGGATGGGCAAGATGGCAGCATCAATGGGCTCAAGTGTGGTAACAATTGTGAGGTTAGCCTCAGGACCAGGCAGTGTTTCATTCTGCTGTGCATAGGGTCACCATGAGTCAGTACCAACTTGATGACACCTAACAACAACAACAATAATAACATGGGCAAAATATTGAATGATTCAGAAAGCATCCAAAGAAGATGGAAGAAATACAATTCAACCATTTCAAGAGTTTGCATAGGATCAAGAGTCAGTGATCCTGAAGAAAGAAGTACAATGTGTATTGAAATCATTGGCAAAGAACAAGGCACTGGGAATAGATGGAATACAAATTGTAATCTTTTGACAAACTAATACAACAGTCGAGGCACTCACTCATCTGTGGCAGGAAATTTGGAAGACAACTACTTGGCCAACTGACTGAAAGAAATCCATGTTTATGTCCATTCTAAAGAGAGGTGCCCCAATGGTATGTGTAAATCATCAGACAATATCATTGATGTCCCATATGAGTAAAGTTGTATTAAAGGCAATACAAAAGCAGCTGCAACCCTACATTGACAGAGATTTTCCTGAGTTCAAGCTGGATGCAGAAGAGGCCATGGAACGAGGGATATCATTGCTGACATTAGATTTTGGTTGAAATCAGAGAATACCAGAAAGATGTTTGCCTGTGCTTTATTGACTGTGCAAAAACTTTTGATTGTGTGGATCATGACAATGTTGCGAAGTATGAGTATTCCAGAACATTTAATTGAGTTCACGAGGAACCTGCACATAGACCAAGAGGCAGTTGTTCAAACAGAACAAGGGAACACAAATTGTATAAAATTAAGAAAGGTGTGTGCCAGGGTTGTATTCTTTCACCATACTTATTCAAGCTGTATGATGAGGAAATAATCTGAGAAGCTGGATTCTATGAAGAAAAATGTGGCATCAGGATTGGAGGGAGACTCACTGACAACCTGCGATATGCAGATGATACAACCTTGTTTGCTGAAAGTGAAGAGCACTTAGAATAGTTACTGATGAAGATCAAAGGCCATAGCCTTCAGTATGGGTTACATCTCCATGTAAAGAAAATAAAAATCCTCACCACTGGACCAATAAACAACATTCTGATCAATGGAGATAAGATTGAAGTTGTGTCAAGGAATTCATTCTTTTTGGATCAACTATCAACCCTCATAGAAGCAGCAGTCAAGAAATCAAAGGGCATATTGCATTAGGCAAATCTGCTGCACAAGACCTCTTTAAAGGGTTGAAGAGAAAATATGTCAATTTGAGAACTAAGTTATTCTTGACCCAAGCCATGGTATTTTCAATAACCTCATATGCCTGCAATATTTGGACAGTGAATAAAGAAAACTGCAGAAAAATGGATGTATTTGAGTTATGGTGTTGGAAGAGAGTATTGAAAGTATCATGGACTGCAAAAAGAACAAATAGATCTATGCTGGAAGAAATACAGCCAGAGTGATCCTTGGAAGTCAGGGTGGACAGACCTTGTCTTTCATACTTTGAACATACTGTCAGGAGAGAACAGTCACTGGAGAGGTATCTCATGTTTGTTACAATGGAAGGTCAAAAGAAGAAGAGGAAGACCCTCAATGAGATGGATGGGCACAGTGGCAGTAACAATGTGCTCAGGCATAACAATGATTGTGAGGTTGGCCCAGGACTGGACAGTCTTTTGTTCTATTGTGCATAGGATCGCTATGAGTTGGTATTGACTCTGTAGCGCCTAACACCACCAACAACTTGTTGGAGTGATTCACTTGGTCCATGCAATTCCTAGTTCTGTGAAGTCCCCAGGTGGTGCAAATAGTTCATGTGCTCAGCTGCTAAATGAAAGGTTGGAGGTTCAAGTCCAACCACAGGTACATTGGAAGCAAAGTGTGTTGATCTACTTTAAAAAAAAAAAAAAAAACAACCTTGGGTAAATTTTTGGAGCACAGTTCTACTCTGACATATATAGTTCACCATATGTCAGAATCTATTGAAAGCATTGTTTTTTTTTTTTTTTGCTTGTTCGGGGCTCTAAGACAGACCTAAGGTGATATCACTGTAGAACTGGTAAATGAGAACTCATTTCCCTTGTTGTTGTTGTTGTTGTTAGGTGCCATCGAGTTGGCACCAACTCATAGCAACCTTATTCACAGCAAAATGAAACAATGTCCGATCCTGGGCCAACCTCACTACTGTTGCCACGCTTGAGTCCATAGATGCTGCCACCTGGCCAATCCATCTCGTTGGGGGTCTTCCTCTTTTTTTCTGACCCTCCGTCTTACCAAACATGATGTCCTTCTCCAGCGACTGTTCCCTCCTGACAATATGTCCAAGGTATGAGAGATGAAGTTTGGCCATCTTGGCCTCTAAGGTGCACTCTGGCTGCACTTTTTCCAAAACAGATCTATTGGTTCTTTTGGCAGCCCATGACACTTTTAGTATTCTCCTCCAACACCATAATTCAAAGGCATCGATTCTACAGTCTTCCTTATTCACTGTCCAACTTTCGCATGCATATGAGGTTATTGAAAATATAATGGTTTGGGTCAGGCACACCTTAGTCCTCAAGCTGACATCTTTGCTCTTCAACACTTTAAAGAGATCTTGTGCAGCAGATTTGCCTAATGCAGTACGTTGTCTGATCTCTTGACTTCTGCTTCCGTGAGTGTTGATAGTTGATCCAAGAAGAATGAAGTCCTTGACAACTTCATTTCCCTTAAGAGGAGATTATTGTGGGCTCTCTCATCCAAAGTCCCATCTCCTGTCTTCCTACTTGTCCTTACAGCAGGACAACTGCTTACAGTGAGGGTACTAGTTCTAGCTGGCTTCTGCCCCTGCAAGATTAAGAGATAATTTCTCCTGGTAGAGAAGCAAAAAGCAAGTGAAAACCAGAAGAGGAGCAAGGAAGGGGTCTAAAGAGTGAGGAGGGGAGCTCAAATAAGAAAAGAAGTGGAGGCTAGCAGAAGTATATCAAAACCAAGCCTATTGCAAAGACATTGACTCCAGCTCATAGTAACCTTACAGGGTAGTGTATAACCGACTCATAAAGTTTTCAAGGTGTACTAGTGTGGCCCTGTGGCTTAATGCCCTAGACTGCAAGGTCGGTTTGAACAGCAAGGTCAATGGTTCAAAGGCACCAGCTGCTCCTTGGAAACCATACACAGGTTTGCTATGAGTCAACAGCACTTAACAGCAACAATCTTTTGTAAGCTGACTGCCTATCTTTCTCCTATGGAGTAGCTGTTGGGTTCAAACTACCAACCTTTTGGTTGCAAATGAACACTTTGACCATTGCACTATCAGGGTTCCTTAGCAGAAGCATAGTAAATATAAAATTTGTGTATATATAATTATTGTCTAATGATAGAATTAATGCATATGGTGTACTTTGGCATAGGACATTTGGAAAAATACACAAAAACCGTAAAGAGACTAAATAAACATGTACTTAATTTTGCCATCTCTGCTAAAAGATTACTACATTTCTTTCCAGTTGTCTTTCTGTATACTTAGTATTGAGCTCTAACCTTTTAGACCAGAAATGATCATACATCTATGCACTATTTGTCATTCAATTAGGCAAAACTGAATAAATGCTATATTTTTTTGGAGCGGGGGAACCAACATGCTGCCCTTATCCACTCTTTACAATGTTTCAGAGCCTGTGCTCTTTCCATGAGCTCCACTTTGATTCATTAGCTCAGCTTTAGTCATGTATGTTTCAATACTTAGTTTCTGTTCACTCCTTCAAAATGCTTTCTTGACCTTCAGATAAATCTAGAAAGCTCTAATTCTTTTCATCTCAATTGGCCCCATCTGGAGATTCAACCTGAAATATACCATATATGAAACATTACACAGCACCGATCACATTCTGTAGCTTGTGCATCATTGTCACTATCCTTTTCCAAGTAATTACACCACCATTAACATAAACTCAAGACTCTTTCCATAAAATCTTGTTTCTGTATACTTGCTTATTCATATAAGTAGAAACACAAAGTATTTGTTCTTTTGGGACTGACTTATTTTGCTCAGCATGATGTTTTCAAGGATCATCCATGTTATGGCATATATCAACACTTTATTTTCCTTTTTGACTGACTAGTATTCCATGGTGTTTATATATCAGATATTGTTCATCCATTCATTTGTTAATGAATGTTTTGGTCGTTCCTACTTTTTGGAAATTGTTCAAGTGCTGCAATGAATATTGATGTGCATGCGCCTGTATGTTGCAAAACTGTCTACACATGCATGAGCTGCAGGAGATGTTACTGTTCCTTCACATGTGAAATTTATCATTTCAACATCCAAAATCAAAGCAATATAATATTGGTCTTTTTCTCATGAATGCAAGTTTTTTGTTTTCTTAAAACTGCTGTGAGTGTCCTGCATCTCTCAGAGAAAATCAATCAAGATCAGTCCCTTGTTGGTGATAGGTGCTGCCAAGTCTGTTCTGACTTGCATTGACCCTATACACAACAGAACGAATCACTGACAGGTTCTGTATCATCCTCACAATTGTTGCATTTGCGTCCACTGATGCTGCCATTATGCCAATCCATCTCATTGGCAGTGAGAAGGGGGGCGGTGTTCTTTTTCACTGACCTTCCACATCACCAAACAATTATCCTTTTAGAATACAAAAAAAAAAAAAAAAAAATCAATCACCTTAACTTTCTGAGATGACCTTTCTGCTCTGAATTTAACTGGCCCAGCAGATCCTGTTTTGATTGGACCTTTATTTGAAGACACTCTCATGAGACTAACACAAGTATATTACTGAGTGAATTTGTTATAACCATTCAGTGATTGCAGAGACATGTTTAATCATGTTTGTTTGGAATAATCCCTGCATGTATAAACCAATAATGATACTTTTTGACTTAGCTTTGTTTATAGCTTTCCTGTGTCCTTTGCAAATACTCAGATAAGGACAGTACATTTGAAGCACAATTCTCTTAGGAGTAAAATGCTGGCAATACTGTGTGCCGTGGAGAATTGTGTTCTTGATATTTTTATCTTCCATTCATTTAGTGATGTCTGGAAGATAGAGGACTCTCAGGCATAGAGCCAGAAATGGGATGGCACCCCTGGGGACTCACTAGAGGTGAAATGGCGGATCCTTCAACAGTGACAGAACATACAAAGAACAACTTTAACTTTAAGCCAGAGTCCAAGCTGTTGACAGAATAGCAAGTCAAAAATATTCTGTCCCTGTCACATCACAGTGGTATTTCCACTATCATTTTCTAGATTTTATGTACATTACAGATGTTTGTTATTGTTGTTATTAAATACTGTTGAGTCATATTCCAATATATAGTGACCCTGTATATGCTTTCCAAGTAGCTTCTGGTGAGCTTGAACCACCAACCTTGCAGTTTAAACCGACCTTGCAGTCCAGCGCACTAACCAATAGTGCCATGTTATTTCACTGTTTATCACTAGATTGAACAAAGGCACACACTTTTCTTATCAAGGCAAAAAGAAAATCTTAAGAAGTCCAAATAATTGTCCAGAGTTAAAACCAAAGTTCTCTGACTACATGGTGCTCTATTCAGATTCCTATCTAACTGCTCTTTCAGATGCCCTACCTTTGTGTGTCCTAGGATTCCAATCTTGACCTCCTCCTACTTTATCTGCTCTGGATATGTCTTCAGAGATTTGTATAGCCTACATGCCTTTAGCCTAGGACTTCTTCCCAACAATGGCCATCTTCATCTGATCACTTCATAGGTTCTGCAAACTCAGTATGTCCAAATATATTCAGATCTGCCTCCTCCTTCTATGCCATCCCCACACACCAAAAACAAAAATTCCATAGTCTTCCAAATTGGAGCACTATCCAGCCTGTAGTCTAAAATGAATGCATAGGATCATTTTAACTCCTAACTCAAATTAGTCATGATATTTCTACTTCTCTTATCTATCCATTTTTATTGACTCTGCCATAGTATAGAGTTTTATGCTTTCAGGCTTGGGCTATTTTGGTTATCTTTGCCTTGTCTTCCCTCCCTG
>NW_006408675.1:5162772-5169086 GCF_000296735.1 Chrysochloris asiatica | reverse complement strand
CCACACACACACACACACACTATGAAATCCAACATTACTACTGAGGACCACTGAAGAGATCTTTTTTTTTTTTTAATTAACATTTTGTTCTGTTTTTGATGAAGGTTTACAGTCGTATAGGTTCCCATTCAACAATTTCTATACACATTGTTCAGTGACATTGGCTACATTCTTCACAATGAGTGAAAGTTCTCAATATTTTGGTTCAGGTTGTTCCATTTCCATTAATCTAGTCTTCCTGCCTTCTTACTTCTCACATTTTGAACTTTGTTTTAAAGTAGTTGTTTACCACTTGGTATCATATGTGGTTGGTCTCATAGAAATGATTTTTTAAATGATGATTTTCTTTATCTTGTGAGCTAATATGTTATTCAGCTAAAAAGTGACTTCAGGAGCTAATTTTGTTTCAAGATTCAAAGAGTATTTTAGGGCAATAATAAGTCTAGTTTTTAAAAAAGGAATATGAGGCTCTATTTCACTTTTGTTTTTTTATCCCATTCTATTAGGGTCTTGAGTCCTGATATGGCTCTGTGGGTTAATGCACTGGACTGAAAAGTAAGTTTGAATCACAAGGTCAGTGGTTCAAGCTCACCAGCTCCTCCTTGGAAATCCTATACAGAGTCGCTATGGGTCAGAACTGACTTAACAACATTAGGGTCTATCTATAGTGACCCTAAGGAGCTCTGGTAGCATAGTGGCTATGAATCGGGCTGTGAACCTCAAGGTCAGCAGTTCAATACTACCAGCTCTTCCATGGGAGAAAGATGAGGCTTTCTGCTCCTGTAAAGATTTACAGCTTCGGAAACCCTGTAAAGGGTCACTATGCGTCAGTTCTGACTCCACAGCACATAACCACCACCACCACCATAGTGTCCCTGGTGTGGTGCTGTAGGTTAATGTGACAGACTGAAAAGCCGTTTCAACTGCAAGGTTGGTGGTTCAAGCTCACCAGCTGCTCCTTGGAAACACTATGCAGGGTTGCTATGGGTTAGAGTCAACTCAACAGCACTTAACAATAACAACAATAATGACCCTGATCAGAAGAATCAGTAGTGGTAACTAGGCACCATCTACTTCCTCTGGTCTCTTACTTGATGGCCCTTAACATCAATAGTCTTGTAGAATATTAGTTTCTTATTTGAGTCTTTGGTTTCCTTTTTCCGCTTTTGCTCAGGATAAGTGGACACCAACAGCTGCATCTTAGATAGAAGACATCTTTTTGAAGCATGCATACAATCATGTTACATTATTAATAAACTCTAAGATTTTCTCAGTGTCTACAAAATAAAGTTAACCTTCTTCAGTGTATTACAAAAGGCCCTTCACAGTCTTGGCCTAATTGATCTTTCTCCATCGAATTCTCTAGAGAACCAATACACATCCACTGTAGACTCAGTACTCACAACCCTCCTTTTGAAACCCTCCTGAATCCTCCAGGTAGAATTAGTAATTTCCACTTCTGTGCTCCTCACGTGTTTTATCCGTATCTTGGCACAGTGCTTATAGTACTCTGGCGTTTTCATGTGTCCATTTTCTAGGCTGTGCTTCTACACTGTGAGGATCCTGTTTATGTTTTTATCTTTCATTCCATTAGCAATATCTGGATGGTAGAGAGCTCTTGCTATGTGTTGTTGGAAATGAAAGCACTTCTTTCAGCCGTGTGTCTATGCATGGTGAACATTCATGGCTAAATAGTAAAAGCCAATGTTTGTGTTTATGCTGTTCTTAACTCCTTGTAATTTTAACCTTCATCCCATCCACATAGGCAACACATTCCTTTTAATAAAAATCATATTTTGTGTAGTTATTCTTACTCAGATAACTGGATTCAAATCTAGGCTGTCTTGTTCCAGAATCAATGACTTTGACCATTAATGGACTGTGGAACAGCAATGGTGGCCTCAGTTTCACTTTATAGTCTCAGTTAATAATAAGATGTTACACCTGAATTAAAGTCCTTAATATTCAGGGACAAATAGGGATAGGTTTGAATATCCTGCCATGGCTCTCCTAGTTGAGACTCAGTGCTAATTAACACATTCTTCTGATACTTGTAATCAAGACCTGTCATCTCACACTTAGTTACTCGAACAAATGTTTGTTCCTCAAAAAGACAGGCAACTAGAGATCTGAGTTATTAACCACTGCCATTGAATTAGTTCCCACTCATATAACCTTATATGACAGAGCAGAACTTCCCCACAGGATTTCCAACAATGTCATCCTTATGGAAGCAGACTGCCGCATCTTTCTCCTGCACAGTGGCTGATGAATTCAAGCCCAACCACTCTGCCATCAGGCCTCTTGAGTCAATCATTTGCTGAAATGTTTTCCTCATATGTGAACATAACAACACACAAATCTTTATTCTAACTGTCGTTATTAGTAACAGAGAATTTTGTTACAAGCTGGAAAGTCACAGACTTGAATTTCGAGAAGGAAAATAAGCTGAACACTCACCCAATCGAATATTATTAAGGGAGGAGACTTCTAATTACCAGGTTGATATTTGAACCTGTGTTTCCAGGGCTTCTGAGCATTTCAACTCCCAAGGTATAAAGTCATCAAATTTGCTGCTATATGTGTGTATCTGTGTGTTGGGTGGGGGGTGTTGTCATTAAGTGACATCAAGTTGGTTCTATCTTCTTGAGCTACCCTTGAATTTTTTTCTATTCAGCCCTTTTACTTTATCACTTCATCCATTTGCTTTAGCTGCTCTACATTCATTCAGTAATTAGGGCCTCATGCATCAAACTGGTTCTTGAGATAGGCTTGAAATCTTGAGTGGGATATGCTCAAGGTGATATTCTGCCCTTCGTGGATATGTTTTAATTTTCTTCAGCCTCAGCTTAAATTTGCTGATGAGCAATTGATAGTCTGTTTCACAGTTAGCCCCTGGCCTTATTTTGGCTGGAGACACTGAGCTTTTACATCATCTTCTTAATTATGTAGTTAATTTAATTCCTGTGTATTGCATTTGGCAAGATCAATTTATATGGTCAAAACCTGATTTATAATGATTAAGTCTTGCACAACTCTATCATGGAATCTCCAGCATCATTTTATCACCAAGGCCATCTTTTCAACTACTGATTCTTTTGGTTTCCAACTTTCCCATTGCATTCATCAGCAGTGTATATCTTGATGGCATGTTTGCTCAGTTTCAGACTGAAGAAGTTGGTAAGTGCTGTCAAATCAGTTCTGACTCACAGTGACACCATATAGGGTTTCCAAGAAGCAGCTGTTGTGCTTGAACAGCCACATTAAGGTTAGAAGTGCAATGCTTATTCTACAGAACCACACCAGGACTCACAAGAAGTTGGTAGAATTCTTAAATTTCTTCATCATTGGTTCTAGTGGTTGGTTTGTAAATTTGAATAATAGTTTCATTAACTGGTCTTACTTGTAGGTATTAGACATTATCTTATCAAAGACAGCTTTGTATTTCAAGATGGATCTTGAAATGTTTATTTTCACAATAAATGGAATGCTATTCTTCCTGGATTTGTCATTCCTGACATAATAAACCATGCGACTGTTTGATTCAAAATGGCAAATGCCTCTCCATTTTAGCTCATTAATACCTAAATGGAGTTCTGGTGTGGTGGTGTAGGATAAGCACTAACCACAGGTTGTGGTTCATACACAGTAGTTGCTTACTCTTGTTGTTCTCATTAGGTGCTGTTGAGTTGGCTCCAACTTGTAGTGACTCTGTGCAAAACAAATGAAACACTATTAGGTCCTCCACCATACTCATGATTGTTACGTTTGAGCCCATTGTTACTGCCACTGTGTCAGCCTATCTTGTTGGAGGGTCTTCTTCTTTTTCACTGATCCTCCACTTTTACTAAGTCCGAATGAAGTCTGGCAACTTCAATCTTTTCTCCACTTACCATGATGTTATTTATTGGTCTGGTTGTGAGGATTTTTGCACTCTTTACATTGAGGTGCAATCTATACTGAAGACTGTATTCTTTGGTCTTTATCAGTAAGTAATTCAAGTCCTCTTTGCTTCCAGCAAACAATGTTGGGCCATATGCATAATGTAGGTTGTTGATGAGTCATCTTCCAATCCTGATGTCACATTCTTGTTCAAGTAACCCAGCGTCTCAGTCTCTGATTATTCGCCCAGCATACAGATTGAATGGGTAGGGTAATAGGATACAACCTTGGCATGTGTTTTTCCTGATTTTATACCATTTGTTGATTTTAAGTCATTCCCCTGTTCTATTGAAATGACTGCCTTTTCATCTACGTACAGGTTCCTCTAGAGCATTAAGTACAAAATATTCTGGAATATCTATCATTCACTCTGTTATCCATACTTTGTTATGATTCATACATTCTAATGCCTTTGCATATTCAATAAAGTGCAAGGAATCATCTTTCTGGCCATTTCTGCTTTTAGCCAAGATCCATCTGATATTAGTAATTGTATTATCCCTTGTTCCAAATCCTTTTCTGAATTCAGCTTGAATTTCTGGCAGCTCCCTGTTGATGTACCTGCTACAAATTTTTTTGTTGGTTCATTGTGAATTATGTGGGTTTGCATGGGAGAATATCAGTTTTACATTCATCATATCATATTTCTTTTCATTGCAATGATTACAATCCAATCCATGCATCAAAAAAGAACCATAGGACACAGCCTACAGGCCCGACCCATGGCCATCAATACACAGCCCCTCTCCCTCCCTGAGTCCAGTGTCTCCAGCCACTCCATCTGTCCACATTGTCATCTCTGTCTCCATCCCTGATGCCACTGCCTCTCAGGTAGGGTCCCGCTCTCCGCTCTTCTCACTTGATGGTCCCAGGGACCTCTGCTCCTGGGCTGCTAAATGAATCACTCCGCTCCTTTTGTCAAAAAAAATTTACCTCTACATTTCCGACCCACACAGTGAGTCCTGATGGCAATTATTCACTATTGTACCACAGAGTCTTAATCACCATTTCCTTTTGCAAGCCTGGTCCCAACAGATTAGAAATCATTCAGTGGAGATTCTACCTACCCCTACCCCATCTGGAACTAGGCTCCCTCTTGAAAGCTTGTAAGCCAGTCACTTCTTGCCTTTATAGCCCTCCTTCCCACCCATTTTGGGTAGCCAGTATCTAAGTTGTCCATCCCTGTGAACCCTGTGTACAGGGAAGTGGGAGTGATCCTTGCTGTAAAGATTTGTTCCCTTTTTTTAGCTACTATAGCCATAAGTATAGGTAAAGTTCATCAAATTGTAGCAGGTTACTCTTTTTTTCCCCCTCTTCTTTTTACTTCTAGTCATGTTCTGATCATCCAGCCATTGAAGTCAGATCAAGTGGGTACTATCTGCAAGTATGGGTGTTCTTGTGCATCGCCCCTCACTTCATATCATCTGGACACTTCACTCTCCGCTCTAGTCCTCTGTGGCCATGTCACTGCCTCTGGGCCCAGGAGTCCTCCAGGTCTTGCCATACTGCTGGCCATCCAGATCGCCACTCAGGTTCACAGGGGTCTATTGAATGTGGTCGGACTTAGCTCCCAACTTCATTGATGTTTTTCCCACCTCTTCCCCTTATCAGTGACCAACGTGATTACTACCAGACCACATGCTTGCTCATGTATTCCCCCTGAGTCTTAGTCTTGGAAGGGGGTTTGCTCTGAGGGGACCTGACCACGTGCCTTGATGGCTCCCAGGTGGACAGCTTACTTGTTTTGTAGTAATTAATCAGACTGCTGTTATTGTTTCTGATTTTTCCTGCCGGTCTTTCTTTCATGAAGTATCATCTGTTCTAGCCTCTCCAGGCTGGTCTACTCGTTCTTTCCAGTGGAAATTTACCACCTCAGAGGATTCTGGGTAGGGTTCAGGATTCCACCTATGTTCTTATGCAATGCAAAGGCTCCACAGGAAGCCTCTTTCACTGGGCAACTTTTAGCCCCCTTTAAGATATTCCAATCAGTTATAGGCTGAAGACAGACTTACAAGCTTTCTATTGTGATATTTCTGGCTATTCCTTTCTCCCCCCATCAAATGTTTATTTTACAGTGATAGGCAAGGGAAACCAAGATTCAAAAGACAGCCAAGAATCTTAACATCATTGCCCTCTTACTCATTCAAACCATGACTTACTCCCTGTATCCCAGAGCCCTGTTATTCCAAGGTTGTGCATACATCATCATTTATCTCTGTCCCACTTAGCCCATGCAAACCTGCATAACTGTTCTCCCAGCGACCTTGTTTTTTCAATCCCCTCCCACTTCTTGTGTAGTTCCTCCCTGCTGTTCCAGCACCAAACTATCCCTGCTGTTCCAGCACCAAACTATCCTGTGTCTATTCCCTACC
>NW_006408675.1:5156151-5160827 GCF_000296735.1 Chrysochloris asiatica | reverse complement strand
CTTTAGTGTTTAATGTATCAAATCTGTTCTTCAGATGATCTCTAAATTCAGGTGGGATATATTGAAGGTTATATTTTGGCTCTGGTAGACTTGTTTTCATTTTTTTCAGCTTCAGTTTGAATATACATATGAGTAATTGATGGTCTGTTCCACAGTCTGCCCCTTACCTTGTTTTCACTGATGATATGGAGCTTTTCCATCCTCTCTTTCTGCAGATATAGTCAATTTGATTTCTATGTATTCCATCTGGTGAGGTCCATGTTTATAGTCATTTATTATGCTGTCTAAAGAAGGTATTTGAAATGAACAAATCATTGATTTTACAGAATTCTGTCATGTGTTCTCCAATATCAGTTCTATAACCAAAGCCATATTTTCCAACTACCAATCCATCTTCTTTGCTCCCTACCTTTGCATTCCAATCACCAGTAATGATCAATACATTTTGATTGCATGTTTGATCAATTTCTGATTGAAAAAGTTGGTTATGTTCTTTTATTTTGTCCTCACTGGTTTTAGTGGTTGGTGTGTAAATTTGAATAATAGTGGTATTAACTGGGCTTCCCTGTAGGTGCATGGATATTATCCTATGACAGACAGCATTGTACCTCATGACAGATTTGGATATATTCTTTTTGACAATGAATGCAACACCATTCCTCTTCAATTTGTCATTACTGGCATGGTAAACCATGTGGTTGTCAGATTCAAAGTGACCAATACCAGTCCATTTCAGTTCACTAATGTCTAAGATGTCTATGTTTATGCTTTCCATTTCATTTTTGACAACTTCCAATTTTCTTTGATTCATACTTCTTACATTCCATGTTCCGATTTTCAATGGATGTTTACAGCGATTTCTCTTAATTTTCAGTTGTGCCCAATCAGCAAATGAAGGTTCCACGTGATTTTCTCCCACGTGCTTTACTCCATTCATATCATCTCGGTCAACTCTACTTTGAGGAGGCAGTTCTTCCCCAGTTGCAGTTTGAGTGCCTTCCAACCTGAGGGCCTCATTTTCTGGCACTATATCTGGCACTATATCTGATAGTGTTTCTCTGCTATTCATAAGGTTTTCAGTGACTAAATATTCTGAAGTAGTTCATCACTCTTCCTAGTCTGTCTTAGTCTGGAAGCTCATCTGAAACCTGTCTACCCTGGGTGGCCCCGCTGGTATTTAAAATACTGGCTGCATTGCTTCCAGAATCACAGCAACTCATAAACCACCACAGTATAACAAACTGGTATTTATGCTTAAAATCAGTTATGCAGTATGAGACAACACCTGAGGATTAGAATATCTTGGAAAAGTTTTTTTTTTCTTAAGTGCCATTGAGTTAGTTCTGAATCATAACTGCCCTATATAGGGTTTCCAAGGAGCAGCTGGTGGGTTTGAACAGGCGACCTTTTGATTAGCAGTTCAGCGCTTATCCTATAGTGCCACATCAAGACTTTTTACTGGAAAGGAAGACATCATTACTCTGTGTGGTTTGATCAGCCTTCAGGCTGATTTGTCCAAGTTTAATGAGATGAACCCACAGAGATGTTAGGAGAGACTTTTGTGTATTTGAACACCACTCTGTGTCTTTTCTCTCCTTTTTACTACTCCCTAACTTGTTTTTTACCATAAACACTGAAGACCAACTCAGGCTTCCTAGGCAGAAGGAATCCTTTGTGGGTGGTATAAGGATGGAGAAAGAATACAAAATGTGCCAATCATTAGAATATACTTGGTGGTGATGTAATATTGATTGTTGGGAACAAATGACCCAAAAAGCAAAGGAAGCATGGCTTACTTAATAATAATAATAATCTGTAGTGAACAATTTCACATTTTTCACCACATCAAAGATTCTGCCTCTCAGTATGGCTGGCATGTCTCTCTCTGAACCCCTACAGAGTCAAAATCTCTTTTCAACTTTACAGTCTGTAACAGGGACAGAGTACCAAAGTAAGCAAGGTAAGTTGAGATTTACTTACTAATCTATAGTGAGTTGTTGCTGTTGTTGTTAAATACTGTTGAATCAATTCCAACTCGTACCATCACTGTATAGGGTGTCCGAGGAGCATGTAGTGAATTTGAACTGCTGACTTTCTGGATCAAACCAAGCTTGAGGCTGACTGCTTACCCCACGGTGCCACACCATCTGTAGTGAATGCTGTTGTTGTTGTTAAGTGTCATCAAGTCTGTTCTGACTAATAGTGACTCTGTATAGGTTTCCAAAAAGTGTCTGGTGAGCTTGAACCACCAAACTTGCAGTTCATACAGATCTTGCAGGCCAGTGTGTTAACCCACACCATCACAGAATAAATGGATGAAAATATTCACTACAGATTAGTAAACAAACAGAAGGAAGCCCCTGTTTATCTTGCTTATTGAGTAATGTATCTAGCAATCAAATGATTGTTTGTCTCTGCTGACAAGTTGTCATTGTTTTCTGAGAGTTTCTATTGATATTGAGAAATTTAAATCTCATTACCTGTTTGTGGGAGACAGTGGGACAAGCATCACACACACATACACACAAACACACACACACACAATTATTGATAAGTTACTTTCCTAGAAGCCTGGAGAGGAAAGGATGCCACCTTAGTTAATCCCTTGCCTGGGGGAGTGGGGTGGGGGTTGGGGTGGGGGGGATCTGGTTATGCTTCTACTGGGTTGCATCAACCTTCACTGTATAGGCAAGGCCTCTTGAGAAATTCTGAGTGCTTTAAAGTCCTCCCACTGGCTCCTTCAATAAAGAGATATCCCACTGTAGGGTAACTCTCCTAAATTTGGAAAAATGTAACTTCATTGGCCAACTAAAGCAGGGAATGATTCATTTCCTAATGTTAACAGAGTGAAAAAGGTGTCTTTCACAAAGTTCTTTAAGCTTGAAAAGCATATTATGCTAAATATTCAATTTCCTGGCTGGTGGCATCAATTCTCCTAATTACCTTTCAGCAGCAACTCTGCTTTTAGAACTTTCCAGATTCCAGAGTTGATGGGAGTACAGGTTATGTGGTCCAGGTGCTTGATGAACAAGAAAGGGAGAGAGAAAGCAGATAGTTCTCTAACTCAGGCCCGGGTTAGAAGAGTGACCTCTATTTTCCCCCTGAGTGAACAGTTCTCTGACTCAGGCCTGGGTTAGAAAAGTGACCTCTATTTTCCCCCTGAGTGATGTATTGATGTTTTATTCTTCAAGTTACTATAGAATTTGGTTAAACTTTAGGGATTTGAATTGGATCTCAGACTACAGCTTTTATGTTCAGGCTCACTTGAGTATAAATTAGTTTAAAAACCAAACAACAGAACATCTCCTACTTAAAATTTCAGTCAGTATTATTTTTATAGATAATCTCATCTCAAGAGACACATGTTTCCCTTAGAAAAATGAGCTGGCATCAAATAATCTATTTAGTTCACTTTTTGATATTGTAGGATGATATAATTTTAGGTTTGAATTCATAGAACACTCTTTTCTAAGGAACTCAGAGGATTAAATCTTTATTTCTACTTATTTGCAGAGTCTTCCAGGAAAAAGAAGGTTGTAACTGAATTTCCCCTTAGGCAGCGAAGAGTCCTGAGTTAGAGAGGTTAGGTGGTTTGTGCAGTCATACAGCTACAATAGGGATCTGGGTGTAGTAAGCACATGTTTGCCTAATCCTACTTGAATTCTGTCAGCACTTTACACTGATGCTGCATTGTGAGTGACTAATAGTCCTTGTACATGGGGTACCTGAAAAATACTTTCTAAGGCCCAGGCAGAGAGAGGGTCAGTCACATAAAGGAGCTCTGGTAGCATAGAGGTTACAGATTGGGCTGCGAACCTTAAGGTCAGCAGTTCGAAACTACCAGCTGCTCCGTGGGAGAAAGATAAGGCTTTCTATTCCCGTAAAGATTTACAGCCTTGGAAACCCTGTACAGGGTCGCTATGGGTCGGATCCGACTCAACAGCACTTAACAACAACAACAATTTCACATAAGTTCTTTCTCCTCATCACCAGAAGAACCTTGTAAGCTGGGAATTACAATCTCTATTTCACAAATGAGAAAAGTGAGATTCACAGTCACCTAGCTGGCTGGTGGTAGTGTTAGAGTTTGAACTCAAATCTGATACCTGTTCATTGGCCATCTCTGGAACGTAAAAAAGGAAAAAGATCTGGATGTGAAACAGATACAACACTTAACTGGGAACTTCATCGACTTCTTGGGAGTCCGTATTCTCAGCAAAACGAAATAGCATATATTTCAGGTATGATTTTATGTGCTAGTTTCCACTTACAATAAAACTGTTTCTTTTAGGCCAGAGATAAAATGAAAATAAAGTGAGGGTTGTTGCAGCAGAGCTACAGTGGGTAAAGGAAAGGAACACAAAGGACAAATAAGGGTCACTGAAGAAAGATATCATGGTGTGATTTCGGCCAGCCTATTTGTCTTCTAAGAAAGTTGACTTTGGGCAGGAGCACAGGACAGAGAGAAAGGAGGTCCATTGAATTATACGTTAAGAGTCCCAGTGGCCTCCTTATCTCAGACAGAAAGACAGCAATACAATCTAATTCCAATATCGGGCTGCTGTTGTTAGGCGCAATGGACTTGGTTTTGATACATAGCAATCCTTTGTCTAACAGAACAAAACACTGCCTGGTTCTGTGCTATCTTCAAACTTATTGTCATATTTGAGTCCATT
>NW_006408675.1:5133510-5155696 GCF_000296735.1 Chrysochloris asiatica | reverse complement strand
TGTTCTTATGCATATGCCCTCTCTTCTTATCAGCTGGACGCTTCACTCTCCACTCTAGTCCTCTGTGGCTATGTCACTGACTCTGGGTTCAGTACCATTTCTTGATCATATGCTCCCTCTTGAAATGGTTGAACATTGTCCATTACTTTTTGGCACAATGACACTATGCATTCCTTCCATTTTCTTTTGGTGTTTTCTGCATCAGTCAATATTTTGCCCATAGAATCCTTCAATATTGCAAGTTGAGGGTTTAATTTTTTCTCTCCAGTTCTTTCAGTTTGAGAAAGGCTGAGTGTGTTCATCCCTATTGGTTTTCTAACTCCAAGTCTTTGTATGTTTCATTATACTACTTAAGTTTATCTATTTGAGCTACCTTTTGCAATTTTCTGTTCAGCGTTTTTGCCTGCTTGTTCTTACCACTGGCTTTAGCTTCCTTCTGCTCAAGAGCAAGTTTCAGAGTCTCTTCTGACATTTTTGTCTTTTCCTTCTTTCCTGTCTTTTAAATGACTTTTTGCTTTCTTTCTATATCATATTCTTGATGTTTATCCACCACTCTTCTTGTCATTGGTCATTTGCATCCAATGCATCATATCTTTTCTTAAGATGGTCTCTAAATTCAGACGGAATACGTTCAATACCATATTTTGACTTTTGTAGAATTGTTTTAGATTTGCTCAACTTCAGCCTGTACTTGCATATGAGCAATTAGTGGTCTCTTCCACAGTCAACCTCATGCCTTGTTTTGGTTCATCATATTGAACTTTTCTAATGCTTCTTTCCACAGATGTGGGGACACTGTCAGTCAGAATCGACTTGACAGCACTCACAGCAATGACAACTGTTTCTTTTCACAGATGTCGTCAATTTGGTTCCTGTGTATGCCGTCTGGTGAGGCCCATGTGTATACTCACCTTTTATGTTGTTAAAAAAGATATTTGCAATGAATAACTCATTAGTCTTGAAACATTCTGTCATGCAGTTTCTGAAATCATTTCTATCACCAAGGCTATATTTTGCAACTACTGATCCTTTCTCTTTGCTTCCAACCTTTGCATTCCAATCACCAGTGATTATTAACACACCTTGATTGAATGTTTTATAAGTTTCAGACTGAAGAAATGGGTCAAAAATTTCAATTTTATCATCATTGGTTTTAGTGGTTGTTGTGTAAATTTGAATAATAATGGCATTAACTGTTGTTGTAGGTGTATAGATATCTGCCTATCACAGGCAGCATTGTACTTCAAGATAGACTTTGAACTGTTCTTTTTACCATGAATGTGATACGATTTGTTTTAATTTTGTGGATCCCAGCATCATAAACCATATGATTATCAGATTAAAAATGGCCAATACCCATCCAGTTATGCTCACTAATGCCTAGGGTCTCAATCTTTGCATATTTTCTTTCATTTTTGACAATTTCCAATTTTCCTAGATTCATACTTCTTACATTCTATTTTTGACAATTTCTAATTTTCCTAGATTCATACTTCTTACATTCTGGTTATTAATGTTTCTCATAATTTTGCGTTGTGCCCCAGAAAACTTTACTCGAGTCACATCATCATAGTCAACTCTCCTTTGAGGAGGCAGCTCTTTCCCACTTGCATTTTGAGTGCCTTCCAATCTGAAGTGCCCATTTTTCAGCACCATACCTGACAATTTCCTCTTGCCATTCATAATATTCTCATTCTTCTGGTACTGTACCTGACAGTGTCCCATTGTCATTTATAAGGTTTCAGTGGATAAACATTCAGAAGTAGTCCACCTTTCCTTCTTCCTAGTCTGTCTTTGTCT
The DNA here is from genome assembly GCF_000296735.1 of Chrysochloris asiatica. NCBI lineage: Eukaryota > Metazoa > Chordata > Mammalia > Afrosoricida > Chrysochloridae > Chrysochloris > Chrysochloris asiatica. The sequence continues at coordinate 5,153,896 of NW_006408675.1, read as the reverse complement.
GGAAGCTCATCTGATACCTCTCCACCCTGGGTGATCTGCTGGTAGTTAAAATACCAGTGGCATAGCTTTCAGCATCACAGCAATATGCAAATGACCACAGTATACCAGGTTGATGGATGAGTGTTGGATTTTCCCCATGGAATCCTTCAATATTGTAGTGCCAAAATCCTAGAGGGAAAAGAAAAATTCAAGAGATCAGAGCAGGGAGAAACTAAGCAAGGGAAACCCAAAATCCCCATCCCATTGCATAGAGTCAATTCTGACTCATACTGACATTATATAGATAGGGTTTCTGCAATAAACCATCCCTCCCCTAGTACTCTTTACTTAGCTGGGTTAGAATTCATTGCAATAGCCACACAGACGTCAGTCACTATACTCACAGCTATGGTATTTACTAGGGAAATTAAATAATTCAAAAGGCTCAGGGCTCAGTTCTTCCAGTCAAGGCAGCTTCTTCTCAGCCTTTCTCACATGCAGGACTCTCTCTGGTCCTCAGTCCCTTGGCCTGGCCTCTGTCCTTCTCAGACAGTGTTACAAAACTCTTGTAAGGCAGCCGATAAGTGCCAGAAGTCCACTCCACCCAACTATAAGCTTTAGCCCCAAAGCACTCAGGTCTAGCTCGGTGCATCAGCAAACCTAGTCCCCCCAGTTAAATGTCTAGACGCACCCTACTCTGCAAGGAAACCTCTTGCCCCGAATAACAGTTTTACATGCTTCATAGACTGGGAAGCTCACCACTCTGATGCTCTGACTTATGTTTTTGCTAGTATTGCTCCTTTTCTACTTCTCATGCATAATGTGCTTTCTGTTCCTGGGTGGAAGAGGTTCAATAAGCAGTGATCCCAGGGTCCAAAAGGCATGCTCCACTCTTGGTTCTTCTTCCTTAATGATAGTAAGATTCCTCTCTCTTGATTCTGAGATGACTCATTTGATACCAAGCAGGATGGCAAAATATATCAGCCACAATTAGCCCTGTTCATAATCACTACTGACTGAATCATATAATCCATCAGCATTTCCCTCTGCCTTTTCTTACCCAGACCTATCAGAAATAAAGGTGTTTGGTGACTAAGAGACATTATATAACTCACTGTAGAGTTTCTAAGACTGTAAGGAAGCAGACAACCTGATGATTATCCTAAAGAGTGACTGGTATATTTGAATTGCTGACTTTGTGGCTAGCAGCCCAAAGCTTACTCAAACAGTACCATGTAGCTCGGGCCTCCTTTGTTGATCTAGAGAAACCAGAGCCTCTGGTAGAGTGTTGTGGAGTATTAGCTCCTCTCAGCTCTTTCCTTCAGGGTGTTGGTTCTCCATGAATTGTACCAGTATTGGCATCAGCATCATCTCAGAGCTTCTAGGCAATCAAATGCTCAGGTCTCACAGATATACTGAAGCAGAAACTCAGGGAGAGGTTCCTTAACCCAGGATTTTGTAAGCTTATCAGATTTTTAATGCACCTAAGCACAGTAGGATAAGCACTGGACTGCTAACCACAAGCTTGGCAGTTGAAACCCATTGCAGGAGAAAGATGAGGCTTACTGCTTCTGTAAAGATTTAGACCCTTAGTGAGTTTGGTGTAGAGTTTGAAGCTGAAAGGTTAGAAATTTGAACCCACTCAGCAGAGCCTCAGAAGACAAGCCCAGTGGTCTGCTTTTGAAAAGTCACTGCCTTGAAACCCTATGGAGCAGTTTTACTCTGCCCATGATTCTGTGTTGACTAGATCACACTTTATAGCTGAGCACTAGTAGTCCAGGTGTGGCTCTGCAGGATAATGTGCTAGACCACAAGGTCAGTTTGAACCACAAAGTTGGTGGTTCAAATCCACAAGTTGCTCCTCAGAAATCCTTTACTGGGTTACTATGGGTTGGAACCAACTTGATTTCACTAGCTCTCAACATATAACAAGATTTTAAGTACTTGGGAGTCCTGGTGTTGTGCTGTAGGATAAGCACTAGATTGAGATGTTGGTTTGAACAGCAAGGTTGGAGGTTTAAACTCACCAGCCACTTCTTGAAGCCATATATACAGGGTTGTCATGAGTCAGAACCGATTTGCAACACTTAACAACAGCACTAAGCACTGGATTGCTAACCACAAGATCAGTTTTACTCCTTGGAAACCCTTTACAGGGTCACTATGAGTCAGAACTGACTTAATGGTACTTAACAACACTCATAACAGATGATGATTAACAATAATAATATTTGAAAACCACTGTTTTAGGACAAATAGAGCCATGCAGTGGACTTCCGGGCAACAGGATGAGAAAGAAGCTTGACACAGATAGAATTTTATATTTATTTGATTATTTAATTTATTTCCATGTGTCATAAAAACTACCAAACCTACTGCTATTGAGCTGATTCCCATTCAGAGGGATCCTGTAGAGGGTGTTCCAAGCCTGTAAATCTTCATAGAAGCAGAAAGTCTCATCTTTCTCCCTTAGAGAAGCTGGCGGGTTTGAACTGCTATCTTGCAGTTAGCAGTCCAATGCTTATCCTAGAGTGTGAACAAGATTGGCAATTTTATTTACTCTTCTTGGGCACACAGGGAAATTCTGGTGGTGCTGTAGGTTAGGGATTCAGCTACTAGCCACAGAGTCAGTAGTTCAAACTCACTAACTGCTCCATGGGAAAAGCATGAAGCTGTTTGCTCCCATAAAGATTTAGTCTTAGAAACCCTATATAGGGAACCTACTTGAAGGCCTTGGGTTTGGTATTTTGGGTATGGGCATAGAAAACTACATTTGTCAGCTTCCTTTACAGTTAGCTTTGGGTTATGTGATTGAATATGGCCAATAGAATGTCAAGGAAGTGAGGCACTCCTTATCAAAGCCTAGACCCTGGCATGTATATAGAAAATCTGTATAAGACTGTGAGAAATAACATTTGATTGTATCAAACAATTAAAAGTTTGGGGGTTGTTAATCACAATGGCATCTGTCAATGACCCAAACTAATGTAGACCTAGTGGTGCTGTAGGAGAAGCACTGTACTTTTAACCACAAAGTTGGCAGTTCAAACCCACCAGCTTCTTCTTGAGAGAAGATGAGGCTGTTTTGCTACCATAAGGATTTGCAGTCTCAGAAACTCTACATAGGGTTAGAATCTACTTGAAGGCAGTGGGTTTGGTTTGGTTTTAATTTTGGTGGGCAAAATAGGTAAGAGCATGTCCGTTTTTTTTATTATGATTATATTTGTGAGTGCTATTCCAAATGTTAAATACCAAGGCTGTGACACAGAAATGCTGATTATAGGATTAAGTAGGCCCTTGAAGGTCATTTGCATTGTCAGGCATTCTATCCATTTGTTTGCTGGATTTGGGGCAACTCCAGCAGAAGTGGATGTTTGGATGGGATAGTATGTAGGATCTTTACTATTGTAAGAAACCACACAGTTGTGCTAGTTAAGTTTTGGACTGCTAACCTCAAGGTTGATTGTTCAAACCCACCAGGTGCTCTGCAGGAAAAAGATGAGGCTGTCTGCTCCCATAAAAAGATGCAGTCTCAGAAACCCTATATTGGCTTACTATGAGTTGGTATCAACTCGATGGTAGTAGGTGGTTACTGGTACATGCCAGTTGAATATGGGTCCCAATTTATTATTAGTGCTTAGCACAGCCCTGGCAGAAGTAGGTGTGCAATAAATATTTTTTAAATTGAAACCAGATAATTTGAATGTAATGTGTCTAGGGTCCTGATTGAGCTTTGAGGATATAAGTTGCAGACATCTGCTTAGAATTTCCCCTGCTGCAAACGGACCATGGAATCTAGAGACATCCATATGGGCTCCATTTAACCCACATCCTTGTGTAAAAAATGGATGGAGACTGTCTATTAGAATAGTGAATTCTTGACTTTTGTTTGGTTTCTGAATCCTTGTTTAATGAAATTTAAGTCTCTATCCTAAACAAATGTACCTATCCACATAAACACAATATGGACACAGCTTTAGGGGGTTTATGTGTCCTCTGAGTTCTGCATCTAGGATTGAAGAGTACAACAAGGAGGAAAGCAAATCCTGAAAGTGGCTTAGTTTGAGCCAGGACTCATTCAGATTTGAGCAAAGAATATGTATAACACTTACAAATGGAACGTGGAACATTTCTACAGAGTCTGTAACTTCCTTGATGTTTTATTTTTGCTACTTCTTTTCTCTTTTGCCTTTAGTGAATAGCAGGATAAACTTAAAAAATGGAAAGGAGTTTGTGGCTTTGTGGAGAAATGGATATTAGCAGTCATGCCATAATTTATAAATTGAGTTTGACTTATACACTACGGCAGTATGAAAAATGCTGTGTGTTATAGCCATGCACTTCTTTTTCAGTCTCAACTTCTTAGAGAAACAAAGGTTTCTTCACACTGCCACAGTCTGTTTATTTTAACACCCACCAAAAGAAGACCTGTCTTCCTGTTCCCCCACTGGATATAAAAACTGTTGGATGGTGAATCCTGCAGAGCTAAAGGGAGGAATTTCTGGCTGATGGGAAGTTGAGTGATTCACTTCCTGACATTAGCACAGTGAGAAAAATCTCATTCATAAATGTTCTTTTACTCTTAGCAACTTTAGCTTTCGTAGGTTTTCATTACTAGATCCTCCCAGACTTTCTGAGTTTTGGCATGATCTGGAGAGGTATGAGGGCATTTATAATTCCATAGTGACCACTCAGGGGATCAAAGGTAGACAGCCATCCTGAAACAAGACACAAACAGGTAGAAGCTTTTTCTAAGGTGATATAGCTAAAAAATAACTCCAACCAAGGTTAAAAAAGAAAGAAAGAAAGAAAGAAAGAAAGAAAGAAAGAAAGAAAGAAAGAAAGAAAGAAAAGAAAGAAAAGATCTGGCCACCTATTCCTGCTGTGTCAAATAAGCACTGATTTTCAAGTCTGAAAAGTGAGTGTTTTAGGGAAATGACTTTAGAAAGCCTCACTGATTTGCAGATAAACCTAGAGTCCAGAGAGATGAAGGGACTTGCTCAAGGTCAGAGACTGCAGTGGGACTAACAATACCTCCACTTGGCTGGAACAGGGTGTCTGTGCAGTGGAATCGTGAGAGCAAAGCCAAAGGTTGGCCAAAGGAAAGAGTGGGCTGAATTTGGAATGTCTCAACAAGAATGTGTGCATAATTCTACAAGTCCTAAAATATTACTCAAAATCTCTCTCCCACGAGAGTGAAGGAACTGCAGCCAGTGTTTGTTCAGGAGACAAGTCAGGAGTGGTACTGATTTGGCACATTTTTTTTGGCAGTATGTTGAACCAAATCAACTACTTAGTTTGGGCCCACCATGAGTTTCATACCTAAATACATAGCAGTACTCCCTTGTAACCCCCTAAAGTTGTCTCATACACATGTTGTGGGGGTAAGGGATTCAGTGGTGCTGAATCACGAGTATGAGTTGATCAAAGAAGGAGAATATGGGGCTAGGAATGAAAGAGGTAATGTGGAAGTCAGGGGTGAGGGAATAAATGAAGACTGGAACCTGTCAGAATTCACAGAATCATGATAGCAGGAGCTGAGGAACATTTGAAGATCCTTATAGGGCAGATCATGAAAGCTTAGAAAGGAGGGAAGACCATCAGTCTCCAAAGAGTGAACCAAACTGTTTTGAGCCTGTGTCAGGTCTTCTGATTTATGCCTACCAACTCTGTTGATATATATAGCAACCTATGACTCTGTTGATGCATATAGCAACCTATTGCTCTCCATGCTCCATACAGAGTCACACATGCTCACTCTGCAAAGGTTGGAGTTAGGATTCAGCCCTGCATCTGTTTGGTAGACATTTTGGAACTAAGGTAGAGCTGATCTTAGGTGTTCACCTTCAGTTGGTCTTTCTTACAGAATGCAATACTACACAGATGGTAAATATTGTTGACCCCAAGGTTGTGAAAGTGAGGGTGAGGTGGTGGGTGGGTGGAGGCATGGGGGCATTGTTTGTGTCAATCTTATTTTCACATTTCGTTTAAGATGGAGATTTGATAGTAAGACCTTGTGTGGAAGTAGTAAACATGTGGTGGACTTGAGGGTGGCTTATCTCCTCATTCACTGAAGTCCTTAATGTTTTGCAAGGTAAGAACTTCAGCAAAGGATAAGTTAACCTTGTTGGGGAAGAAGGAGATAATAGAAAATGGGTAAATCAAAGATTAAGAGAGCCTCCTTACCTGGGATATCACCATTTATGTTTCTTTCTGTGGCTTATTAAGAAAGATTGCTGTTGAGTGAATGAGTTTTAGAGTCAGGATGTCTATTTTTATGCTGGCTCCTATATTAGCTGGCTACATTACCTTGGGCAAGTTATTTCATTTATATGAGCCTCAGTTTCCTCGTCTCTAAAATGGGCATGATAATATTTTCTGCCTCGTAAATTTGTTTTTAGGACTCAATGAATTAATGTAGGAAGGGGCACTAATTAGTGCCTGACATAGACTAAATTTTAACACCCTCAAATATGTAGCTGAAACCATGTTGATGATGTCCTGTTGTTGTTAAGTGCCCGCTAATTGGTTCCAACTCACAGTGTCCTTGTACAGAGTTTCTGAGGCTTTAAATCTTTGGAGGAACAAAAAGCCTCATCTTTCTCCAATGGAATGACTGGTAGGCTCAGTCCTGTGCTTATCCTCTAGAGCCACGGCTCTCCAGTGATATCCTAGCCAATACCAATAAGCCACTACTATACAATTGCATGTTCATTATTAATCTAATGCTTGTTAAAAACCTGGATGACCTGATTTTGTTTTTCATACTTCAGATATATTATCACGAGGGACCAGTCCCTGGAGAAGGATGGACATCATGCTTGGTAAAAAGTAGAGGGTCGGTGAAAAAGAGGAAGACTCCTGATGAGATGAATTGGCATAGCGGCAGCACACATGGGCTCAAGTGGAGCATTGGTTGTGAGGTTGGTGAAGGACTGTGTAGCATTTCATTCTGTTGTGCATAAGGTCACTATGAGTCAGTACTGACTTGATGGTGCTTAACAACACCAATAACAATCCAATTTCATATTTGCAAAAGCCATTTCTTAAATTAACATTGAATAAGGATGTTTTGCTAGGTGTTGAACTTATAAATGGGAGAGAAATTTGTGGACTGCCTGGAATCCTAAAAAAAATTACTTATGAACTGATGATTTGAATACTCTTGGATTACCTAGTGGAGGAATTGAGCTGCCCTGTAAATAATAAGTGGGAATCTCCTCCTCAACTATGTTGTTGTTAGGTGCCATCGAGTCGGTACTGACTCATAGCAACCCTATGCATAACAGAGCAAAACACGGCCCACTCCTGGACCAAGCTCAAAATCCCCAACTATGGACTGGTAAAATGTAGACAATATCTCAGTTATAAAAGTGGTCAGAGGCTGAGGTGGAAAAATAAAGAAAGGATTATAGGATAAGTAACCATCAGATAAAAGTAGAATTAAAATATTAACTTAAACGGGAGAGATGTCATGAATCAGTATCAAGTCTCTCTTAAAGACCAAATGCAAAACTCATGCTGAAGTTTATCCTCCAGATGTGACGTTGTAATAAGATTAAAACAAGCCTTGACAAAATAGAACCAGCCTGGAATTGGAGGCCTGTGAACTCGTGCAGCTTCTTTGTCAGGTGAAGAGAATGTAGTGTACAGACTCTCTAAAGAGCCTCAGCAGACCTGTAATTGCTGACTTTGTATAGTTCTAATGAGGAAGCATTTTCATCTGGCAAACACATCAATGGTGTTTGTCCCCAAAGCCCAGCAGTATCTGCCTGCTTAGTGTTTGAACTCTGAGAAGTGGTACAGCAATCTCCAGAAATCAGAGGAGATTTCAGATCACCAATGGGTTTATACCAGAAACATCTTAGCACATGGCTTAAGAAAACCTAACACTTTAATTACGTGCTGTAAAAGGTCACTGGGTGGAATTTCCTTAAGAAGGATTCCAATGTCTCACACAGAGAGGTCAGCGGATGGAGGCCATTTTGACATCCTGCTAGAAAATCAGCTTTTTAATATATTTTTAATTTCCATGGAAAAGTGGTGAAGAATTCCTTAGCCATTTAGTCTATGTGATTTTGGAATGCTGCTCCTTCTAGCAGGATGAGAGTGAATATTAGTATACAGGATTATACGTCAGTGACAGCAGATTTTGAAGATTTAAAAATAACCAACCCGTTCTTGGGGGATGGGGAGATGTGACAACAATGATGGAAATTGTGTGGTTTCTTTGAAGTGCAATGTCCTGGGACTGAATTTTTAAATTGATTTTACTTTGGCCTTTGGACACAGAGCACTAAACCTCTGGCATGGTGATGTTTCTATTGGGGCAAGAGAGGACATTTATTCTTTACTACTGACACTATTTTTGGGTTACAATGGATAAGTCTTTACTTGATATGGGGTGTGTGTGTGTGTGTAAATGTGTGTGTCTCTTTTCTATCTCTTGTACAGGATATACATTGATAGTGTACAAAATCTATAAACTGGGAGGGGAAATTATTTTAGGAGGATTACAGGTTCCTGATGATTAAACCAGCTGCTGTCCATTGATTCTGACTCATAGTGACCCCATGTGTGTCAGAACCATGTTCTGTGGGGTTTTCAGTGATTTTTTTTGGAAGTAGTTCACCAACTACTACTGTTCTGAGGCATCTCTGGGTAGATTTGAACTGCCAACCTTTCAGTACTCACTTGAGTACTTGAACTGTTTGCATTACCCAGGGATTCTGCTTGTCAATTGTTTTTGTTAAGTGTCATTACATCAGTTCTGACAGCAACCCTGTATAGGGTTTCCAAGGAGGAGCTGGTGAGTTTGAAATGATGACCTTGCAGTTCTATGGTCAAGTGCTTATTCTACCAGCAGAAAGTCTATTTCTAAGTCAAAGTCTGCTGGTGGTGGTAGTGATGATGTGCCATGGAGTCAATTCCGACTCATAACAACTCTATGTAGGGTTTTGGAGGCTGTGAATTCTAACTGTTGACCTTGAGGTTAGCAGTCCAACTCGTATTCACTATGGTACCAGAGTTCCTAAGTCAGTCTAGTTGGTATGTGTATGTGACTGAATGGTAAGGTCTTATTTCAGTATTTGTTTTGTTGTCATATGATGTCTGGTGATGGTGGTAGTTGTGTGTTGTGGAGCTAGGGGATGTGTAAGGCTGAACTGACTGTTATACAGATAAAAGATCTTACATAGATGAGATACAGCTCTAGAAGGTTTCAAGGGAGCAGATTCTGTGTCAGAGCCAAGCTCCTTGCTGGAGCTGGTTTACCATCAAAGTTGACTTCTAAAATAACATTAAGACTTTAACTTACTGTGCATTAAGATAGCATTGAGTGTTCCTAGCACTCCTGGTGTGGCGCTGTAGAATCAGCACTGAATTGTGAACACAAGCATGGCAGTTCAAACCCACCAACTGCTCTTTGGAAACCCTATACTGGGTGACTCTAAGTCGGAACTGACTAGATGACATTTTAACAACAAGCACAATAGGATAGGAATTCTTAGAGCCCAAGCCCCTGAGAACCCTGGGAAGTGATGGCCAGCCTTTAGCAGAGCATTCATCCTCCTCAGTCAACCACACTTTTTTTCTCCCACCCTCACTTTTGACAGTAACCTTTATTGATTGCCTATTGGGTATGTTGGAAAAACCCTAGTGGCAAAGTGGTTAAGCTACTTCATGAGAGACAGATGTGGCAATCTGCTTCCGTAAAGATTTATGGCCTTGGAAACACTGTGAATCAGTTCTACTCTGTCCTACAGGATCACTCTAAGTTGAAATCAATAGCAATTGGTTTTATTTATCTTTTATTTTTTTAATTGGTCATTTCTCTCCTCATGACATTCTCAGGGTGCTTTGTTTCTAGCAGCACCTCAGCTTCTCTAGGCAAGAAAATGAATGAAGGACTGCTGTTTAGTTCTGGGAAGGGTTTTTCTATTTAATGCTACAGCCTGCAGTGTTGAGTCATCTGTGCTATTTGTCACATATTTCTAGTTTTCTCTATCATGGATACATGCATGGGATGTATTTCCTGGAACCCTTGTAGTTGGGAAGGGTCATTTAGATAGGTTTGATCAATGAGTTTTGAGTAAAGTGACATGTGAGATTTTGGAGTTGGAATAGTTCATTGTCAGTGTGAGACCTTTCAGAGCTCTCCCTTCTTTCCACCATAGCAACTGGCAACATTAGAGATGGCGACTTAATTACGATAAACAGACTTTCTGCTGACTTATGATGAGCAGACTTGATTTTGGAATTAATCGTTATTAGAATATAGACTTTCTGCTCCCATAAAGATTTACAGCCTCGGAAACCCTGTGCTGGGTCACTGTGAGTCGGAACCAACTCCACGGCACTTAACAACAACAATCCTGGTGTGGTGCAGCAGGCTATTACGACAGGCTTCAAAGTTGTTTGAACACCAAGGTCGGTGGTTCAAGCTCAGAGGCTGCTCCTTGGACACCCTATACAAGGTCACTATGGTTTGTAATTGAATCGATGGCACTTGACAAACAACAGGAATCCTGAACAACATGTTGTTAGGTGCTATTGAGATGGTTCCAACCCATAGCAACACTATGCACAAAGAATGAACAACACTGCCTAATTCTGTCCCATCCTTACAATTGTTACGCTACAACCCATTGTTGGAGCGATTGTATCAATCTATCTCATTGATGATCTTCTTTTACACTGACCCTCTGCTTTACTAAACATTATGTCCTTCTCTAGAGATTGGTCCCTCCTAATAACATGTCTGAAGTATGAGAGAGGAAGTCTAGCTATCCTTCCTTGTAATGAGCACTCTGGCTGTACTTTTTCCAACACAGATTTATTTGTTCTTCTGGCAGTCCATAGTACTTTTAATATTCTTCTTCAACACTAAAACTTGAATGCATCAATTCTTCTATGGTCTTCCTTATTCATTATCCGACTTTCACATGCATATGAGGCAATTTAAGATATCATGGCTTGTGTAAGGTGCACCTTAATCCTCAAACTGACATCTTCACTCTTCAACACTTTATGGAGGTCTTGTGCAACAGATTTGCCTAATGCAATCTGTCATTTGATTTCTTGACTTCCTTGAGTGTTGAAATTTGTTGTTGTTGTTAGATGCCGTTGAGTCAGTACTGACTCACAGTGACCTTATGTATAATGGAATGAAACACTGCCTGGTCCTGTGCCAACTTCACAATTACTGCTACGCTTGACCCCATTTCTGCTACCATTGCCCCTATACAACTCATTGGAAGACTTTCTCTTTTTCTCTGATCCACCACTTTACCAAATATGATGTCCTTCTCCAGAAACTGATCCCTTGGCTCATATATCCAAACTATGAGAGACAAAGTCTGGCCATCCTGGCATCTAAGAAGCATTCTGATTGCACTTCTTACAGATTTGCTTGTTCTTCTGGCTGTTCATAGTATTTTTAGTATTCTCCCCCAACACTATAATTCAAATGTGTCAATTCTTCCATGGTCTTCCGTATTTACTGTCCAACTTTCACATGCATATAAGCCTATTGAAAATACCATGGCTTGGATCAGATGTAACTTAGTGCTTAAACTGGCATCTTTGCTCTTCATCACTTTATTGAGGTGTTTTGCAGTAGATTTGCCTAATGTAATAAGTTGTTTGATTTCTTGATTGTTGTTTGCGTGAGTGTTGATTGTGATTTAAAGCAAAATTAAGTCTTTAAAAATTTCAATCTTTTCTCCATTTATCTTGATTGGTCCATGGTGAAGATTTTTGTTTTCTTACACTAAGGTGTAACTCATACCAAAGTCTGTGGTCTTTGATCTTCATCAGTAAGTATAAGTCCTGTTTTTTTAAGAAAACAATGTTGTATCATCTGCATATCACAAGTTGTTAATGAGTCTTCCTCCAAATCTGATGCCACGTTCTTCTTCATATAATCCAGCTTCTCAGATTATTTTCTGAGCATACAGACTGCACAAATATAGTAAAAGAATAAAACCCTAACATATACCTTTCCTGATTTTACCATTTCTTCAGTTCTTTCAGCTTGATAAATGTTGAGTGACTTCTTCCCTTTTGATTTTCTACTTCAATGTCTTTGTACATTTCATTATAATACTTGACCGTCTTTTCAAATTACCCTTTGAAATTTTTTGTCCAGTTCTTCTAACTCCATTTCTTCCATTTTCTTTGGCATCTCTATGCTGGAGAATAAGTTTCAGAGTCTCTTTTGACATCCATTTTCTTTTTCTTCTTTCTTATCTTCTTAATGACCCTTTGTTTTCTTCCTGTATGATGTTCTTGATGTTATCCCACAACTCTTCTGGTCTTGGGTCATTAGTGTGTAACGTATTAAACCTGTTCTTAAGATTATCTCTAAATTCTGGTAAGATATGTTCAAGGTCATACATTGGCTCTTATGTACTTGTTTTTTAATTTTCTCAGGTTGCAGGTTGAGACTCAACTTGCATGAGAGCAATTGAGGGTCTGATCCATAGTCTGCCCCTGGCATGTTTTGTCTGATGATAGGGGGCTTTCCCACCATCTCTTCATACAGATGTATACAATTTATCTTAGTCTAGAATTCAGATGAAACCAGTCCACTATGGGTGACCGTGCTGGTATTTAAAATATCGGTGTTTCTGATATCAAAACAACATGTAAGTCACCACATTACAATAAACTGACAGATGAGTGAGTGGTGGATTAAGCAATTTAAGGGTCCTTTAAGTAAACCAGAAGTTTTAATATTACCTGTATGCTATTGGAGAACCAATTAATCAAAATGTCTGATTCAGACAGTAGGGCTAATTGAATTTTAAAAATGTGACTTTTCTGCATTGCGTCTTTTTCTGTTTATGCTTCTACAACATGAAATATATACTAAATGATTGGCACCCCCTTGCATATCCAAGTCATCTCTACCTGAGAGAATTTTCCACCAACTAGGAGAATTGAGGTTGCGAATAATATGGCTGACAAGCATGTGGAGGTTGCTCTTGGCCTGTGAAGCAGATTGTTCTCAGCACTAGAGCCAGTTTATTCAGGTCCCACTGTTGGCAAAGCAGCAAATTGCTCTTTTGTGGGAGTTGGGGAAGTCACAATTGGCTGTCTGTTTCTTGATGGATACAATAAAGAGGCAGGGTGGCCTCTTTTCTCTGAGCTTAGTACAAAAATTCAGAAGCTTTACATCTGCCTCCAGCTCTCCCACTAACAGATTCTGGCCTCCGAGTAAGTCAGCCAAACCCCCTGTGACTCAGCGCCTTCCTTTCAAATTGGGAATGGTCAGATTTATTTGGGAGCACTGAGGCATGTTTGAAAAGGCCTTTGAAAATGCCAGCTCATGTAGAATGACTGGCTATATTCTATGGTTTATGAACTGACACAAAGGCTGGGGAATTTCCCTTTCTTGGGTGGAGATGTGTGGTTTTCTGTGCAGAAGGTAGGGCTGGCCCTGGGCAGTATTCCCCTGATCTCCTTCACTTTCTCTTACAGCCTGTACACTAAGCTTAGAGCCCTAATACTGGTTATTAGAACTTCTGAAAGCAGTACCACATTCTAATTCTCTTCTTACCATCTCCTGTTTCTCATAAAATCTCAGTTCTCCGAAGTGTCAAAGGATTTTAACAGATGGTCTATATACAAGGAAGTATAGCAAAAGAGACATCACAAGAGGAAACATAGTCTTAAAAAGAATTGAGGAGATGAAAATGAAACAACTTGAGTTAGTGCTAATTAATCAAACCTAATGGACCAAGGGGATTCATGCATTTTAGTTGCTTTGTTGTTGACTCTGTATTTTTTAGTGTTTCTGAACAACAATCAACACTGACTCACTGCCACTAAGCAGATTCCAACTCATAGCAACCCTACAGAGAACTTCTGAGGCTATAAATCTTTTGGGGATCAGAAGCCTCACTATTCTCCCACAGAGCAGCTGATGGGGTTGAACTGCCAACCTTTGTGTTAGCAGTCCAGCGCTTATCTTACAGTGTCACCTGATTTCCTATTTCATTTCATTAAGTGATTACATATCATCTAATGGAAATTATAAACTTTCTTTGAGGACTACTCTCCTAAAGGAAAGAAATAATGATTTCTTAAAAGAAAACCAAAAAAAAACAAAACTTTGCAGTAGTGAGGTCCATATACCAATGAATACATTAAAAAAAGGAAATAATTACCCAAGTGAGAAAGCCAGTGGTTCCAACTCACCAGCCACTCCTCTGAAGCCCTATACAGGGTCACTGTGAGTCAAAACTGGCTTGATGGCACTTAACAACAACAATCAGTAATGTAGTGTTTAAGTAAACTCTTGTTCCTCTCTAGTATTGAATGTTACAAGTTAGAGATTCACAGAAATAAGTCCAAAAGTGATATTGTTAAATGCCATTGAATTGGTTCCAACTCATAGTGATCCTGTATAGGGATTCTGAGGAGCAGTTGGTGGGTTTTATCTGCTGACCTTGTGGTTCTCAGTCCAGTGCTTAACATATAGCACCATATCAGAAGTGATAGGGCTAATCAAATTAATACTTTAATACAAGCCATAACCAGTGGTAGGAAGTTGACATTTCATAACATATATTGAAATAGAAACAAAGATAAAAGTACAATTATTAAAAATGTTAACATTTAGATTCAGGCAATGACATGATGCATGTGATGTATTTACTTCTGGCAAGATGGTGGAGTAGGCAGAAACACTACATGGACCTTCTACAGCAAAGATATGAGAGATCAAATGAAACAGACACAGATGAAAAATCTGGAACCCTGAACTTCAGAGGAAAGGTTAGAGAAGTGGGTTCAGTGCCTGCTGGGAGGAGAAACTGAGTATGGATGGTGAGAGAAACTGAACTGACTCATGAAGAACTGGCCACATGTGGTGTAACCATTTTGTAAGCAGCTGTGGCAACAGAAGGTGTCCTGGCAGAACAGAATCACACAGGCAACAGAAAAGGAGACAGCAACTCTGTCCATACATCCAGCTACAGCAATACCCTCTGAAGATCCATCCACTGGGCAAGAGCTAATAACAGTTCCTATACTACCTGATCAGTATCAGTGATAGACAGCAACCAACACCAGCCACACCCACTGTAAACTGAAGTGAACAAATGGCAAATGAAAACATTATACATACTTCAATTATCTACACCCACAGAAGACAATTGTTGAGAGTCTAAAAACACATCAACATACAATCACCAATTAAATACAAATATGACAACTTCCATGATGCCTTGGAAACAGCAGACAATTTTAGCTAATATGAAGAAACAAGAGGGAACAGCTCAAACAAATGACTAAGATGCTTAGCTAAAAACGTTTCTAAGGAAGAAAATATAATGGAACTAACTGAAAAAGAATTCAAAAGAATGATATTTAGGTACTATCAAATAATTGACAGAAAGATTGAGAAAAGCAAGGAGAACACAAAGAAAACTTTAGAAAATTTCAGGAAAACACTCCAAGAATAGCCAGACAAAATAAATGTAAATTTTGAAACAATACAAAACCTGCAGTTAGAAAGACAATAGATTAATACTAAGATTTCAAGGATGTACAATACATTGAAAGGGAAAAGGAGTAATTTATAAACAATAAAGCCAAATTAGTGAATATGAAGTTAAATCTGTCAACATTAGTAGGTGAGAAGAACAATCAGTGAAAAGACTGGAAAAAAAAAAAAATTCAACTAAAGCCTAAGAGAGATATGGGACACCATGAAGAGGAACAACTTACTGGTGATTGGAATTCCAGAACAGAGAGAGACAATAAAAACCACAGAGAAAACTGTCAAAGAAATGGTGAAAGAAAAATTTTCTATATCATGAAAGACAATAAAATGTGCACTCAAGAAGTTGAACAAACCCCAAACAGGATAGATACCAAAAGAATATCACCAAAACCTATCATAATTAAATATTCCAAAACCAAAGATAAGAAAAGAATCCTGAGAGAAGCTGGAGGAAACTGAAAAGTTACCAACAAAGGAGAACGTATAAAACTAAGCTTTGACTTCTCAGCAGAAACCATGCAGGCAAGAAAGCAATGGGAAGA
The DNA here is from genome assembly GCF_000296735.1 of Chrysochloris asiatica. Taxonomy (NCBI): domain Eukaryota; kingdom Metazoa; phylum Chordata; class Mammalia; order Afrosoricida; family Chrysochloridae; genus Chrysochloris; species Chrysochloris asiatica. Next base: position 5,137,864 of record NW_006408675.1, on the reverse strand, counting down.
CATATACAAAACTCTGAAAGAAAAAAAAAAACAAAAAACTGCCAACCAAGAATCATATACCCAGCAAACTATCCCTCAAATATGATAGTGAAATTAAGGCATTTCCTGATAAACAGAAATTAAAAGAATTTGCAATGACCAGGCCAACTTTGCAAAAAATACTAAAGGGTATTCTTTGGAGGGAGAACCAACAATATCAGAAAACAACCTGAGATTACCATACATGACAACAACACCCAGAACTCAATCCAGCTATTGAAGTGTCTTTAAGGCTGGAATAGGGAACCAGAGATATTAATTTTTAATGAAGTCGACTACAAAGCAAATAGAGGGAATAGTGTGGATACAGAAATTCCAAACGGTTTCATGGTAAAACCGAAAATTTTACAATTTTAAATAGGGAAATATTAATAAATTACAGGACAAACTCAAAGAAAATTAATAAACATGCACATCAAACTATAAAAGAGGAAAACTATAAATATTTAAAAGATAGTAACACAATAGAAATTAAGGAAATTAAAACTAAACCCACAAACAAAATGAACTCACTGCAGAAAATTATGTTAAACAAACAAACCAGCAGCACCACAAAAAAATCACACACAGCAAAATGATAGCAATTAGTTCATACCTATGGACGATTACACTGAATGTAAATGAATTAAATGCATAAATCAAGAGACAAAGAGAGCAGAATAGATAAGAAAACAGGATCCTTTAATATGCTGTCTACAAGAGACACATCAAAAAGAGACAGCCTTAATGCCCATTAACAGAAGAATGGTTAAACAAACTTTGGTATGTACACACAATGGAATACTATGTAATGCTGAAGAATAATAATGCATCTATGAAACACCTGACAACGTGGATTAACCTGGAGGATATTATGCTGAGTGAATTAGCCAATCATAAAAGAACAAATATTGTGCGACCAATGTTGTAAAAATGTTAAGAAAAGGTCTTCTTAATAAAAGCAATTATCAATAATGGTTACTGGGGTAGAATGGAGGGAAATTTATTTATGTTAATATGGATGACAGAGCAGCCAATGTACAATAAGAGGCAGGTTAGAGGAAAGTTGAAGGTAGCGGGAGACACAGGGAGTAACGTGATAAAGTGAACCAATGTAAATACTGTTAACTGTTGTACATGGAGGAGAATGCAATCATTGTAATGAAACAAAGTGTAACATTTGCTGAATGTAAAACCAGATGATCTGCTCTGTAAACCTTCACTCAATTCATGATAAAAAATTTTTTAAAATAAAAAACATTATTTTTTACATACTGATTATACAACCCAAGGCCATCAAGTTGATTCTCACTCATAGTGATCCTGTAGGACAGGAGAGAACTGCCCTTTTGGATTTCTGAGACTGTAAATCCTAATAAGAGCAATGCAATGTAATAAATTATTTAATGTTTCTTCTAGCCATAGTCTATCACTCCCACCAGTAAACATTTTTGCCTTGCTGAGTCTGGGTGGGAGAAGAAGCCAATTGGATTACATGATTCAGTTGTTAACGGTTAGCAGAGTTGATTGTGATTGTAAAAACGTGAAACTCTGATGTGTATAAACTGAGCCATCTTAGAAGCAGAAGGGAGATCTCACCACCATCAAGAAGAATCTGGAGTGAAGTATCTCCTTTGGACCCCCAGATCCCTGTGCATGGGACTCCCTCAACCCTGGGACAGAGGATTGTTGGAGGAGCAGTAGCAGCAGAACCAAAAGTTAGAGCATGAATTAGACAGAGGAATGGGCTTCCCAGTCCATGGAGCAAGTAAAGCTGAGTGACTTTAGGCAGGAGGCTTACTTGCACAGGGGTGCATTCAGGCACTTAATTGGTGGAGATAGGTTTGCTGACCCACAGAACTATTGCTGTGTGCTTTGGGGCTGAGGCTTATAGTGGGGTGGAGTGCAGTTTGGGCATTTATGAGCAGGTCTGAAACAGTTTTCATTGTCCAAACAGAGAGAGATCTGTCTGTGGGCACTGCTGAGGAGAAGCTGCCCTTACTGGAACAACTGTGCCCTGAATATTTCTTACCCTGTTAACTTCCCTAATAAACCCCATCATGGTGGTGTCTGAATTCTGTGTGACCATTGTATTTTTTATTTTTATTCCAGCTGAGTAGAGAATGCTGCAGGAACGATGGTTTGTGTCATTTATTTTGCAAGCAGATAGCCTCATTTTTATCCCATGGAGAAGCTAGTGGGTTGAAACTGATGACCTTGTAACCTATGACTCTCAAAAATGCACTCAAAGTGATATTCAGTCACTAACTCACTGCCATTGAGCCGACTCTGACTCATAGCAGACCTGTATATGGTTTCTGAGGTTGTAAAATGGTTACAAGTTGGGCTGCTAACCTCAAGGTCAGCAGTTTGAAACTACCAGCTGTTTCGCAGGAGAAAGATGAAACTTTCTCTTCCTGTAAAGATTTACAGCCTTGGAAAACACACACACACACACACACACACACACATATATATATAATATATAAAAGAGCTCTGGTAATGTAGTGGTTACGAGTCGGGCTGCCAACCTTAAGGTCAGTAGTTCGAAACTACCAGTGGTTCCATGGGAGAAAGATGAGGCATTCTGCTCCCGTAAAGATTTACAGCCTCGGAAACCCTGTGCAGGGTCACTATGAGTCGGAGCCGACTCCATGGTACTTAACAACAACAATATATATATATTGTCTGAACTATGAGATAGGGCCACTATGAGTCTGAACCAATTCCATGGCACATAACTAACCAAATAGTTGAAGCTTATATGAAGAAGAACATGGATTATGTGAAGAAGAATGTGGCATCAGGATTGGAGGAAGACTCATTAACAGCCTGTGATATGTAGATGACACAACCTTGCTTCCTGAAAGTGAAGAGGACTTGAAGTACTTACTGATGAAGATCACAGACTGCAGCCTTCAGTAGGACTGCACCTTCATGTAAATAAAATAAAAATCCTCACCACTGGAACAATAAATAACATCATGATAAATGGAGAAAAGTTTGAAGTTGTGAGATACTTCATTATGATTGGGTTCACAATCAACACTCATGTAAGCAGCAGCCAACAACTCAAGTTATATATTACAGTAGGCAAATCTGCTGCAGAAGTCTACTTGAAAGTGTTCAAGAGCAAAAATATCAGTTTGATGACTAAGTTGTACCTGACCCAAGCCATGGTATATTCAATAACCTCATGTGCATGTGAAAGTTGGACAATGAATAATTGAGACTGGAGAAGAATCAATTCATTTGAATTATGGTGTTGGAGAAAAATATTAAAAGCATACCATGTGCTAGGGAGGGAAGCAATATACAAAAATGGGGAGGGGAATGAAAGAACAAAGTGGAAGGGAGAACAATTAGGCAGGTTTGCATGGGACAGAGGTAAACAAATGACGTATGCACAACCTTGGAACAACAGGGCTCTGTTGATACAGGGATTGAAACATGGTTGGAATGGGCAAAAGGGGGGAAATAATGCTAAGATGCTTGACTGTCTTTTGAATCTTGGTTTCCCTTGCATAGTATTATAAAATAGACACTGGAAGGGGAGAGAAAGGGATAGCCACAAATATCACCATAGAAAGCTTGTAAGTCCATCTTCTGCCTATAACTGATTGGAATACCTAAAATGGGGCTACAAAGTGCCCAGTAAAGGAGGCTTCCTGTGGAGCCTCAGGATTACGTAAGACTATAGGTGGAATCCTGAACAGCATCCAGAATCTTCAGAGGTGGAAAATTTCCACTTGAAAGGATGGGCAGACCAGCCTGGAGTGCCTAGAAGAACAGAAGATACTTCTTGAAAGAAAGACCTACACGAAAAATTCAAGACAATATAGGCAGACCAACTGATTACTACAAGAACAAGCAAGTTGCTCACTCAGGAGATATCAAGGCAAGTGGTTGGGTCCCCTCTGAGCAAACCCCCTTCCAAGATTAAGAATCAATGGAAATACATGCTCTGTTTGATGACCATGTTCGTCACTGATAAGGGGAAGTGAGGGAAAACAGCAATGAAGCTGCGAGCTAAGCCCTACAATGTTCAATAGACTCCTGGGAACCTGTGTAGAAAGCTGGTTGACCAGCAGTGTGTCAAGATGTGGGAATTCTTGGGCTCAGAGTCAGTGACATAGCCACAGAGGACTAGAGTGGACAGTGAAGAGTCCAGCTGATAAGAAGAGAGGGCATATGCCTAAGAAAACCCACAATTACAGATAATACCCACTTGACCTGGCTTCAATTACTGGATGATCAGAGCTCAACCAGAAGAAGAAAGAAGAGGAAAAAAAGAGTAATCTGATACAATTTGATGAACTTGACCTACACCTATGGA
>NW_006408675.1:5125106-5132479 GCF_000296735.1 Chrysochloris asiatica | reverse complement strand
TTTAGAGATCATCTGAAGAACAAATTTGATACATTAAACACTAAAGACTGAAGACCAGAAGAGTTGTGGGATGACATCGAGAACATCATACATGAAGAAAGCAAAAAATCATTGAGAAGACCAGAAAGAAGAAAAGGTCAAAATGGATATCAGAAGACACACTTAAACTTGCTATACAGCGTAGAGATACTAAAGCACATGGAATAAATGAGGAGGTCCAGGAGCTGAACAGAAAATTTCAAAGATCAGCTCAAGAAGATAAAACCAAATATTACAAAAAAAAATGTGCAAAGATCTGGAATCAGGAAACCAAAATGAAGAACTTGCTCAGCATTTCTCAAACTGGGGGAACTGAAGAAAAAATTCAAGCCTCGACTTTCGTTACTGAAAGATTCTCTGGGCAAATTATTAAATGATGCATAAAGCATCAAGAGAATATGGAAGGAATACACAGAGTCACTGTACCAAATGAAAATGGTTTATGTTCAACCATTACAAGAGGTGGTATATGATCAAGAGCCAATGATACTGAAGGAGGAAGTACGAGGTACATTGATAGAATTGAAAAAGAACAAGGCACCAGGAATTGATAGAATAAAAAATGAAATCTTTCAAGAAAGTGAGGCAGCACAGGAGGCACTCACTCATTTCAGCCAAGAAATTTGGAAGAGAACTATCTGGCCAACTGATTGGACGAGATCCATATTGGTGCCCATTCCAAACAGAGGTGACCCAACAAAATACGGAAATCATTAGACAATCTCTTTGATATTCCATGCAAGTAAAGTTTTACTAAAGGTAATACAGAAATGGATACAATCATACATTGACAGACAACTTCCAGAAGTTTAAGCCAGATTCAGAAGAGGCCATGGAATGAGAGATATCATTGCTGATGACCGATGGATCTTGGCTGAAAGCAGAGAATACCAGAAAGATGTTTACCTGTGCTTTATTGACTATGCAAAGGCTTTTGATTCTGTGGATCATGACAAGCTATGGACAACATTGAGAAGTATGAGTATTCTGGAACAGTTAATTGTGCTCATGAGGAATCTGTACCCGGACCAAGCAGCAGTTGTTCGAACAGAACATAAGAACACTAAGTGTTTAAAAAAAAAAAAAAAAAAAATGTGTGACAATGTTGTATTCTTTCATTACACTTGTTCAAACTGTATGCTAAGCAAATAATCCAAGGAGCTGGGTTATATGAAGAAAAATATGGTATCAGGATTGGAGGAAGACTCATTAACAACCTGCGATATGCAGATGATACAACCTTGCTTGCTGAAAGTGAAGAGGACTTAAAGCCTTTACTTATGAATATCAAAGAGCACAGTCTTCAGTATGGATTACCTTTCAATGTAAAGAAAACAAAAATCCTCACCACTGGACCAATAAACAACATTCATATCAATGGAGAAAAGATTGAAGTTGTCAAGGACTTCATTCTTCTTGGATCAACTATCAATACTCATGGAAGCAGCAGTCAAGAAATCAAACGACATATTTCATTAGGCAAGTCTGCTGCACAAGACCTTTTTAAAGTGTTGAAGAGTCAAGATGTCAGCTTGAGGACTAAGGAGTGCCTGACGCAAGCCATGGTATTTTCAATAACCTCATATGCATGTGAAAGCTGGACACTGAATAAGGAAGACTGTAGAAGAATTGATGCTTTTGAGTTATGTGTTGGAGGAGAATACTGAAAGTGCCATGGGCTGCTAAAAGAAGCAATAGATCTGCATTGGAAGAAGTATAGCCAGAGTGTTCCCTGGAGGTCAGGACGGTCAAACTTTGTTTCTCATACTTTGGACATATTGTCAGGAGGGAACTGTCGCTGGAGAAGGATATCGTGTTTCGTTAAGGTGGAGGGTCAGAGAAAAGAAGAAGACCCCCAATGAGATGGATTTGCCAGGTGGCAGCATCGATGGACTCAAGCGTGGCAACAATAGTGAGGTTAGCCCAGGATCGGGTAGTGTTTTGTTCTGCTGTGCATAAAGTCACTATGGGTCTGTACTGACTTGATGGCACCTAACAACAACAACAACAAACATGTATAGGGTCACCATGAGTCAGAATTGACTTGATAGCAACTGGTTCAAATAGTAGTTGACTGAGAAAAATCTGATATAATAAAATATTATATGATATAAATGGCAATTCTATTCTTTCACACATGAATAATTCGTTTTGGAAGCATAAGCATTTAACTATGAGGTGGAGGTTAAAGATGTCTGAAATGTCCAACTTTTCCAGTCTGCTGTATCACGCCATTATCTCTAATATCAACTGTCCCTCCCATCTTTGGGTTTCATTCTTTTTGGCAATACCTCACAGCACTCATCAACCATCAAGGAAATGACTCATTCTCTTGTGAAGTATGGTAAGCTCCAAATTCATGGGTGAAGCATCAACTTGAAGACTTTTCCTGACTAGTATGGTTTTATGGACTGATTAACTCAAATTGGCAAGTCAGAGGACAGGCTGCTATCTCACAAGGCTGCAGAAACTGGTGAATCAGATTAGACAATAGGCTGCTGAACTAGAGGTCAGATGATGACATCTGGGTATGGGTCCAGAGCAAGAAAGAGAATCTTGCCAGAGCATTTATATATATTAAATGCAGACCATAGTGTAAGGAAACTCCTCTTACCTGAGCAAGAGGATCCCTGATTGGGATAAGGATGGTTACTTGAGTTGCACCCTCTAGAAAGGTAATGAAGGACTCAAGATACATCCTGCCCTAATTCTGCCTCATTAACATAATTGGCAGCACACTCTCAAATGAGATCATGACCACAAGCATGCAGACACATCACAAAATGTAGGATAATTTTTGTACTTAGTTTCCTTACTTCATATCATAAAATGGAAGGTGACTACATTACTACATAACTGCCAAATTGCATAATTACATAACTACCAAAACACTGGAAATCATGGCCCAGACAAGATGACAGAACCTTTACCATCACAAGTTCCATACACTTTATTTATATTAGCAACAAATTGAAAAACCCCTTCAGTAGGCCACATATACCTTATTTGAATAGTCCCATCCAGTCATTCTGAGGGCAACAGAAGGAATATAGCTAGAAATGCCATGTTAAGCATTTTGTTGCACCATGTCTTAGTTACTCTTGCATATTCACTAAGTAAGGTAACTCCCTACAATAAGCATTGGACTGTGAACCACAGGGTCGGCAGCTTGAGCCCACCAGCCACCCCTTGGGAGAAACCTGAGGCTTTCTGCTCCCACCAAAATGTACACCCTTGGAAACTCTATCCAGGGTCACTATAAGGTGAAACTGAGTCAGTGGCACTTATCAACAAGTACTAAATTGAGTTTTACATAGTCTTTGGATTAAGCCCAAACTGACATTTTAATCTTGATATTATGTATTTTTAAACTTTGAGGTGAGATTCAATCAATGCACCCTCCATTTAGAGTGTCTGGCATTTCTCCCATGAGCACTGTCAATTAAAAACAAGTTGTCAAGATTAAATTCTAGTATTAAATGCTTTCCATCTTGAGGACTTGGTTTGCCTTCTGGGTTTATGATGTTATCAGAATATCTCATTTGTAATCTAATTTAACTGACCAAGTCATCTTGGGAAATTTATAGCTATGACTACTTGAGAGGGTAGTAACATAAGGCCACAGAATTAATTATTGTTATGAAATGTTTATTGATTAGGATACAATAAAAATTGTTATGTGTGTAGGAGTTTCATATTAGTTGTTGTTGTTAGGTGCCATCGAGTCGGCACCGACTCATAGTGACCTTATGCACAGTAGAACGAAACAATGTCTGATCCTGGGCCAATTTCACTACCGCTACCACACTTGAGTCCATCGATGCTGCCACCTGGCTAATCCATCTCATTAGGGGTCTTTCCTCTTTTTCTCTGACCCTCCACCTTATCAAACATGATATCCTTCTCCAGTGACTGTTCCCTTGTATAATTTAGATATGGAATAATAGGTATCAAAACTGACCCTGGCTATTGTTTGATTTTCTGTTTTCCAAGCCTGGGAAAAATAGGCACTTATTTTCTTTGGTATTCTATAGCATTTATCACAATCTGCTTCACACTGAGGCTATTTGTTGCATAGAACTCACTGTTTCTAAGCTCCTGGGTGACAGCGACTATATTTTAACTCCTGTTGTATCTCTCATAAGGTCTGGCATTTAATAATTCATACTTCTTGATTTTATCAGAGCTGAGATTTCTAGTAAAATTTCCAAGGTTTTAGCTTAGAATGTGTCTCAATTATCCAAGAATTCTGCAGTTCTTTAGAAGCATTCTGACACTTTTCTTTGGAAAACACTTTACTAATGATTATTATAAATTATTCCCAAGCAGGTGAACTTTTCTGAATGTCATGTGTGAAGAGCCATCTGTGTGTAGCATCAACTTATGACTTTTGGTGACACTGAAGATATGTTCCAAGGGTACCTGATTTCAAAGTTCATTATAATGTCTGCAAAAGTCATAGATCTTTAAAGAAACTGTATGGATAATTGCGCCCTCTGAGCAAACTCCTTTATTTGATTAGCAGACACTGGTATATCTGCTATTCTGAGAATTAGGCTCAGCCCAGGGAATTCACAAGGAGTCAAAAGTGTTTCTGGACGGAAAAAAAGTATCCAAATTCCAATGGAGACCAATTTTTGATTGCTAAGGACTACTATACAGGGTCATAATGAGTCAGAACAGACATGAGGATACTAACAACAAATCTTGAATAAGTTTTGCATTTTCATCACTCAATTTCTTTTGGAAGATCACAGTGAAGCTCCCAGGAACTGTTAACAACAGTGACTTTCTAAAATCAAGACAAGAGATAAGAACTCTGGAACTCAGACAGAAGTCTTTCTGAGCATACCACATCTTAAGTTATGAACATCTTAGGGACTATTTCTTTTGTTGTTATTAAGTGCCATTAAGTCAGTTCCAACTTCATAGTGGTCCTGTACAGGGTTTCTGAGGAGTGGCTGGTGAGGCTGAACCACCAGCCTCATGGTTCGAACCAACCTTGAAGTCCAGTACTTAACATACAGCACCATATCAGGACTCCAAGGTCTACTCCCATTTCCCCTTATTAAAGGCATATTAAGGGCTTCAAACTGAATCTGTCATAGACAGTGATGTGAAACTGGAACAGACTGGATGTTTGACAATTGGGGTGATTCATCGTGGTAACTGTTTGTTGTTGCTGTTTAGTGTTGTCAAGTTGGTTCTGACTCATAGCGACCCTGTGTAGGGTTCCTGAGGAGCAGTTGGTGAGTTTGGACTGCCAACCTTGTGGTTCAAACTGACTTTGAGATTGAGTGTTTGTCTTATGGCATCACATCATGGTAACAAGAATAGGAAAAAATTCAGGTTGAAGCCCTAGGATGGAAGATTTGGAAGCGATGTGGTGAATCCTTTCACGAGCCTAATACATGAGTTTGGACTCTAGGTAGGATTGTGAAGAGTCAAACTCATTCAATACTGTGCAGTTGGCTATAATTTTTGAACAGGGTACCACAATTTTTGAAGTTCTGCTGTAATGTTATCTTAATTTGCCCTAAGTTTGAAATGATTGAATCCTTTGTTGTTGTTGTTAAGTGCTATTTAGTCGGTTCCCACCCATAGTGACCCTGTATAGGGTTTCCAAGGAGCCGCTGGTGAGCTTGAACCTCCAACTTTGCAGTATCAAACAGCTTTGAGTTCTGGTGTGTTAACCCACAGCACTACACCAGGGCTCTGATTGAATCCCTACTTGTAGCAAATGCTTCTCATTATTCCCATCATTTTCTGCATGTATAGCTTTTAAATCATTGAAAAGACTGAGTTTTTTCTTCCAGTAACCACCATCCACCACCATCCACCACCATCTAGTTAAATCTACCTCATGGTGACCCTGTAGGACAGAGTAGAACAAGTCACTAGGATTTCCAAGACTATGAATGTTTACAGGAACAGAAATCCTCATCTTTCTATCTCAGAGTGGCTGGCAGGGTATAAAATGAAAGTCAACTAAATAAGAACAATATACACCTGTTTTAACTGACCTACAAATTCTTAAAGACACAGGATTGAGTTTCGTTGACCTCCTGAGGATTGCCTGTATACATATTCTCAAGAGATATCTTTGTTTCCTTCTTTTTCCTAGTTGCTTTGAACCATAAGTCCCCAAACCATGGAAGGATTAGGTTTGGCTCAAGGTCAGATAGGTTATCAGTGGTTATTCTTCAGGTCAATGCAATGTTGAGTATAAACCAAGTTGGGGGTGGTGTGTATTATAATTGACATAGCCAGGTTTTTGTACTTCATTTATTCTGGAATATAATATTCTTTTTCTTCATTCTAAAATAATGGATTAAAATGGCCTATGTCTGTGTTCATACTTCCTGGGGTGGTGATATGGATATATGAATATTTATGACTTGCTGTGAATATGCGTGACCACATGGTGTTTGCTTTATTTCTTTGTATTCTGAATCCCCCATGTCTTTTATTTTATTAGTTTATTTTTACTTTTTTTGTGTGATTTGAGTGAAAGTTTACAGAACAAAATAATTGTACGGTCAACAATTCATACACATTTTATTTCATGACATTGATTGCGGCCCTTACAATGTAACAACACTCTTCCTGCTTTCTCTCTATAGTTCTCACTCTAATCATTTCATTAGTCTTTCCTGCCTATGAGCTTTATCCCTGAGCAAATGTTGCCATTTTGATCAGTAATTGAGTGTTCTAAGGAGTGTGTACTTCCCTAGTGTTATTGTTCACCATATGGATCTGTGTATTCTTTGCTGAAGTTCAGGTATAAGTTCAATTCCAGGCTTGAAGGTTAACTAAGGTCATAGTCTCAGTTGTTACACCAATTCCTATCAAACTAATAAACTTGGTCTTTTTTTTTATGATTTTGAGTTTTATTCCACATTTTTCTCCAGGACCTTCTACTATGATCCATTTCAGAGAAATCAACAATAGTAGTGGTTGTATATCAGAACTATAAGTATAGTATACCAGAATAGTAGTAGTATACCAGAACCGTATACTTACTCTGGTCCCAGTGTTGTAGAGACTAAAATTCACATAGTCCATTAGTCCTTTGGAATAATTGTTTCTGTGCATCTTTGATTTTCTTTACTCTTCTTTGCTCAGGATGGGAAAAGACTCATAGTTGCACCTTAAATGGTTACTTCCAAGCTTTTAATACCCCATTCAAAGTAGGAGGTAGAACACTGACTTTGTAGAATAAGTTAGGCCAATTGACCTTAATGTCCCCTGAGACTATATGATCCTAAGCCTCCATGCTCAGCAACTCATTCTCACAAGGTGTTTGATTATGGCTAACATGTTAGCATAACTTT
>NW_006408675.1:5118879-5124259 GCF_000296735.1 Chrysochloris asiatica | reverse complement strand
TCAAAGAGCACAGTCTTCGGTATGGATCACATCTCAATGTCAAGAAAACAAAAACCCTCACCACTGAACCAGTAAACAACATTCTTATCAATGGATAAAAGATTAAAGTTGTCAAGCACTTCATTCTTCTTGGATCAACTATCAATACTCATGGAAGTAGCAGCAAAGAAATTAAATGACGTATTGCATTAGGCAAATCTGCTGCACAAGAACTTTTTAAAATGTTGAAGAGAAAAGATGTCAGCTTGACGACTGAGGTGTGCCTGACCCAAGCCATGATATTTTCAATAACCTCATATGCATGCAAAAGCTGGACAATGAATAAAGAAGACCACAAAAGAATTGATGCTTTTCAGTTATGATGTTGGAGAAGAATATTGAAAGTGCCATGGGCTGTGAAAAGAACAAATCGATCTGTGTTGGAAAAAGTGTAACCAGAGTGCTAGGAGGCTAGGATGTCCAAACTTCGTCTCTCATATTTCAGACATATTTTTAGGAGGGACCAGTCGCTGGAGAAGGATATCATGTTTGGCAAGGTGAGAGTCAGAGAAAAAGAGGAAGACCACCAGCGAAATGGATTGGCAAAGTGGCAGCATCAATGGGCTCAAGTGTGGCAATAATTGTGAGGTTGCCCCAGGACTGGACAGTGTTTCATTCTGTTATGCATAGGGTCGCTACTGACTCGATGGCACCTAACAACAAAAACAACAACATTATTTATTATATTCATGGATATATTTGCAGTATATTTATGCATACATATACATTTGTTTAACTTGCACATCTGTCTATATGCAAGTGTAGGTTATTGGTATTACTGTGAATGCAGGAATGTGTATGTAATGTTATTACATAATGTTTTTACCTATAACTCTTGTGCTCCTTCCGGTGTCTTTCTGTGCCTTGCACATTTTGTGCTATCCTCTCCATTATTGTATATTTCCTCATGTTAATATGTATTTGCCTCTAGTTAGTAATTTACCTTCTCCTACTCTTGCTAACAATCAAAGAATGTTTGCTTCTTTGTTGAAAATGTTTCTCTCTGTGTTGAAAACTTTTCTTCACTTTATATAAGTGTGCTCTCATATATAGTATTTATTCCTTTTATTATAATTTCATGCAACATAATATCCTTAGGTTCATCCATGTTCTGAGGTGTTATTAAAAACGAATTTCATGTGGCTTACAAACACATGAAGAAATGTTTAGAGAAATTCACCAGTGAGTTGGTGCCATTCAGTCACTTCCAACACAGAGACCATTTGACACATTTTCACAATTTTTATGTTTGAGCCACTTTTGCTACCACTGTGTCAATCCATGTTTTTGACTTCCTCTTTATATCTGAGCCTCCATTTCACTAAGTCTAAAGTCCTTACCCAGGGACTGATGCCTCCTGGCAACATGTGCAAGGTACAGGATAGAAAGTCTCACCATCCTCACTTTCAAGGACCACTCTGGGTATAGTTTTTCCATGTCAGATTTGTTTGTTCTTTTTAGTCCATGATACTTTCCATATGAAATATTTTCAATTCTTTGTCAACACTGTAATTCAAATGTTTCAAGTCTTCTGTGATCTTTTAAATTTATTGTCTATCCAGGGTCACTATGAGTCACAATCAACTTGATGGCCTTAACAACAACAACAACCTTCAAAGGCATTTGAAGCAATTGAAAATACCATGACTTGGATCAGGCATTCCTTAATCCTTCAAGTGACATTTGCTTTTTACCACTTTAAAAAGGTCTTTTTCAGTGGATTTGTCTAATGCAAGATATCCTCGGATTTCTTGACTATTAGCTCAACTAGCATTATTTGTGGATCCAATCAAAATGAATTCTTTGACAATTTCAATCTTTTATACATTTATCATGATGTTATCCTTTCATTAAGTTGTGAGGATTTTTGCTTTCTCTACATTGAGGTGCAATCTACACTGAGACTGTAGGCTTTGATCTTCATCAGTAAGTATTTCAAGTTCTTTTTGCTTCCAATAAGCAAGGTTGTGCTATCTGTGTATCACAGGTTGTTTATGATTCTGCATCCACTCCTGATGCTATGTTGTTTTTTTTCTTTCTTCATATAACTCAGCTTCTCAGATTATTTGCTCAGCATTCAAATTAAATAAGTATGGTGAAAGGATACAATGCTGACACACACCTTTCTTGATTTTAAACCATTCTGTATCTCCTTGTACTGTTCTAATGGCTACCTCTTGGTCAATGTACAGGTTCCTAATGAACACAATTAAGAGTTCTTCAATGCCCATTCTTCAAAATGTTATCCATAGTTCGTTATGATGTTGTTGTTGTTGTTGTTAAGTGCTGTTGAGTCCGCTCTGACCCATAGCAACCCTGTATAGGTTTTCCAAGGAACAGCTGGTGAGCTTGAACTGCTGACCATGCAGTTCAAATGGCGTTGCAGTCTGGCGCATTAACCCACAGTGCCACACCAGGAGTCCATAATTCATTATGATACACACAGTTAAATGTCTACATAATTAATAAAGAGCAAGTAAACCTGTCTCTCCACCACTTGTCTGTCAGCTTGTCATACTATGGTGGCTTTTATGTTTCTGGAAACTATGATACTGGTATTTTAGATATCAACAGTGTCATCCATGGTGGACAGGTGTCAGGGAACAGGAAAAAGGAGAATTTTTAGACACTGAAAATCTTATAAATATGATCAGAACATTGTCAGATATAGTGTCAGAATATGAGATCCTCAGGTTGGAAGATAGGGAAGAACTGCCTCCTCATAGAGTTGACTGTGGTGATGTAAATGGAGTAACACTTTTAGGACCTTCATTTGCTGTTGAGGCACACCATAACATGAGGAGCCACAACTGTAAACATCCATTAATAATCAGACTACGGAATGTGCAAGGTGTAAATCTAGGAAAACTGGAAGTTGTGAAAAATGAAATGGAATACATGAAGATTGATATGCTAGGCATTACTGAGCTGAAATGGGCTGGTATCGGCCATTTTGAATCTGACAACCACATGGTTTATTATGATGGGAATGATGATTTCTAGAGAATGGTCTGACATTCATCCTTAAAAAGAACATTTCAGGATCTGCCTTGAAGTACAAGGCTATTTGAGATAGGATAATATCCATATGTCTGCAAGGAAGACCAGTTAATATGAGCATTACTTAAATTTATGCACCAGCCACTAAAGCCAGTAACGTTGAAAATGAAGAATTCTACCAACTACTACAGCCTTAAATTGATCAAATATGCAATCAAGATGTATTGATAATTACTGGTGGATGGAATGCAAAGGTTGGAAACAAAGAGAAAAGATCAGTCATTGGAAAATACAGCTTAAGTGATAGATATGATGCTGGAGATTTCATGATAGAATTTTGCAAGATAAATGAATTAATTGAAAAAACGTTTTAAAGCAACATAAAAGACAGTTATATACCTGAACCTGATCAGATGGAATACACAAGAATCAAATTGACTACATCTGTGGAAAGAGAATGAGGAAAAGCTCCATATCAGTATTCAAAACAAGGCCAGGGGCAAGCTGTGGAACAGACCATCAACAACTCATATGTAAGTTCAAACTGAAGCTGAAGAAAATTACAGTCTATGAGAGCCAAAATATGATATTGAACATATCCTACCTGAATTTGGAGATCATCTCAAAAACATATTTGATGATTAGACACTAATAATCAAAGTCCAGAAGAGTTGTGGGATGACATCAAGAACATCATGCAGGAAGAAAGCAAAAGGACGTTAAGAAGACAAGAAAGAAGGAAAGGACCAAAATGGATGTCAGAAGAGACTCTGAAACTTGCTCTCCAGCATTGAGATGCTAAATAAAACAGAAGACATGAAGAGGTAAAAGAGCTGAATAGAAAATTTCAAAGGGCAGTTACAGAAGACAAGGTCAAGTGTTATAAGGAAAAGTGTAAAGACCCGGAGTTAGAAAACCAAAAGGCAAGGACATGTTCAGCATTTCTCAAGCTAAGGGAAGTTAAGGAAAAAAATCAAGCCTTGAACTGTGGTATTGAAGGAGTCTATGGGCAAAATATTGAATGATGCTGCATAATATCTTTTATAAAAATCAATGTAAGGATGGTTCCTATGAGTTGGAGGTTAAACATATCCCAACGGTTTGACTTTTCAGACATGTTATGGTCCTTGATAACAATCACCACTCCTCCCTTTCTCAAGTCCCAGGGTTCTGCAACATGCTGCAACCTTCCAGAAAACTCACACTTGTCAAAAGGAATGACTCACAAAATTGTGGAGGCTGGTAAGTCACAAATCCATACTTCTGTGATGAATCTGGAGGAATCTTCTCACCTATATACTCTCAGGAGCTGAGGAACTCAAATCTGTAGGTCAGACGACAGACTGTTGATGCACAAGGCTACGGGAGATGACGAATCAGGCCAGGTTATGGGTCAACGTTCCATGAACTGTAGGTCAGATGTCAGGAGCCAGATGCAAGACACAGGACAAGAGAAGCAAGTTTTTTAAAAACAATTTTATAGATTGGAGTCAGACCATGCCCCCAAGGGACACTAAGGGTGGTGACATGAGCCACACCATGTACGAAGGTAGGGGCATTCTTAATACTGTATAATCCACTATAATTTTTACTCCTTGTTGTTGTTGTTGTTGTTAAGTGCTGTGGAGTCAGTTCCAACTCATAGTTACCCTGTATAGGGTTTCCAAGGAGTGGCTGATGAGATTGAACTGCTAGCCTTGCAGTGCAAACCAATGTTGCTGTATAGCGCATTAACCCACAGCACCACACGAGGACTTCCCTTTACTCTTTGTTATTGTTGTTGTGAAATGATGTTGAGACGATTCTGACCCATAGTGACCCTGTATAGGGTTTCTGAGGAGAGATGGATGAACTTGAACCACCAACCTTATGGTTCAAAGTGACTTTGCAATCCAGCGCATTAACCCACAGTGCTACACCTGGACTCCTTAGGCGCACCTTAATCTTTACTCCTTAGCTACTCATTTCAAAATGGGGTCCATAATCACAGGCAGAGAGACTAGGATTTACAATATATCATAAAATGGAGAAATTTGACTTGATTGGCTATGATAAATAATTTATTGCCCTGTAATGCAGAAAGCACCAGAAGAAGATGGAAGGAATACAGACTCACGGTACTAAAAAGAAAAGGTCAATATGCAACAATTTCAAGAGATGTTGTTGTTGTTGTTAGGTGCCATTGGAATGTGGAAATCATCAGACAATATCTTTGCTATCCTATGTGAATTAAGTTTTACTAAAGGTAATACTGAAGAGTAGAGATGTCAGCTTGAGGACTAGGGTGCGCCTGACCCAGGCCATTGTGTTTTCAATAGCCTCATATGGATGCGAAAGCTGG
>NW_006408675.1:5116697-5117259 GCF_000296735.1 Chrysochloris asiatica | reverse complement strand
ATATCATGTTTGGTAAGGTGGAGGGTCAGAGAAAAGAGGAAGTTCCCAACGAAATGGATTGGCAAAGTGGCAGCATCAATGGGCTGAAAAGTGGCAACAATTGTGAGGTTGTCCCAGGACCGGGCAGTGTTTTATTCTGTTTTGCATAGGGCCACTATGAGTCAGTGCCAACTCGATGGTACTTAACAAAAACAACAGCAATATAAATTTTAATTGTTTACTGATCTTGCTTGTTGCTGCTACTGTTAGATGCCATTGAGTTACTATGTATAACAGAACAAAACACTGCCCAGCCCATGTCAACCTCACAATTATTGCTAACCCTGAGCCCATTGCTGTTGTCACTGTGCTAATCCATCTAATTGGAGGTATTCCTTTTTTTCTGCGAACTTCCACTTTACCAAAAATGATATTATTCTCCAGGGACTGGTTCTTCCTGATAATATGTCTGAAGTATAAGAGATAAGTCTGGCTGCTGAGGCTTCCAAAGCTCATTCTGGCTGTATTTCTTTCAATATAGATTGTTTTATTCTTTTTGGTAACCCACGATGCTTTTAATATT
>NW_006408675.1:5115104-5116302 GCF_000296735.1 Chrysochloris asiatica | reverse complement strand
ATTCAACATGGCCAGTACCACTCCATTTCAGCTCATTAGTGTCTAGGATATCGATCTTTATGTGTTCCATTTAATTTTTGATGTCTTCTAGTTTTCCTAGATCATGTTTTATGCACTGCCCATTCTTTTTATTAATGCAGCTGTTTCTTCCCATTTTCCTTCAGCAAATGAAAGTACTGAAAGCTTTGCTTCCTTTGTTTCATTAAGGTCAACTTTACTTTGAAGAGTCAGCTTTGCCCCAGTTATATTTTGAGTGCCTTCCAACTAGAGAGGCTCATTTGACAGCTTGTTATTGCTATTTCTGGTGTTCTCAGTGACTAAGCATTCTGAAATAGTCTGTCTCTTATTCTTCCTAGTTTGTCTTAGCCTGGAAGCTCCACTAAAACTTGTCCACCATTAGTAACCCTACTGGTATTTAAACTATTGGTGGCATAATTTTCAGTATCACAGTAACCCTAACATAACCACAGTACAACAAACTGATGGATGATAAAAAAGACATTCATGTAGCCAGCAAATACATGAAGGACTTCTTACAATTGGAGAGATGCAAATCAAAACAATGATGTATCATCTTATTAATAACAAAGTTCAAAACCCTGAACCCAACAAATGTGAAGAGATTGGAATCCTCATCCACTACTTGTGGGTCTATGCAATTATGCAACCATTGTGGAAAAAAATATGGGGCTTCCTTAAAATGTTGGAAATAGAAATACCCTTTGATCTAGCAATCCCACAACTAGGTATATTGTTGTTGTTATCATTGTTAAGTGCCATTGAATCAGTTTCCATTCATAGCGACCCTGTATAGGGTTTCTGAGGAGCATCTGAAAGGTTTGAATTGCCAACATTATGGTTCGAAGTTCACTGTTAATCCATCCTACAGAAATAAGACATGACATGAATCTATATATGTACACTCATGTAAATCGAAGTACTTTTCAAAATATCAAAAATTTATAAAAAAACCTAAATGACAATCAGTAGATGATTGGATAAATAAACTAAGATATATATAATGGAATACCATTCCATTGAGTTGGTTCAGATTCATATCAACTGTGTATAGGGTTTCTGAGGAGTGCCTAGTGGGTTTGAACCAACAACCTTGCAGTTAGCAGTAAGTGCTTATCCTACAGTGCAACATCAGGACTCCAATGGAATACTTTTGTTGTTATTGAGTGTCTTCGTGTTG
>NW_006408675.1:5108459-5113474 GCF_000296735.1 Chrysochloris asiatica | reverse complement strand
TAAAGATTTACAGCCATGGAAACCCTGTACAGACTCACTATGAGTCGGAACCGAGTCCACGGCACATAGCCACCAGCTCTCCACTCCTCTCTGTTCCTGGTTTGATATGAGTATGCATGAATTTGGTTCTAATTAGATCACAGAGCAGATGCCATTAATCACATTATTCAGGGAAAATGATCTATGGTATTGCATAATCAGAGGCCAAACATTTCATCCATATTTAGAACTTCTTGCTTTCATGTACCAAGAGATTTCAAAGGAAGACCTAATGTAAGGCTGAAATACCTGCTTTCTGTTGAAGACAGAGCTTCCCCAGGTGCAGATTTTATCTGCCAGGGGAAGGTTTGCTTTCTCATGACAATAATGATTAAACAACAGCAACTAGAAACTAGCCTTGGTACTCAGTGCCCATTGCCATTTCTCATTATTGTCAGAATGTTCTAAATTGTCCAGGGGTGCAATTTTCTTTGTTGTTATTGGTTTAATTATGGCGATGCCATCCTATGGGAGAGAACTAATTAACCTTCTGTCAAGGAATCAGCTCTGCTATATTGCGTGTGATGCTAATGCTCTGTGTGTCTCAGGGCAAGATTATAAAGGTATTTTTCTGTTTTGTTATCATTGTTGACAACTTGAGAGGAAACTGGCTTTTAGCAAGTTCAATTGTATAAGAAGCTTTGAGGTTGATATAGGTATTATATTGCTGTAAATAATTATTATACACTAGATTATGATAAGGATTATACACTAGATTATGAAAGGAGCTCTGGTAGCGTAGTGGTTATGAATCAGGCTGCAAACCTCAGGGTCAGCAGTTCGAAACTACCAGCGGTTCCATGGGAGAAAGGTGAGGCTTTCTTCTCCCGTAAAGATTCACAGCCTCGGAAACCCTGTGCAGGGTCACTATGAGTCGGAACCGACTCCATGGTACTTAACAACAACAAGATTATAATAAACAAGTGACAGTGTAGTCAACTACAAAAGAGTTCCTCACAGATGTGTTTGCAAAGTGCACAAAGTGGACAGGAGATATTGAAGTCAGGAGGAAGAGAGAGGGAAGGCCAAGGCATAGAGAGCTAACTTTCACTGAATATCAGCCACATATTAACACTTCATATCTGTATAATCCTGAAGAGGATTATAATGTATTCAATTCTTTACATTGAATACATTATAAAATTCAATGTTCTAAGTGATTTTAAAGGTAAAACACAGAGCCAGTGCCCACGCTGAGATTGAAAAGATTTTCCAAAAAAAACAAGTAGTAATCATGCAGCGTTGGTACTTGAATAGGCACACTATTCATTATGCCATTTATTATCTTGTTTGTGGCTTACCTTTAAGAAGTATTTTGGTCTGTCTGGCATAGATAGACTATTTAAACTTTATTTCCAATTCCTTTTTATATACTAAATATTGTGTACTTTATCTTTTCTTTGTTACATATTTTATGCCGTTTATATTATTATATATTTATGTGAGCTGTCTTAACTTCTTTCTGAAAGATAATAAAATATTAGAAAGTAATTTTTACAATGACCATTTTTTTTTTTTAAAGTGAAAAGTCACATGCCTAGTATGTGTGAGAATTGAGCCCTGAATCTATTCTTTTTACTTTATGTTTGTTTCACTACAACACATGACTTATTAAAAAAAAATACTAATAATGGTGGAAAAAAACACTAATATCAAGGACATATGAAATAAAAACTTTGCAGAAGCAAAAGAGTAATGCAGTCTTTGAGGAAAGAGAAAGTAGGCAAAAAGGAACATTCTTACCTATGTGGTAAATCAAATGTAGGTAAGACAATGTACCTAAATAGAACACACTAGAGCTTTTAGTAAATTAAAATACATTAATTTTTGTAATCTTTTATTGATGGATGAGCCTGATAGTTTACACAATCAGAGGGCTAGTTTACATACCAATTTTGGTGACCAATATTTTGTTTCTTAATTGGACCGTAAGTTATTTTATCTCATTAGCACCATTCCTGAATATTTATCTAGGACATTTTGAACATAAGTTATATTAAAAACATAATAGATGAGAACAAACTATTTGCATCCGCCTGAGTGACATTGGAGTTGTTCTTGTTAACTGCTGTCTGGTTGGTTCTGAGTTATAGCAACCCTGTATGTTCTGAGGAATAACTGGTTTGAGTCATGGAGCTTGTAGTTCAAACCAACCTAGAGGTAGAGCACTTATCCTATGGCGCCACAAAGATGGTGCAAATAATTTGTGCTCATTTACTACACTAAGGAGCTCTGGTAGCGTAGTGGTTACGAACCAGGCAGTTCGAAACTACCAGCAGTTCCGCGGGAGGAAGATGAGGCTTTCTGCTCCCATAAAGATTTACAGCCTCGGAAACCCTGTACAGGGTCACTATGAGTCGATTCCGACTCCACGGAACATCACCACCACCACTACACTAAAGGTTAGTGGTTCAAACTCACCCAGTAGTACCATAAAAGAAGGGTCTGGAATACATTTCCACAATGATTACATACAAGAAAACCCTATGTAGCAGTTCTGCTCTGTATCACATTATATCGATAAGAATTAGAATCCAATAGATGACAATGGGGTTTTGTTTTTTAGGTTATCTTTCCCATGAGACTCCCTAGGTGGTGCGAATGATTAAGGCATCCATCTGTTAACTTAAAGGTTATAGGTTCAAGTCCACCCAGAGGTGCTTCTGAAGAAAGGCCTGCTGACCTTTTTCCAGTAAATGCTAGAAATACTGTGAAGCATAGTTTAATTTTGTCACACATAAAGTAACCATAAGTCAGAAACATTTTTATGGCAACTTGTTTTTTGTCTTCTTTATTCAGCTCTGTGGGAGAAAGATAAAACTTTCTACTTCTGTAAAGATTTATACCCCAGAAACTATACAGGGTCACTATGAGTTGGAAATGACTCGACGGCATACAACCACCACCACAATTACCACCACTGAGCTTAAAAAGAAGTCTCGGTGGTGCCGTAGGATAAGGTTTAGACTGCAAACAACAAGGCTGTCACTTAAACCAGTTGTTCTGCAGTAGATAAATGAGGCTTTATGTTCCCATAAAGACTTAGGCTCTAAAGCCCTAGGGAATATTCTACTTTGTCCTACACCAGTGCCATCAAATCAGTTCCAACCTATAGCAACCCTATGTACAACAGAACAAAACACTGCCCACTCCTGCTCCATCCTACAATTGCTGCTACACTTGAGTCCATTGCTACGGACACTGTACCAATCCATCTTGTTTGGAATCTCCCTCTATTTTGCTGACTCTCCACTTTGCCAAGCATGATGTTCTTCTCCAGGGACTGGTCTCTCCTGATATAGCATATGTCCAAGGTATGAAAGACAAAGTCTGGCCATCTTAGCTTCTAGGGAACATTCTGGCCATATATAGGGTCACTATATATATACATATCAGAATCAGAAATTTTTTTTTTATTAAAAAGTTTTTATTGTGAATTGATTGAAAATTTACACGGCAGATGATCAGTTTTACATTCAGCAAGTCATACGCTTTGTTGCATTACAATGATCATAATCTCCTTCATCAGTTAACAGTATTTCTCTCTATTCATTTCAGCTCTTTTTTTCTTTAATGTGCAGGCATATATAATAATTTAAACCAACAAAGGGCACATTCTGAAAGCCTGCCTCCTGGCCACCAGTTCTCAGCTTTAGAGTTCTCAGCTGCTCCTTCTCTCCATGTCCCCATCTCTGCCTCTATCTCTGGTGTTGCTGCTTCTCTGCATAGGATCCCTCATTCTGCTTGTGTTCATCTCCCTTGATGGACCCAGGGTCCTCTGATTCTGGACTGTAAGATTAACTACTCCACTATTTTTGTTACACAATTTCTACTTTTACAATTGTGACCGTCGCAATTTGTTATGATAACAATTACTCATTATTGAATCATAAGACTCTTAACCACATCTTTTTTTTTCTCCAGACCCATCTACACAAGATGAAAACCATTCAATAGGGACTCTATCTTTTCCCGCACATTTTCAAACTATACTCCCTCTTGAAAACTTGTAAGCCATCACTTTGTGCCTTTATTGCCCCCTCATTTTAGGTAGCCAATGTCTAAATTGCCTATCCCTATCTACCCTGAATGCAGAGGGGATAGCATTGTATTTGATGTGAAGATTCCTTCCCTCTTTGTTGGTATTTTGAGCTACTACATCCATGAACATAGGCCAGGTTCATCAAATTGTAGCAATTTACCCTTGTTTTCTTTATCAAAAATTATTATAATTTTTTGTCTTCCTCTAGTTGAGTTCTGATTATCAAGCCATCAAGGCTAGTTCAAATGAGTATGATCTGCAAGTATGGGTGTTCTTGTGCATCTCTCCTCACTTAATATCAGCCGGATACTTCACTCTCAGCTCTATGGTCTTTGTCCATGGGCTCAGGTGTCCCCAATTCTCACCACACTTTGGACCAACCAGTCCTTCCTATTCTCTCTTTCATCTCCAGGTCAATGGGAGTCAATGGAACATAGTTTAACTCAGTCCATATCTTCATTGCTGTTTTCCCCCCTCTTCCACTCACCAGTTGACCAATGTAGTCTCCAGCAAGCTTACATGGCTGCTCATGTGTTCCCTTTGAGTTTCAGTCTTAGCGGGGGAGTTTGTCCTGAAGGGACTTGATTGCTTGCCTTGATGGCTTCCTGGAAAACAAGTTGCTTAATCTTGTAGTAACCAATTATACTGCTGTTTTTGTTTTGGGTTTTTCCTGCTGATCTTTCTTTGAGGATGTATCTTCTGTCACTGTAGCTGTTCCAGGCTGGTCTGCTTGTCCTTTCTAGTGGGAATGTCCTACCTCAAAAGGTTCTAGATAGGGCTCAGGATTCCACCTAAGGTGATACACACTGCAAAGATCCCTCAAGAAGCCTATTTCATTGGGCAAGTTTTAGAACCCCTGTTAGGTATTCCAATCAGTTGTGGTTCAAGCTCACCAGCTGCTCCTTTGAAATCCTAAACAGGATCGCTATGTGTC
>NW_006408675.1:5107309-5108114 GCF_000296735.1 Chrysochloris asiatica | reverse complement strand
AGTGTTCCCCTATCTACCTTGTTTTTACACCCCTCCTCCTTCTTGTGTATTGCCTTTCCCAGCACCCAAACTATGATGTGTCTGCCCCCTACCCTGTGCTCTACCATCACCTCCTTCCGTCTCCCTCAACCACCCCCATTTTACCCTCACACACCAGTAACCAACATAGAATTTTTTTTTCCCCTTCTAGTATGGGTATCTTTTCTTAAGCTTTTACAATAATGGTCTTATGCAGTATTTGTCCTTTTGTGACTGATTAATTTCACTCAGCATAATGTCCTCAAGATTCATTCATGTTATGTGGTGACTTACAGCTTCCTTGTTAGGCTTCAAGGTAGCATAATATCCCATTGTGTGTATACACCAAAGTTTGTTTATCCATTCTTCCATTGATGCACACATAGGCTGTCTCCATCTTTTTGCTATTGTAAATAGTGCTGCTATGAATATTGGTTTGCATCTGTCTACTCAGGTTATGGCTTGTATTTCTTGTGGATATTTACCAATAAGAGGAGTTGCTAGATCGTATGGCATTTCTATTTCCAACTTTCTGAGGAAGCACCATACTGTGCTTCAGGGTGGTTGGATCATTTTGCATTTCCACCAGTAATGCAGGAGGGTCCCAGTCTTTCCACATCTCCACCAGAATTTATTGTCGTCTGCACTTTTGTACTTTGCTGTTATTGCTGGTGTGAGATATCTCATTTTTTTTCTATCCCCACCTCCTTCATTGTTGTTTTAATTTGCATGTCTCTAATGGCTCCTTGGATACCCTATACAGGGTCCTTATAGGTTGGAATCGATG
>NW_006408675.1:5100180-5101597 GCF_000296735.1 Chrysochloris asiatica | reverse complement strand
GAATGCTTTCAATTTCCTTATACTGCCTTATAGCTCTGGCTAAGACTTCCAGCACAATATTGAATAGGAGTGGTGACAAAGGGCATCCTTGTCTGGTTCCGGTTCTCAAGGGGAAGGCTTTCAGTTTCTCTTCATTAGAGTGATGGTGGCTGTTGGTTTTCTATTATGCTCAAAATAATGCCGAGGAATTTCCCTACAATTCCTCCTTTGTTGATTTTTTTTTTTTTTTTGTATCAGAAATGGATGTTGGATTTTGCCAAATGCCTTTTCTGCATTGATCGATATGATCCTGTAGTTCTTTTCCTTTTTCTTATTTATAGGCTGGATTACATTGATTGTTTTTCTAGTGTTGAACCATCCTTGCATCTGTGGTATGAATCCCACTCGGTCATGATGGTTTATTTTTCTGATGTGTTGTTGAATTCTCTTGGTTAGGATTTTGTAGAGAATTTTTGCATCTGTGTTCATGAGGCATATTGGTCTATAATTTTCTTTCATAGTGATGTCCGTCCCTACTTTTGGTATGAAGGTTATGCCTGCTTCATAGGATGTATTAGAAAGTTTTCCATCCTCATCTATATTATGGAATAATTTGAGAATTGGTGACAACTCTTCCCTGAATGTTTGGTAAAACTCACCAGTGAAGCCATCTGGACCTGGACTTTTGGGGTGGGAGATTTTTTATGACCTGGTAAATTTCTTACTTTGTTATAGGTCTGTTCAAGTTTTCTACTTCACTCTATGTAAGTTTTGGTAGGTCATGCTTTTCTAAAATGTTCCATCTCCTCTAGGTTTTCAAATTTGTTGGAGAACACCTCTTCTTAAGATTCTGTTATTATCCTTTTTAATTCTATTGTTTCTGTTGAAATCACCCATGTGTTTTTTTATGTTATTTGTGTCTTCTCCTTTTTTCTTTTGTTAGGTTTGCCAGTGGTTTGTCAATTTTATTAATTCTTTCAAAGAACCAGCTTCTTGTCCTGTTGATTCCTTCTATAGCTTTTTTTTTTTTTAATCTCATTTATTTCTGCTCTAATCTCTGTTATTTCTTTACTTCTGTTGACTGTAGGTTTCCTTTGATGGTCTGTTTCTAGTTGCTGGAGATGGGTTAATGTGTTGATTTTGATTCTTTCTTCTTTTTGGATGTGTGCATTTATTGTAATAAATTGTCCAAAAGCACTGCTTTTGCCGTGTCCCAAGATTTTGATATGTTTGTTTACATTCTCATTTGTTTCTAGGAACTTTGTGATTTTCACCTTTTATTTCTTCTACTATCCAGTTGCTTTTCAGCAGGGTGTTATTAAGTTTCCATGTATTTGACTTTATTTCCTTGGTCTTCCTATTGTTGATTTCTAATTTTAAAGCACTGTCATCTGAAAAGATGCTTTGTGGTATTTTGATGCTTGTAAATTTGTGGAGG
>NW_006408675.1:5097229-5098865 GCF_000296735.1 Chrysochloris asiatica | reverse complement strand
GAGCTTAATTTGATTTGCTCATCTTTGTATGTACACTTCTCTTTTCCCTAGCTGCTTTCAGGATTCTCTCATTAGATTTGATTTTGGAGAGCTTAATTATTATATGCTTTTGTGATTTTCTTTTAAGGTGTAAGGAAAAGAAAGAAAGAGATGAAGGAAAGAAAGAGTCTTGGCTTCAACAGCAGGCAGGTTTATTGAGAGTAAACCTGGGAGTGGGTACTCTTATGTCACCAAAGGAGACCAAGAGCCTGTCTGTTCTCTTACAGACTGGGATATTTAAGGTGGTGTGGTCTGGGTACAGTTCTGGTGAGTTTATAATGGGCAGTGGTATGGAAATTTGGGTGGCAGTATGGAGATTTTCCTGAAACCTGGCATTTCTGGGGGGGAGGTCTCCAGGTGTAACAAAGACCCAAGCTTCCCAGGGAGATCTGAAGCTCAAGCAGGACCCCATTCAGTGTTAATTGGGGTTAGTTGCAATGTCATTCTGTTGATCAGGCACAAGGTCCTTCATAAGGTCTATCCTTCCTGGGTTTTGTTGAGCTTCTTGAATGCTTATTTTTTCACTTTTCAGGATGTTAGGTAAATTTTCTTCCAGGAGCTCTTCAACTATCTCCTCTGTGAATTTGTGTGATTCTTCCAATTCCAGAATGCCAATAATTCTGAAGTTATTCCTCTTCATGTTGTCTAACATGAATCTTAGACCTTCTTCAGGTATTTTTATCCTTTTTTCTGCTTGCTCTTCTATCTTAGCAGTATTGAGAGATTTGCCTTCCAGCTTCCTACTTCTGGCTTCCATCTCTTCAATTCTACTTCTTTGCCCTTTCAGTGTATTGTCCATTTCTGATATTCTATTTTTAATTGTTTGGGCCTCTTTTTGTAGGTTTTTAAATTGTTTCCAATGGTGTATCTATCTTATTTGATTGTTCCTGTAGCACTTTTCTAACTTCTTCCTTATTTTTCTTAACTCTTCTCTAAAGTGTTTTGATACATTTCATTATCATTTTTTTGAATTCCTTCTCAGGCATTTCCAAAGCCTGCCCTCCTTCCAATATGAAGTCTAGGTCTACCTTCAGCACATTTGTCTCAGTCAGTTTACCTTGTTTCTGGACATATCCAGAGATGGTCATCTGTTTCTTGGGCATATTCAGTAGTTAGCTGTGATCGTAAGAATTAGAGGAATGTATGTTGATGTTTTATTATGCTTTCTGGTTGCTTCCATGTGGATGTGATCAGTAGATGGTTTTTTATCTCTTCTTATTACTCAACTCAGAGTAACTGTCGTAGTTATCAGCTGCCTATCTGATGTATGACAGCTTGTGTTGGTTCGTGCCTGGATGTTGGGATTTTATAGGGTGTGATTGTTGTTTGACTATATGATCTCAATTGCTGTCTCTTCTCGGGTAATGTAGGGAGAAAAAGAGCCCCATAAAAGTAAAGAGGGTACCAAATCCAAAATAGCAAGAGCAAATAGACAGTTGGATACTGTAGTCTATGATCACAGAAAAGAGGGAAGAGAAAAAAAGAAAAAATTCTGTAGCCAAATAAGAGTATGATTTTAATGTCCTTCTCTCAGCTTCTTGTCTTTAAGGTTGCCTGAGAAATTTAAGATGCCTCTGTTGATTGTTATGACATAACT
>NW_006408675.1:5093341-5095883 GCF_000296735.1 Chrysochloris asiatica | reverse complement strand
AGTTGGGATGATAGAAGGTTAAATTAATCTGGAAAAGCATCATTATTGTTTCTTGGCTCAAATTTCTAACTACAGAAAAATTTGAAGTCATGTGTTTTACTCAAGATCAAGTCCTTCAGATTTATGTGTACAAGGTTCAGCATGTTCTTTTTATGAGTTCTTTGAGTGAATGGAACTTGAACAAAATCTGAGTCTTGTTTTACCATTCAATCAAAATCACATTGCTTTTCACAAAGAAACAAAACAAGACAGAAAAACTGATATAATGTAATGCAAACTTCTGATGTGCTCTCTTTAATAGTAAATGCAGGTGAAGGTGCTCTTTTTTGATATATTTCATTTTGACTCAATTTGTAGAACACCTACTCTGTGCTTATTTGAAGGAGTTTTGCAACTGAAATATGCTACCAGAGAATTAGTACTAGAGTTTTATATATGTCATTTGTTTTCTATTTTATGCTGCTGTAAAATGTAAACATGCCACAAGCAATTACCTTTTTTCCTATTATAAGCCTTATTTCCTCTGCAATTTTTACAGATATATCTTGATGTTCCAAGGAGCTATCTATCACCTGTTACTCTCTTGGATCAGACCTATTTTGACTGGAATAATTGGCATCCTGATGATCTCATGGAAAAGAGGCCTTAAGTGGGCATTTCAGACATGAAAAATGTCATCACACTTGCCCATCAAATGAACTTGGGCCATAATAAGACATCACTGTTGTTGTCAGATGAATCTTAGCTGAAAGCAAAGAATACCAGAAATATGTTTACTTGTGCTTTATTTATTATGTAAAGGCTTTCAACTATGTGGATCATTACAAAACTATAGATAACATTATGAATGAATAGTATTCCAGAACACTTAATTGTGCTCATGAGGAAATTTTACATAGACTTATATAGGCAGTCATTTGAAAATAACAAGAAGATACTTAATGGTTTAAAATCAGGAAAGATGTGTGCCAAAGTTGTATCCTTTCACCACACTTATTTAATCTGTATGTTGAGCAAATAATCTGAGAAACTGGATTATATAATGAAGAATGTGGCATCAAGATTAAAGGAAGACTCATTAATATACTTAGATAATTAAACCTCACTTTCTGGAAGTGAAGAGGCCTTGAAACACTTACTGATGAAGATGAAAGACTACAGCCTTCAGTAGGGAGTGCATCTTAATGTAAAAAATAAAATATCCTCAAAACTGGACCAATAAATAACATCATGGGAAATGGAGAAAGATTGATGCTGTCACAGACTGCATTTTGCTTGGATCAACACTCATGGAAGCAGCAGTCAAGAAATCAAACGATGTATTGCATTAGGCAAATGGGATGAAAAAAAAAAAAATAACCTCTTTAAAGTGTTAGTGAGCAAATTTGTCACTTTTAGCATTAAGGAGTCCTGGTGTGGCACTGTGGGTTAAAATGTGTTGGATTGAAAATTTCATTTGAACCGCAAGGTTGGTGCGCCAAGCTCTACAGTTTTTCCTCGGAAACCCTATACAAGGTCCCTATGAGTTGGAACTGACTCGATGGTACTTAACAACAACAACAACAACAGTGTCTTATTGGAGTCCTAGTGTGGTGCTGTGGGATGGACAGCAAGGTCTATTTGAACGACAAGTTCAGCAGTTCAAACTCACCATCTGATCCTTGGAAGCCCTATACAGGGTTGCTATGAGTTCAGACCGACTCAATGGCACGTAACAACAACAACAGTTCCTGACTAAAGCTGTGATATTTTCAATGGCCAGAGATGCCTGTGAAAGTTAAACGATGAAAAAGTAAGACCATAGAATAATCGATGCATTTAAATGATGATGTTTGAGAAGAATATTGAAAATACCATGGAGTGTCAAGATAGCAAACAAATCTGTCTTGGAAGAAGTACAGCCAGAGTGCTCCTTGAAGTAAGGATGGCAAGATAACATCTACCTTGGACATATTATCAGAAGATTCTAGTCTTTAGAGAAGAATGTTATGATTGGTAAAATGGAGAGCCAGCTAAAAAGAGGAAGACCCATGCATACATAAATCGACATAGTGGCAGGATCAATTCAAAAATAACAATTGTGAGGCTAGACAGTGCTTCATTCTGTTGTGCATAGGGTTGATATGACTGGGAATCCACTTGACAGTACGTAACAACAACATGACACAGTTACATAGGTATTCCTTATAGACACCTCATGTTTACATTGATAAATTGTTTCATACTCTCTTTTCACCTCTAACAACCTGATAGCTCCACTAAGATGTCAGGATCCACTTGAAGGAAAATTGCAGGATCTTTTAAGTGAGTACATCTACCTCTATAGAGATACTACTCTGCTGCCTATCCAGGAACTGCTTTACTTAGCCCCTTTTTTGTCTCTTGTTTCCCTATTCATAATTTTTACAACAAGAGGAACTTCTTCTACCTTAACTTCATTCTTGTTAGATGATGTACAATATCATCTTCATAACATATCGAACTTTGATTATCAGGTCAGCCACTCCAATTATCTGCCTCATTATATTACTGAAGAATCACT
>NW_006408675.1:5043960-5092801 GCF_000296735.1 Chrysochloris asiatica | reverse complement strand
CCGATTCATAACCACTATGCTACCAGAGGAGCTCCATTAGATGACATAAACACTTATTGACATTGTGGGAGATGTCCTGGGCATTGGATGATGTAGTGTCCCTGGTTTTTATCCATCAGATGTCAGTAACAACCATTGACTTATTTCTTCAGATAGTGCCAAATGTCTCAGAGCGAATAATTAACCCCAGTTGAGAGATATTGCTCTAAGAAGATATGTGGTAACTGAAAGTCTGGTCCCTGTCAGGAGAAATTTGATGCTTTTATATCTACTGTAAGAATCTTTTACTCATGTGTATGCACAACCTTTACAATTTCTTCAATTACACACAACTTGTGAGAACTTGCATTTTTCTTTCTTTTCCTATTCTCTTTTATTCAAATTCTCTACTTCTTAGTCAATCTGTGGTTGCAAAAACTATGTAGAGACTGTATCTGATGTCTCTTGGATTCACAAGGGAGAAAAAGAATCAAACTCAAAATCAGCCCAAGGCCAATTCCTTTGAAGTGACAGTCAGATATGCTTCCACCCTACAACCTTCTTTACTCTATTGTGACACCAACCATCCCTCCCACAGCACTCTCTGTTTCACATCTGGGTATGATAATCCATTGTAATGGTCACACAGAACTCAGAACAATGTTCATGATTTGGGGGCTTACTAGGGAAGTAAACAGGGTACAATTCAGAATCAAAACCAACTCAGGACATAGCAGGTCTTCAGTCAGGAAAGCCTCTTATCTGTCATACTGCAGGCATACCTCACTCTTATCTTTGGCCTCTCAGTCATGTGGCCCCTTGGCCTCTGCCTCAGTCCATGGGCCTAGAGTTGGCAGCTGCTCTGTCTCTCCCTCACACTTTCTTCTCTGTCACCTTTGCCATCAGCTCTGCAGTCTGTTGCCACTGTTTTTCTAGGTAGGGATATCATGCTCAATTCATACTTTCCCCTCTTGATGATCCTGGGATCCTCTGTCTCTGCTTCTGAGAGGGCTCCTTTTAAACCTAGCTGGAAGGCAAAACTAATCAATCCCAGCTTTAAAGTCCCGTATAGCTTATTTGCATGGTCCCACTAAATAAGTTGGTGGGAATTAAGAAGACTTTGGATACAAAAGCCATATCAAGTAATGTCAAGACACCATAGAATGGCGGTGCTCATTGAACATACCTTATACTGGGTTGTCTAGAGAAGCAAAACTAGTGAAACATATAAAGAGAAGTTTATGTTCAAGATAATATCTTGTACAGTTTTAGAGGAGGGAGTGTCCCAAGTCCTGATCAGATGAATGAAGATTGGAAGGACAGAAAGCAGGCAGGTCTGGCAGGTCAAGCAAGTAGGCAGAAAATAGAGCAAGTCACTGGCTTAAGTCCAAAGAATAAGAAGTTGGAAGATGAGCCAAATGTCTCCAGACTCAGAAGAGAGCAAGCAAGCTTTCCCAGAGTGTCTAATACATTGGAAGTAGTCACAGCGCCAAGGAAATGTCCTTTCAGTTGAATAGCTGCTCACAGCAGACCTTGTAATAGAGTTAA
The DNA here is from genome assembly GCF_000296735.1 of Chrysochloris asiatica. NCBI lineage: Eukaryota > Metazoa > Chordata > Mammalia > Afrosoricida > Chrysochloridae > Chrysochloris > Chrysochloris asiatica. The sequence goes on along the minus strand of NW_006408675.1, from coordinate 5,091,274 downwards.
TTACATTACATTAGATATCATTATGAGAATAACTACATATCAACTACCAAACCACTGGGAATTTGGGCCCAATCAAGTTGACACAAAGCTGTAACTATCACAAAACCTAAGTGTATCAATTGAGACCAAGAAAAAGGGGGAAATCAATAGAAACATGAAGAATTAATACTTTCCATCATTAATACTTTTACAATTATACAAAAGTCATAGCCTGTTTTATCTGCCCATACCTCCTAATAGCTTTCCAATTCAAACTCTTCCTCAAACACCACCATCAAGTTGAATAAAAACATTGTTTCAGCTAACTAGCAGTAGCATAAGAATGTTGCTTTTCACTCTTAGGCTCTAGTCTGTATATAGAACTACCACTGTAGAAAAAATTAATTGGTTTTTTTATTGTGATGAAAATATACACAATAAAACATATACCAAGTCAACTATTTCAACATGTATAATTCAGTGGCATTGGCTACTTCTTCAAGTAGACAATATATGATTTTAAATTAACTCCTAGAAAACAATGGCTGTACTGGTGATAGTATCTGATTTGTGTGTGATTCACTTCCAGCATAGTGTCTGTGCACAAAGGGTGTCAGTAAGTGCTGTTGAATTGAGGTGTTCCAACATGACTTTAAAACAATTTTGTTTCTAACCAATGAGCTGAAGAATTGAGATGAGCACTGTTGAGTACCACCTTGCAACATCCATCATGCTCTTCGCTGAATGCTGATCTTCTAAGTATTATGAGGTGTTAATAAGCAATGATGGTCCCTAAGAAGTATGCTGTCTATAAAAGTGGACAAGACATATAGAAAAATGTACAGAGAATGCAAATATGTGTAATGACTTACATGTTTCCATTTTATACAGAGCAAAATAATAATTGCTGTTGGTGAGAATGAATGAATAAGAGGAGCCAAATGGTGTCTGTAAATAATCACCCAGAATACATTGCTAATCAGAAGTTGAGCTGATCTAGCATAGGCTGATAAATAACATGGTTACTTAATCTAAAGAAAGAAGCAGCTTTCACAGGGTTGATAGGTATGGGCAACTTAGACATTGGCTACCTAAAATGGGGGGAATATAAAAGCAAGAAGTGACTGGCTTACAAGTTTTCTAGAGGAAGTTTAGTTTTAGAGTGTGCTGGGGCAGGTAGAATTCCCACTGAATAGTTTTCCTCTTGTCTAGATGGGTCTGGTGAAAGGAGATGGAGATAAGATTCTTATGATTCAACAGTGAGTAATTGTTATCATGACTAATTGCTATTGCCACAACTGTAAAGGTAGAAGTTTTATAACAACAAGAGTGGAGTTGTTAATCTTACAGTCCAGGAACAGAGGACCCTAGGATTATCAAGAGAGAATAATAACATGAGCAGAATGTGGGACTAACCAGACAGTCAGTGACACCAGAAGTGGAGGCAGAGATGATGACATGGAGAAATCAAGCCGGTGATGACTTTAGACTCAAGGAGAGAAAGACTGTGTGCTAGCAGCCAGGAGGCAGGCTTGCAGAATGTGCCCTTTAGTTATTTAAATAATTATATATTCCTGAATGTTTTTGTGTACATTAAAACAAACAAACAAACAAACAAAAAGCATAGGTATTAGAAGTAAACATTGCTGAATGATGATGCACAGAGGGGATTATAATCATTGCAATGAAACAAAATACGATAGGATGAGTGTAAAACCGATGTTCTTCCATGTAAACTGTCACTCAGCTCACAATAATAATATAAAAAGAAGCAGCTTTTTGTCATCTCTGTAATTATATCAACACAAGAAAGGGACAATGTGGCTTTCAATGGGCTACATCCAGATGATGTTGTGTATTAATTATGTGTTCTCAGGCATTCTCTATTACAGTCACCTGGCTGGGGTATAAGTAGCAGCTATCCCAGCTGTAGCACTGTTGGTTAATGTGCTGGATTGTAAAGTTAGTTTGAACCACTAGGTCAGTGGTTCAAGCTTACCAGCCACTCCTCAGAACTCCTATCTAGGGTCGCTATGGGCTGGCACCGACATGATGGCACTTAACAACCACAACATGCCAGCTTGCATTGCTCAACAGATAGAGCAAAGACAGGCTTGTGAGTGCTTTAGTAATTAGCATGGGTTTGTGCAGGAAAGCTTGAAGTTAAGCCCATGTAAAAGTGTTTTCAGACTTTGCTCTATTACCCAGGGATCATGTTAAAATGGTCTGAGAGGAGATTGAGACTTTGAGATACAGTAATTTTTCATCCCTTAAAAAATACTTGTATTTATCTAGGAGTCCTGATGTGGTGCTGTGAATTAAAGCACTCTTATGTGATGGTGATGCTACTGATCTATAGACCACACATTGATTAGAAGGATATTGAAGAAAATAAAATACATTTATGGAAGTGAGAAGTAGAAGTTGAAAAATTGAGGATAGAAGAAAGAAATGCATGGATTTAATCCTTTTCTTTCCTTACTTCAGGGTTGACCTTAGCACCAGATGTGTAGCATCAGTTTTAGGCACCAAGAGACTTTTTGGAGGCAGGATAAGGGATTGAGGAGTATAACACCAATGTATGAAAATAAAAGACACAGGTCAGCCTATGTATGCACTGTAATGTGTTTGTGTTTGGCTTTCTCACTGGCTCCTGAAACTCCTGAGCAATGTAAATGGGAAGAGGTTGGGAGTTAGAGGGTGTTAGTTAGCACTAAGCAGTAAAATTCAGTTTTTAAAATCTCATAAAATATATTTTATAATATTTAATAAATACTTAAATACTTTAGAAACAAACTTTTTCTTTTGAACCTCTATTCTTGAAACCAAATAGCATGTTCCACCAATCTATTGCTTTTTGACTGAGTTAGTTGACTGTATAGAGAGCAAATCCGATGAAACAAAGCTGTGCAATCTGCTTGCTTCAGGAAGAGGCTCTTTTCCCTTTCCACATGACAGGACATTTTGTTTACATTGTCTTCCTCTTTCCTTTTTTTCTGGTCTCTTTCATCCTTTTCTTCCCTAGACACATATGCCCATGGTGGACCGATATTGGCTGAAGGGGCTGTCCAGCAGGACCCATTGTTCCTGAAGCAGCTGTACTTATACCTGACCTCCTGAATCAAGGTCATTGCTGCCTTTATCTCCTGATGTATGGAACAACCCACTAAAAACATTACAGATGTACTGTGAGAAGCAAAGGCTACCCCTCTTAGCACAGCCTCAGCTTACTTATCAAAGCTTTTAAAAACATGCTGATATCTACCACTTCTCAACTTTTCTTGCTCCTCCCGCCCCCATCACAGGCCTAGAGATACTGATTTAACTGCTCTGAGCTGAGGTCCAGACTTTGGTGTTTTAAAATAAAAGTGCACCAGATGATTACGACAATTTGAGATACAGTAATTTTTCATCCCTTAAAAAAATACTTATATTTATCTAGGAGTCCTGATGTGGTGCTGTGGATTAAAGCACTGGATTAAAACTACAAGGTTAGCAGTTCAAACTCACCAGCTGCTCCTTGGAAACCCTATATAGGGTTACTATGAGCTGGAACCGACTTAACAACAATAAAATATTTATCTTTGAAGCAGTCTTAATTCAGTGCAATTAAATTAAAACATGCATTATTAATAAATTATATTTGATGGTAATAAACTACATTTAATATGTGTTAACATCCACCATCTGTCTGTCAGGAGAGGCTTGCATGTTGTCATAATGCTGAACAAGTTTCAGCAGACCTTCCAGACTAAAGCTGACAAACAAGAAAGACTGAGTGATCTACTTCCAAATACCAACTGATGAAAATCCTATGGATTGCAGGGGTGTGATCTTCAACTGATCATGCAGAACTTGGAAGCATTTCCTTCCAGTGTGCAATGACTCTCTGTGACTCAGGGGCAGACTCCAGGGTAGCTCATTACAGTATATTCTCATAGCGATCCTGTATAGAGTTTCCAAGGAGTGCTGACTTTGAACAGCTGGCCTTGCAGTTATCTCGGCCCAAATTTGGATATTGCAAAAAAGCAAAATGGTGAAGTGGAACACTGCATTCTGCCTGGAATTCTAGACCCTGGAAAAGAGTCTTCTAACTGAGTGTCTTCTCCAGCAGTCCATCCTTATTCTGGAACGTTCTTGTAGGTGCTACATAACCTTCAGCCTTTGGTATCACTGGCTGCATCTTTCAAATTCAAAATTCCAAAATTCCAAGATTCACTGAATCAGAATCAACTCTCCAATAAAATGCCCACTTTCACATGTGATGAGCAGTGTTTCAAAGTCCTGATTGTTCCTTGTTATTCTCTGAGTACGACCTTTGGGATGTGCCTCAATATATGTGTGGTGAGGTCCTCTTATTGGGAGTGTGTGTCTCTGCTCATGGGATTTTACTGCCACTCCACCACCCTTTGGGTCATGATGCAGTTTTCAGTCTACCAGATAATGGTGTAATATCTTTTATCTTGTGAAACCACACACTCCTGGGTGGGAATTTTTATCTTCGGAAGTCTAGTTCTTGCTTTTAGAGCTGTGCTCATTCTCAATTGCCAGGCTTGATGGGCGGGGGAAGGGTAGAATTGGCATACACACTTAGGGATTTTGGACATCTCTTGCTTACTTTGGTTCTCATGGAGTATTTTGCATTCTAGTCATAAGCCTTTTTCTCAGAGATGGCTCATAATTACACTTGGGCCATTATCAGCCTCTGTTGTTCTGCTCTAGAAGATCATCTTGACAGTCCAGATTTCTTAAATGTCCCATTGATGAATGGAAATATCTGTACTAAAAAATGAACACGCCAAAGGCAACTCAGACTATTTTCCCCAGCAGCTTCCTGTCATTTGTGGTGTTCTCTTCATAAACCACAGAGCACAGCAGCAACAAGCGGTTGTTTACAGAGCTCCGCTGTAATTAAGTCAAATTGAATCTGCTCTCTTAGCATGGTGAGGAAATATACTGACAACCATTAGGCAAAAGCTGAATTGGGGGTGGGGAGAGGAAAAAGGGAAGTCATTCTTGTCACTTTTGATGCAAGTGTATGCCCACGAGCATGTGAAGAAAGAAAAACTTCTGAGGATCAAAATAAAGCATGTGAGAGGCAGCCCTGTGGTGGAGCTCCCGGGCATTGAGGTTAGGAAGAGATGAAGGAGGAAGTCAGAAAAACACCAGAGAAGAGACCAGATAGATCTCTGTGGCTGGGATGAGAACACACAAAATTGGAAGGGAGCACATTCCCTGGAGGGATGTAGTGGGATTTGAGAGAGGGTTATTTGGTAGTGGAGTACCTGGATGGTGCAAATAATTAATGTGCTCAGAAGCTACTCAAAAGGTTGGCAGTTCAAGTCCACACAGAGATGACTAGGAAAAAAACAAAAACAAAAAAACCTCTGGTGATCTAATTCTGAAAACTCAGTCATTGACAATGCTATAGAATAGTTCTACTTTGCCATATCTGAGGTTACCATGAATCAGAATCCACTCAAACACAACTAATATTTAGTGGTTAGTCCTGGTGTGGCGCTGTGGGTTAATGCGCCAGACTGCAAAGCTGTTTGAACTGTTCAAGCTCACCAGCTGCTCCTTGGAAACCCTATAAAGTGTTGGCTATGGGCCAGAATCGACTCAATGGCACGGTACAACAACATCAATACTCTGTGAATAGTCTAGCAATATCCTAAACTGGTCTTTTTCTGGCACATAATTCATCTCCCCCTTCACCTTGATTGTTGTTGTTAAGTGCCATGGACTTGGTTACAACTCATGTTGTTGTTGTTAGGGGTCCTTGAGTTGTTATAGACTTAGTGACCTTAGGCACAACAGAACTAAACAGTGCATGGTCCTAAGCCAATTTCACAATCTCTCCTACACTTAAACTTATTTCTGCTCCTACTGTTCCAATCCATCTTGTTGGGGGGTCTTCATATTTTTTTTTGCTGATATTCCGCATTGCCAAGCCTGATGACTTTCTCTAGGGACTGGTCCATCCCAGTAATATACCCGAAGTCTGAGAGATGAAGTCTGGCCATCCTGCCTTCTAGGCAGCATTCTGGTTGTACTTCTTTCAACACAGATTTGTTTGTTCTTTTGATGGTCTATGGGACTTATAATATTCTCCTCCATACCCATAACTCAAATGCATCACTTTTCCTACGGTCTTCTTTATTTACTGTCCAACTTCCACATGCATATGATGTTATTGAAAATACTATGGCTTGCATTAGGTGCACCTTATTTTTCAGACTGACATCTTTCCTCTTGAATGCTTTAACAAGGTCTTGTGCAGCAGATTTGCCTAATGCAATACATTATTTGATTCCTTGACTGCTGCTTCCGTGAGTGTTGATGTTATTCAAGCAAAATGAAGTCTTTGACAACTTCATTCCTTTCTCCATACATCTTGATGTTACTTATTATTCCAGTGGTGAGGATTTTTGTTTTCTTTGTATTGAGATGCATCCCATACTTACGACTGTGGTCTTTAATTTACATCAGTAAGTATTTTAAGTCCTCTTTGCTTTTAGCAACCAAGGTTGTATCATCTGCGTATTGCAGGCTGTTAATAAGACTTCTTCCAATCCTGGTGCCACATTTTCCTGCATATAATCCAGATTTTTGAATTATTTTCTCAACATACAGACTGAATAAGTATAGTGAAAGAATACAACCCTGGCACACACCTTTCCTAATTTTAAATATTCAGTGTTTTGTTGTTTGAACAACTGCCTCTTGGTCTATGTACAGGTCCCTTAAGACCACAATTCAGTGTTCTGGAATATTCATTTCCACAACAGCTGTCCATATCTTGTCATAATACACACAATCAAAAGCCTTTGAGTAATCAATAAAATACAGGTAAACATTTTTCTGGTATTCTCTGCTTTCAGGCACAATCCATCTGATGTCAGCAATTATATACCTCCTTTCATGTCCTCCACTGAATCTGACTTGAACTTCTTTCAGTTCCCTGTCAATGTACTGTTGGAGTCATTTTTGAATTATCTTTAGCAAATTTTATTTTCATGTGAAATTAATCATGTTTTTAGATTATTTCCACATTCTGTTGGGTCACCTCTCTTTGAATGGGCACAAATATGTGTCTCTTCCAATCAATTGACCAGGCAACTGTCTTCCAAATTTGTTGGCAGAGATGAGTGATTGCATCTTGTGCCACATCAGTTTACTAAAATATTTCAATTTGTATTCCATCAATTTCTGGAGCCTTGTTCTTTTGTGTATCTTGGACTTCTTCCTTCAGTATCATCAGCTTATAGATTACCTCTAAAATAGTTGAACAGCGAACATTTCTTTCTGATACAGTGACTCTGTGTGTTCCTTCCATGCTTTCTGCATCATTCAATATTTTGACCAGAGAATCCTTCAGTATTTTAATTTGAGGTTTGAATTTTTCCTTCAGTTCCCTCAGCTTGAGAAATGCTGAACATGTTCTTCCCTTTTGGCTTTCTAACTCCAGATATTTGCACATTTTGTTATAATATTTATCTTTGTCTTGATTCCCTTTGACATTTTCTATGTAGCTCTTTTATCTTCTCATTTCTTCCTTCTTCTTTAGCATCTCTATACTGGAGAACAAGTTTAAGAGTCTCTTCTGATATCCATCTCACATACTTTCTTGTCTTCTACAATCCTTTTCTTTCTTCTTGTTCGATGTTCTTGAATAATCATACAATTCTTCTGTTCTTTGGTCATTAGTGTCTAATTCATCAAAGCTGTTCTTGAGGTGATCTCTAAATCCAAGTGGTATATGTGTAAGGTCATATTTTTGCTCTTGAGGACTTGTTTTAATTTTCTTCAGCGTCAGCTTAAATTTACATATGATCAATTGGTGGTGTGTTCCAAAATCTGCCCCTGGTTTGTTTTGACTGATTATATGGAACTTTTCCACTATCACTTTCAACAAATGTCATCAACTCGATTACTGTGTATTCCATCTGGTAAGGTCCATGTGTATAGTTGTGTTTTACGTTGACTTATGGTATTGCAATGAAGAAGTCATTGTTCTTGCAAAAGTCTATCATGAGACCTCTAACATCATTTCTATCACCAAGGCCATGTTTTCCAACCACTGATCCTTCCTCTTTGTTTCCAAACTTTGTATTCCAGTCACAAGTAATTATCAATACATCTTGAATGCTTATTTGATCAATTTCAGACTGAAGAAGTTGGTAGAATTCTTCAATTTTACCATCACTGTCTTTAGTGGTTGGTGCATAAATTTGTACAATAGTGGTATTAACTGTTCCTTCTTGTAGGCATATGGATAGTATCCTATCACAGATAGTGTTGATCAAGACAGATCTTGAAATGTTCTTTTTGATGGTGAATGTAATGCCATGCCTCTTCAATCTGTCGTTTACAGCATAGTAAACCATGTGATTGCCAGATTCAAAATGGCCAGCGCCAGTCCATTTCAGGTCACTAATGCCTACGATAATGATGTTTGTGTGTTCCATTTAATTTTTGACAATTTCCAGTTTTTTCTAAATTCCATGTTCTAATTATTAATGAATGTTTACAGATGTTTCTCGTCATTTTGAATTGTGCCCCATCGGCAAATGAAGCTCCTTAGGGCTTTACTGCATCTGTGTCATCACAGTCAACTCTACTTTGAGGAGGCAGCGCTTTCCCAGTCACATTTTTAAGTGCCTTCCAACCTGAGGTGCCTGTCTTCTGGCACTATATCTAAAAATATTCTGGTGCTCTTCATCATGTTTCAATATTCAATATATTGGTGCTTACAATGTTCCATTGTTATTCATAAGAATTTCAGTGACTAAATATTCAGTGGTTAATCTCTCCTTCTTCCAAGTCTGTCTTAGTCTGGAAAATCAGCTGAAATCTGTCCACTATGAGTAAGCCTGTTGATATTTAAAATACCCTTAGCATAGCTTCTGAATCACAGCAACACACAAGCCACCAAAGTATGACAAACTAACAGACAAGTGCTGTGGTCTTCCTTTTAGGTGTATGGATATTGTCCTGTAACAGACAGTATTGAATTTCTAGATATATTATTTTTGATGGTGAATGAGACATCATTTCTCTTCAATTTGCCATTCTTGGCATAGTAAACCATGTGGTTGTCAAATTCAGAATGACCAATACTAGTCAATTTCAGTTCACTGATACCTAAGATAGCATTGTTTATGCATTCCATTCCATTTTTGACAACTTTCAATTTTTCTTCATTCATACATTCCATGTTCTGATTATTAATGGATATTTGCAGCTATTTCTTCTTATTTTGTGTGTGTCCCCTTAGCAAATGAATGTCCTGAAAACTTTACTCCAATCATGTCATCATGGTCAACTCTAACTTGAGGAGGCATTCCATTAGTATGTTGAGTGTTTTCCAGCATGAGGGGCTAATTTTCCCACACTATATCTGACAATATTCTTGCATTCCTCATCATATTTCAATATTCAATATTCTGGTTCTATCTGACAGTGTTCCACTACTATTCATAAAATTTTCACTGGCCACATATTTGGAAGTAATCTGTCTCTCCTCCTTCCTTGTCTGCCTTAGTCTGAAAGTTCATCTGAAACCTGTTCACCATGAATGACCCTGCTGGTATTTAAAATACCAGTGGCATAGCTTACAGAATCACAGAAACACACAAGCCACTATAGTACTGCAAACTAACAAATTAGTGGTAGCCTCATAGAACCCCTGTATAGGGTTTCCTATTGGTGGCTGCAGGATTTATCAAGTAATTAAAGGGAACCCTGGTAGTATAATGATTAAGTACTCAACTGTTACCAAAAGTTTGGTGATTCAAACCTATCAGCTGCTCCATAGGAGAAGGATGTGGCAGTCTGCTTCTATAAAGATTTGCAGCCTTGGAAACCCTGTGGGGCAGTTATACTCTGCTATATAATGTTTCTATGAGTCTGCATTGACTGAAAGGCAAAGAAGAACTGGTATATTTGAATCATGGTGTTGAAGAATATTGAATATACACCATGGAGTGCTAGGATAGTAGACAAATTTGTCTTGGAAAAAATACAGCTAGAATGCTCTTCAGAAGGGAACATAAGACTTTATCTTCTAGTTTTTTAGTTGGTTACTTGTTCATTGTCTTCTCTACTAGAGTTTAAGCTAAGGTTGTTGGTTCAAATCCCAGTCGCTTCATGGGAGAAAGATGAGACTTTCAGTTCTATAAAGATTTACAGCCTCGGAAACCCTATATAAGGTCATTATGAGTTGGCATCAACTCAGTGGCAGTGGATTTCGTTTTGGTTTTTGATATATTATGGTTGGTTGTTGATGTTAAGTACCGTTGAGTCCATTCTGTCTCATAATGATCCTGTAAAGCATGCTGAGGAGTGGCTGGTGGGTTTGAACTGCTGACCTTCTAGTGCTTATCCTGCAGCATCACACTAAGACTCTATATTATGGTTTAGGATTGTTTTTGTTTTAAATTACATATGAAGTGAAGGCATTATAATGTTCTCAGTGCTCTCCAATGGCTTTAATCCAATCTTATTAAACCCAAATATTTCTGAAACATTGCTCAGAATAAAATAAATGGCAAAGAAAAAAAAAAAAGCCTTTTTTTGGCTACTAACAATTTCTGTTTAGGTAGAAGCCTCAGTAGGTTAATCAAGTCGACTTATGCAAAATAAAGCCCAAATCAGGTTCAAGACCAGGAGGAGCCAAGAGACTGCCTGACACCATGGAAGTGACCTTTCTAGAGATCAGAATTGACTCACTAAGTGTTGTTGACCAGGTGGGCTAAACAGAGACCAAGAGCAAAAAGGAAACTGCATTTTCATGGAAGATGTTTAAGGCATTGGACTCCCTGAAATCCAGTTATTGTTGCTGTTAAATGCTGTCAAGTCAGTTCAGACCCTGTATAGGGTTTCTGAGGAGCAGCTGGTGGCTTTGAACTGCTGACTTTGTGGGTCAAAGTCTAGTGCTGATCTTACAACTCCACACCAGGAGTTCTAAAGTCCAGTTAGATTGTAGTGAAGTGTGGTTTAGGTGTTGAGGTTTGAAAGTCAGCCTAAACATTGCTTCCTGGGACATGAAGTCTTCCTTTCTCCTCTAACCAATATTGACAAGTCTGGGAAGATGGCAGTATAAGCTGACCTCACCACCTGAGGAATAGTTTGGTATGTAATTCTTGGGTGGGTAATAACCATTAGCCTAATTTAAGGTTTTCTTTCTGTATTGTTATTCCCTTGAGTACATATATACTATCCTACCTTTTTCTAGACATTATATCCTAGCCTCACCTCACCTCTAAACTCAGGGAGAAATAATTCAGGGGAAAAGATGACAGTCAAAACAACTAGTTCTGAGTGGGCAAGCAATTTTCTTAAGGAAAGGAAGATGACTGACTGAGGTGACAGGTGACAGAGAGGATAGAAGATTTGTGCTACATGTAAATATCTCCAGAAATATGCAGAAATCATCAAGGGAAGGAAATCTGCAAAATAGGTTCTGAAACTACTGGGTTTTAAAGATAAACGACTCATGACAGCTAAAGAAATATTGAATGTGGATTGCATACTCTAATCCAAATTTTTCTAGAGTTGCTGGATTTTTACTTTTGGTATATCCTGATTCAAATTGTCTGCTGTTGTGTTTTTTTTTTTTTTTTTTTTTTTGCCACATCATTATTCACCAACCATGGTGAATTCACTTCTCTATTTGATCTGAGTATTGCTTATAAACTGTCACACCAACAACCACTTTACCAGGAAAATGTGGTATAGCTGTTGAGGTGTGTCAGCCAGCCTAAAAATTCTATGTGTGACGCATGTGTGATTGGGGCTTTGCCAGGTTCTCAAAGTTGATCAAAGATGTTCACTCACCAAAGTGCAGGCTATGATCATATGTTGTATGGAAGAATAAGAAGCATGTGATTTCAAAAATATTTCTTAATTCAGAGAAATTTTATTTGTCTTTAAGAACACAAATTAATTCAATGGACTCTGGAAATGAAATGCATCTAAACACGCGTCCTTTTATTTAAAAATTGGGAATTTGCACCCATTTGATTTGATGATCATACAAGTGAGGAAAGCAGAAACATATAGATAGTGATTGACTTGTACTCTCTTTTTAACATAAAAATGTTTACACTGTTTTATTGTGAAGGAGGTTCAGGTTTGATTGAGAAGTCAATCCCAAGAATCCCCTCTGATTCTGAGTCAATGCCATCTTTTGCTTCACACAGAAGGCTGAGTTTAAACTTTTTATGGGCTCTGATAACAGCTGGAGATTCCTTTCCCCGTCTGTGTTCCTGCCATCACAGCCTCCCAAGGGGCAGGATAAAAGAGAATGCCATTATTAGTATTATTTTTCTTCTTTGCCTTTGATTTCCTCCTGTTTCTTTGTGCTTCTGGAAACTTTTACACAAGCAAACAAATAAAGTATAAATAAAACCCTTCTTAATCTTGCTCTCTTTCTTTGTGTCTCTCTCCTTTTTTGTCCTATAATACCATTTTCTTGCCAGTTCTTGCTCTTCCAACTCTTTTTTTTTTTTTTTTTTTGCATTGGTAGTTATTTGTGTTTGATTGCCTTATCATAAGTGAGCAACTATCAGTGATTTAAACTAGATGAAAGTTTATTTCTCATGTAACAATGTGCACTGGTGCGTGATGAAAGGAAGGGGTGATGAAGGAAGGTTGAGGGGTAAGTAGTTATCAGGACTCAGACTTTTTATATCCATTTTGGGTGTGGCATCTGTGCCTCTGGTCATTGTTAATACTCCATGGTTTCTGCATCTGTAGTTTCTATCAAAGGAAGGGAAAAGGATTGTATGGAGGGTAAGTACCTTTTGGCAGGTTCTAAGAAGTGTACTTCTACTTGTACTTACATAACTACATCTACCTACAAGACAGGTCAGGAAGGGGAATCTCTAGCTCAAGAGATTCTGTTGTTAGAGGAAGTAAGCAGAAAATGATGTGGGGGAATAAGGCTCTGCCATACCATTCATGCTATTTAAATAGATATTGAAAATGACTGAGGATTGTGATAAAATAGGTCAGTTGGTTAATTATTAATAGGAAAGAAAGAAAAAGGGATAAAATGTTTCAAGAAGTCAAAATATGTATCTCAAGGCCCACCAGAAGCTCCCCCAAAAGAATAGGCTTTCTTTATTTGTTTTTAGGTGCCATCAAGCTCAACGCGAGGTCTAGAGACTCTATGTGTGGTCTTAGAACCAAATCCTGCTGGAGCCTGGGCTATCCTCACAGCTGATGCTGTGCTTGAGCTCCTTGTTGTAGCCAATCTGTCAGTGCATTTCATTGAAGGTCTTTCTCTTTTTCTCTGATCCTCTACTTCACTCAGAATGATGTCCTTCATCAGGGACTGACAACATATCTAAAGAACATTAAATGAAGTCTCTCCATCCTCCTTTCTAAAGAACACTCTAGCTGTATTTCTTCCAAGACAAATCTATCTGTTCTTCTGGAAGTCCATTGTAAATTCAATATTCTTTACCAATACCATCATTCAAATGCATCAATTACTACTTGATATTTACCAGTCAACTGGTCCAAGTCCTCTTTACTGTCAGCAAGCAAGGTTGTATCATCTTTACATCACAGGTTATTAATGAGTCCCCATCCAATCCCAAAGCTGAGTTTTCCTTCACATAGTCCAGTTTTGGGGATTATTTGTTCAGCATATAGATAGTATAAGTATGGCAGCATATAGATTGTATAAGTATGGTGAAAGACACAACCCTGACACATGCCTTTCCTGACTTGAACCATTCATTATTCCTTTGATCTATTTGAACAACTGCCTCTTCGTCTATGCACAAGTTCTGCATAAGCATAACTAAGTGATTTGAAATTCCCATTCTTTGCCCTATTATTCGTAATTTGTTATGATCTACATAGTCAAATGTCTTGGCATGGTCAATCAAACAGGTTTTTATTGCTTGCCGTCAAGAGCCATCTTATGTCAGCATTAATATCCCTCATTCCACATCCTCTTCTGAATCTGGTATAATTTTTACTGGCAGTTTTCTGTTAATGTACTGTTGCAACTGTTTTTGAATTATCTTCAGCAGACCTGCGTTTTGGGGTAATGTTTGTGAGGGAGTTTGAACAGTGACCACTTTCTTGCATTTTACAGGTAATCTGTGATCTTGTCTATTTGAGAATAATTCAGTCATTTTCAGTACTCAATTAAAGCTAGATTCCTCCGTTGTTGTTAGTGTTGTTGAGTCAGTTCTGACTTATAGTGATCCTATATGGGTTTCTGAGGAGTGGTGTGTGGGTTTGAACCACTGATCTTTCAGTTAGCAGTTGATTGCTTATTCTACAGTGCCATACAAGGACTCAGGATCCCTCAGATATCTGGTATAAATCCTCAGACCTTGAATTTTTCTAGAACTGAAGGTTGATGTGCTGAATGGTCTAGTACTTAATAGATCAAGAAAATATGGCAGCTTATCTTACAGTTTAAAAGTAAGATTTTAACTTTGCTTAATCCAAATTAGGGTCATTAATGATTGAAGGAAGTGTTTTGGTGGCACAGGAGTTAAAGTACTTGGCTGCTAACAAAAAGCTGCTTACCAAAAGTCTGACAAATCAAACCTGACTGCCACTTCACAGGAAAAATATATGGCAGTCTGCTTCCATAAAGATGTGTATGTAGCCTTGGGAAACCTATAGGGCAATTCTACTTTGCTTTATAGGGTGACTATGAATCAGAACTAACTCAGAGGCAATGGGTTGAAGTTTGGTTTGGGTTATTGATTGAATGCTTTCTATGGTACCAGGTACTACATCAAACACATCATTATGTAATCTCATTTAATCCCTTTATCGTATATATCATATGCATTGCTCTTATTTTTCAGACATTCAGAAGTTGAGGTTTTAAAGGATTAGACAAACTATCAGCTGGTTGTTTCTTCATTTTTATGAAGCAATGAATGCTCATGCCATGAGTATACTTGGGAAATTCAGTTGATTTTCATATATTTTTGCCTTTAACTACACAGAAGAAAGATGAAATGTTGAGAATACTATCTTGTTTTGCTTATCCTCTAATTTTATGTCACTACTTTATTCCTTTGCTAGTCTTTTTTTTTTCTTATTTGCTTAGCACAGAATTTAACTCCTTTTGGAGTCCTGGTGTGGTGTTGTGGGTTAATGCACCAGACTACAAAGTCATTTGGACTGCAAGGTCTGCCATTCAAGCTCACCACCTACTCCTCAGAAACCCTATACAGGGTCACTCTAGGTAGGAACTGACTCATTGGCACTTAGCAACAACAATAACAACAACATATTGGTAAATAGACCTCTGGTGGTTGTTAAGTGCCATTGAGTTGGTTCCGACTCATAGCAACCCTAATCATGGTTTCTGAGGAACAGCTGGTAGATTTGAACTGGCAACCTTGTGGTTCACAGGCCAGTGCTGATCCTACAGTGGCATACGAGGAGTGCCCCGCTGGCTGATGGCATTGAAAGGTAATTGTAGTCAATCAGGGTGGGGTGAGGGACTAGAGCCAGTTAGTTAGATCCCCACAGCTCCACATCTATTCAAGTCCTTGGAGCAACCTGGTTTTCAAGTTTAGAGTACAGCTATTGGAATACATAACCTCTAAGGGGAAATGTGGTTGAATTTGCATTGTATGGCTCTGGTGAGTGAATATACTGTTAAAAAATTGTCAAATGTTCTGTGGATAGTTTTTAGCAACTGGCTACTTTTCTATGATTATACACAGCAGACTGATATGAAGAGTATAGCCTTTTTTTTTTTTTGAGGTGTGAAAATGCATGAACATGTCTGTTATTTTGAAGTCCTGTATAGGTAACACTGGGATGAGGAGTGTGGATGAGCCTTCGCTTGTAAGAGCTTTTATAACCTCTAATTTCCTCTCCATTCCTGACAGCACTCTTAAAACAATTTTTCAGGATTTCAAAAATACAATATGTACAACATTTTAATATATGTACATGCATACCTTTAAATAGTATGGATGGCAACATATTTCAGAACAAAACATTAACTTTTTTCTCAGAATTACATTCATTCAGGAAACATTTATTGAGCAGTAGTTACCTGATTCAGTGTTCTGTGCTGAGTGAAAGCACATAAAGACAAATAGAAAAAAATGCTAAACCCTGCCTTCAAGAAAGTCGTAACCTCATCAATAAGACAAACTAATGCTAACGTAGTCAATGATTTCTCTGGTGTAAAAGAAGACAGCTTACAACTAATACAATTTATCTAGAAATAAATGATAATCCTTTCAAAACACCTAAGATTATAAGATCTTTTACTGTGACTCGTACTTGCTTCACATGATAAAGATATTGAACATAATATATTTTTATCATAGGCATCAATATCCCAGCTACATTACTTTGCCATAGGCCTGCAAAATAGAATTTGATTGTATTTCCATTCTATCTTGGGAAATATCAAGAGCTTAAGATATACTGGTGTATTACAGGGTGTGAATTTTTTAACCATTCTACAATAAATATATTTTTATTTCCTACATTTTAACAAATCAAATTTTTGAACTTCAAGTGAATATTTGCTTAAAAACAAATATTGAAGGAATAAGAAAATATGTGAGGGGGAGTCTCAGAATTAAGTTTAGCATCAAAGATCTTATACTAGGTTGAAATTTAACTCCTGAGAAAAGAGATGGATGCAATCTTCTTATTAATTCATTTTTGTCTCTCAGATCTTCTGTGTGATAAAAAGTGTAGATATATTTTAATTTAAAATCTTCGAAGTATTTTTGATTCAATATAATAAGGTAAAGTAGGTGCTGCTCTGTTTTATGAATGTTACTTTCAATGAAAATCAAGATACTGTTTAAAACCTATAGTCTTGTGGCTTTGAGTCAAGTTTTCTATGTATGTTTCAAAGAAATACTGTTATCCATAACTTTTTAGAAGTTAAGTGTGTTGCATGTAGTCATTTGGGATTAAATTAAAAATAACCATACAAGTGAAATGTGGTTAACATGGTTTGAGGGATGATGACAATGAATATTTTATGCCAGATAACAAAAAAAGTGATAAAGAGTCCAAATCCGGTGATCACCACTGACTTTGTGATATCAGGTTCTTCAGAGCATAGATAAATGTATTTGTTGACCTTCATATACTGTAGTTGTCAGGTGCCGCCTACTTGGTTCTGATGCACAGCAACTCTATGCACAATAGAATGAGCACTGCCTGGTCCTGCGTCATTCTCACAATTGTTATTATGTTTCAATCCATTGTTGCTGCTATTATGTCACTTGGTCTCATTGGGAGTCTTCATCTTTTTCACTGATCCCCCCTTAACTAAGCATGTTATTTTTCTCCGGGACGGGTCCTTCCTGATAACATGCCCAAAGTATGAGAGATGAAACCTCACCATCCTCACTTGTAAGGAACAGTCTGGCTGCATTTCTTTCAAGAAAGATTTGTTTGTTCTTCCAACAGTTCATAGTGTTTTCACTATTCTTCTCCAATACCATAACTTAAATGCATCAGTTGTTCTATGGTCTTCCTTTTTCATTGTCCTACCTTCACGTGCTTATGAGGTGATTGAAAATACCATGGCTTGCATCCAACTCACTTTAGTCCTCAAACTTATATCCTTGCTCTGTAACACTTTAAAGAGATCCTTTGCAGTAGATTTGACTAATGCAATATGTTGTTTGATTTCTTTACTGCTGCTTACTTGGGTGTTGATTATGGATCCGAGCAAAATGAAGTCTTTGACAACTTCAATCTTTTCTCCATTTATCATGATGTCATTTACTGGTCCAGTTGTGAGGATATTTGTTTTATTTTGGGGTACAATCCACCTGAAGGGTATAGCCTTTGAACTTCATCAGTAATTATTTTAAATCCTCTTGGATACCAATAACACAATGTTGTATCACCTGACTATCACTGGTTGTTAATGACTCTTCCTGCAATCTTGATGCTACATTCTTCATAATCCAGTGTTTATGATTTTTTTGCTCAGTATATGGTGAAAGGATATAACCCTGGTATATAACTTTTCTGATTTTAAACCATTTAGTATCCCCTTGTTCTGTCCAAATGACTGTCTCTTGGTCTATGCACATGTTTCTCATAAGCATAATTAAATGTTCCAGAATATCCAGGCTTCACAATGTTATTCATAGACTGTCATAGTCTACACTGCCAAAAGTCTTTTAGTAGTCAATAAAGCACAAGTAAACATCTTTCAGCAATTAACAACAACAACAACAACAAAGAATCTTCCTGGTATTTTCTGCTTTTAGCAAAGATCCATCTGACACAAATTATATCTCTTATTCCAAGTTATCTTTTGAATCTTGCTTGAATTTCTGGCATCTTCCCATTAATGCACTTCTGCAATCATTTTTAAATTATCTTCAGCAAAATGATAGTTGTCTGTAATATTAAAGATATTGTTCAATGATTTCTGCATTCCATTAAGTCACCTCACTTTAGAATGGTCACAAATACAGATTTCTTCCAATTGGTTAGCCAAATAGCTGTCTTGAAAATATCTTGGCATAGAAGAGTGAGCACCTCCAGTACTTCATCAGTTTGTTGAAAGATTTCAGTTTGCATTTCCTCAATTCCTGGAGCCTTGTTTTTCATCAATTCATTTAGTGCAGCTTGGACTTCTTTCTTCAGTATCATTAGTCCTTGATCATATGTTACATCATGAAATGGTTAAACATTGACCATTTCTTTTTGGTGCAGTTACTCTGTGTATTCCTCCATTTTCTTTTGATGCTTTCTGCATCGTTCAATATTTTGCCAGAGAATACTTCAGTATTTCAAATTGAGATTTAACTTTTTTTCCCCAGTTTTTTCAACTTGAGAAATGCTGAATATGCTCTTCCATTTTGTATTTCTAACGCAAGGTCTTTGCACATTCAATTGTTTTGTCTTCTCGAACTGCCCTTTGACATTTTGAGTCCAGTCATTTGACTCCATCATTTCTTCTAGTTGCTTTAGCTTCTCTACCCTCAAGAGCAAGTTTCAGAGTCTCTTCTGACATCAATTTTAATCTTTTCTTTGTTCCTTGTCCTTTGAGTGCCCCTTTGTTTTCTTCCTATATGATGGTCTTAATGTCATTCTACAACTCTTGTCTTCAGTCATTAATGTCTAATATATCAAATCTTTTTTTGAGATGGTCTTCAAATTCAGATAGTATATATTCAAGGTCATATTTGGGCTCTCATGTGCTTGTTTTATTTTTTCTTCATCTTCATCTTGTACTTGTATATGAGCAATTGATGGTCTGTTCCAAAATCTGCCCTGAACTTGTTTTGACTGATGATACTGAGTGTCTCTAGCATATCTTCCCACAGATATGTTGCTTTTTGTTGTTAAGTGCCATAGAATTGATTCTGACTCATAGTAATCCTGTGTAGGGTTTCTGAGGAGCAGCTGGTGGGTTTGAACTGCCAACTTTGTGGTTTGCTGTCTAGCGCTGATCTTACAGAATCATAGATATAGTCAATTTGATTTCTTTATATTCCATCTGGTGAGGTCCATGTGTATAGTTGTCTTTTATGTTGCTTAAAAATGGTACATGCAATTAATAACTTATTGATCTTGAGAAATTATATCACATAATCTCTAGCATTGTATCTATCATCAAAGACATTATTTTCTAACTACTGATCCTTCCTCTTTGTTTCCAACTTTTGCATTCCAATCATAAGTAAACATCAATACATTTTGGTTGTATATTTGATAACATTTCAGATTGAAAACTTGGTTGGTAGAATTCTTCAATTTCATCATCACTGGCTTTAGTGGTTGGTGCGACAATTTGAATAATAGTGGTATTAAATCTCTTCTTTGTTGTTGTTGTTCAGTGCTGTAGAGTTAGTTTCAACTCATAGCAACTCTACATAGAGTTTCCAAAGTGCAGCTGGTGAGTTTGAACTGTCAACCTTTAAGTTCAAACCACCCTTGCAGTCTAGTGCATTGTCCCACAGCACCATATCAGGATTCCTGTCTTCCTTGTAAGTGTATTCATAGTATCCTATCAGAGACAGCACTCTACTTTAAGACAGATCTTGAAATTTTCTTTTAGATGAAAATGAAATGTAATTTCTCTTCAAGTTGTATTTCCTGGTATAGTAAACCAATTGATCTTGGGATTTAAAATAGCAAATATGAGTTCCTTTCAGCATGCTATTGACTCAGATGTCGATACTTATATATACCATTTAATTTTTGACAACTTCCAGTTTTCCTAGATTCATATTTTGTACATTCCTGATTCTGATTATTAATGGATATTTGCTTCTGTTTCTTCTCATTTTGAATTGTGCAACATCAACAAATGGATCCTGAAAGTTTTGCTTCATTTAAGTCATTACGGTAAACTCTACTTTGAATTGTCAGTTGTTCCCAGTTGCACTTTGAGAGACTTTTAACCAGAGGACCTCATCTTCCAGCACTGTATCTGACAATATTCCACTAGTATCCATAATGGTTTCATATACCAGCATTAGATCTGGCAATATTCTGCTGTTATTCATAACATTTTCTGTAACTAACAATTCAGAAGTGATCAGCCTCTCCCATGTCCTAGTCTGTCTTAGTCTGTAAGCTGTTTTGAAATCTGTCTACCATGGTATTTAGGATGAGGTTTTCAGTTTATTATACTGTAGTGGCTTGTGTGTTGCTGTGATGTTCAAAGCTATGATAATAATATTTTAAATACTTGCAGGGTCACTCATGTTGGATAGGTTTCAGAGGAGATTCAAGACTAGTATAGACTAAGAAAAAGGGTATGTGGACTACTTATGAATATTTGTTGTTGTTGTTGTTATCAGGTGCCATCAAGCCGGAACCGACTCATAGTGACCCCATGCACAGCAGAACGAAACAATGTCCGATCCTGGGCCAACCTCACTACCACTGTCACACTTGACACCATCAGTGATGCCACCTGACTGATCCATCTCGTTGGATGTCTTCCTTTTTTTTCTGACCCTCCATCTTACCCAGCATGACATCCTTCTCCAGTGACTGTTCTCTACTGACAATATGTCCAAAGTATGAATATTTAGACACTGAAAACCTTGTAAATATCAGCAGAACATTGTCAGATACACTGCCTCTTGGTCCATGTACAAGTTCTGCATAAGCATAACTAAGTGTTTTGAAATTCCCATTCTTTGCAATATTATTCATAATGTCTTGGCATGGTCAATCAAACACAGGTTTGATTGATCTTACAATGCTGGAAGATGAACCTCTCAGGTTGGAAGGTATTCAAAATACGAATAGGGAAGAGCTAGCTCCTCAAAGTAAAGTTGACTGATGATGCAAAAGGAGTCAAGCTTTTGGGACCTTCATTTGCTGATTGGGAAAAACTCAAGTGTATGAGAAACAACTGTAAACATTCATTAAATATCAAAGCATAGAATGTGCAAAGTATGAATCTAGGAAAATTGGAAGTTGTCAAAATGAAATGGAACTCATAAAGATTGATATCCTAGGTATTAGTGAGCTGAAATGGACTGGGACTTGTTATTTTCAATCCAAGAATCACATGATTTTCTATGCCCAGAATAACAAATTGAAGAGGAGTGGGGTCACATTCATCATCAAAAAAAGAACATTTCGAAGTCAATTTTGAAATACAATGCTATCTGTCATAGGATAATATTTACATGCCTACTCAAAGGCCACTTAATACTAATATTATTCAAATTTATGCAACAACTACTAAAGTAAGTGATGGAGAAATTGAAGAATTCTATTAATTTCTTTAGTCTGGAATTGATCAAATATGTAATCAAGATGTATTGATAATTACTAGTGATTTGAATGCAAGAGTTGGAAACAAAGAGGAAGAAGCAGTGTTTGGCAAATATGGCCTTGGTAATAGAAATATTGCTGGAAATCAAATGATAGAGTTTTGCAAGACCATTGACTTATTCATTGCAAATGCCTTTCATCAACAGTATAAAAGGCTACTATGCACATGGACCACCACTCATTTGTCAGTTTGTCATACTGTGGTGGCTTGTGAGTTGTTATGATTCTGAAAGCTATGCCACCGGTATTTTAAATACCAGCAGGATCACCCATGGTGGACAGGTTTCAGATGAGTTTCCAGATGAAGACAGACTAGGAAGAATGAGTGATGAACTACTTCCAAATATTTAGTCATTGAAAACCTAATGAATAGCAGAGAAACACTGTCAGATCTAGTGCCAGAAAATGAGCCCCTCAGGTTGGAAGGCACTCAAAATGTGACTGAGGAAGAGCAGCCTCCTCAAAGTAGAGTTGACCATGATGACGAGAATGGAGTTAAGCCTGCGGGACCTTCATTTGCTGATGGGGCACAACTCAAAATGAAGAGAAAGAGCTGTAAACATCCATTGAAAATCAGAACATGGAATGTACGAAGTATGAATCTGGAAAAACTGGAAGTTGTCAAAAATGAAATGGAACATATAAACATCGGTATCTTAGGCATTAGTGAGCTCAGATGGATGGTATGGCCATTTTGAATCTGATGATCACGTGGTTTACTATGCCGGAAATGACAAATTGAAGAGGAATGGTGTTGCATTCATTGTCAAAAAGAATATATCCAGATCAGTCATGAGGTACAATGCTATCTGAGTTAGATAATATCCATGCACCTATATGGAGTCCTGGTGTGGTGCTGTGGGTTAATGTATCAGACTGCAAAGCTGTTTGAACTGGAAGGTCAGTGGTTCAAGCTCACCAGCTGCTCCTTGGAAACCCTATACAAGGTCGCTACAAATTGCAACTGACTCAACAGCACTTGACAACAGCACAACAAAAGGGAAGCCCAGTTAATGCCACTATTATTCAAATTTATACACCAACCATTAAAGCCAGTGAGGATGAAATAGAAGAATTCTATCAACTTCTTCAATATGAAATCGATCACACATGCAATCAAGATGTATTGTTCATTACTGGTGATTGGAATGCAAAGGTTGGGAACAAAGAGGAAGGATCAGTAGTTGAAAAATATGGCCTTGGTGATAGAAATGATGCTGGAGAACGCATGATAGAATTCTGCAACACCAATGATTTGTTCATTTCAAATACCTTCTTTAGACAGCATAACAGATGACTATACAAATTTATCTCATCAGATGGAATACATAGAATCAAATTGACTACATCTGCAGAAAGAGATGATGGAAAAGCTCCATCACATCAGTCAAAACAAGGCCAGGGGCAGACTGTGGAACAGATCGTCAATTATTCATATGCAAATTCAAACTGAAGCTGAAGAAAATGAAAATAAGTCCACCAGAGTCAAAATATGACCTTGAATATATCCCACCCGAATTTAGATATCATCTGAAGAATAGATTTGATACATTAAACGCTAAAGACTAAAGACTAGAAGAGTTGTGGGCTGACATCAAGAACATTATGCAAGAAGAAAGAAAAAGTCATTGAGAAGACAAGAAAGAAGGAAAAGGTCAAAATGGATGTCAGAAGAGACACTGAAACTTGCTCTCCAGTGTAGAGATGCTAAAGCAAATGGAAGAAATGAGGAGGTTCAAGAGAGCTGAACAGAAAAATTCAAAGATCAGCTCGAGACAATAAAGCCAAACATTGCAAAAAAGATCTGGAATCAGAAAACCAAAAAAAAAAAAAAAAAAAAAACACACTCAGCATTTCTCAACCTGAGGGAACTGAAGAAAAAATTCAAGCCTTGACTTTCCTTATTGAAACATTCTCTGTGCAAATTATTGAATGATGCAGAAAGCATCAAAAGAAGAAGGAAGGAATACACAGAGTCATTGTACCAAAAGGAAATGGTTAATATTCAACCATTTCAAGAGGTAGCATATGATACTGAAGGAGGAAATCCAAGGTGCATTAAAGGAATTGTCAAATCACAAGGCATCAGGAATTGATGCAATAAACATTGAAATCTTTCAAGAAAGTGAGACGGCACAGGAGGCACTCACTCATCTCTGCCAAGAAATTTGGAAGGCAACTATTTGGCCGACTGATTGGAAGAGATCCATATTTGTGCCCATTCAAAAGAGAGGTGACCCAATGGAATGTGGAATCATCAGACAATCTCTTTGACATCCCATGCGAGTAAAGTTTACTAAAAGCAATACAGAAACGGCTGCAAGTACACATTGATAGAGAACATCCAACGGTTCAAGTTGGATTCAGAAGAGGCCGTGGAATGAGAGCTATCATTGCTGATGTCAGATGGATCTTGGCTGAAAGCAGAGAGTATCAGAAAGATATTTACCTGTGCTTTAATGACTACGCAAAGGCTTTTGATTGTGTGGATCATAACAAGCTATGGACAACATTGTGAAATGTGAGTATTCTGGAACACTTAATTCTTCTCATGAGGAATCTGTACATGGACCAAGAGGCAGTTGTTTGAACAGAACATGGGAACACTGAATGGCTTAAAATTAAGAAAGGTGTGTGACAAGGTTGTATGTTTTCACCAGATTATTCAACCTGTATGCTGAGCAAATAATACAAGAAGCTGGGTTCTATGAAGAAAAATGTGGCATCAGGATTGAAGGAAGAATCATTAACAACCTGCAATACGCAGATGATACAGGCTTGCTTGTGAGAGTGAAGAGGACTTAAAATATTTACTGATGAAGATCAAGGAGCACAGCCTTTGGTATGGATTCCATCTCAATGTCAAGAAAACAAAAATCCTCACCTCTGGACCAATAAACAACATACTTATCAATGGAGAAAAGATTGAAGTTGTCAAGGACTTCATTCTCCTTGGATCAACTATCAACACTCACAGAAGCAGTAGGGAAATCTGCTGCACAAGTCCCTTTTAAAGTGTTAAAGATTAAAAAACATAAGCTTCAAGACTAAGGTGCACCTGACCCAAGCCATGATATTTTCAATAACCACATATTCATGCGAAAGCTGGGCAGTGAATAAGGAAGACTGTAGAAGAATTCATGTTTTTGAGTTATGGTGTTGGAGGAGAATATTGAAAGTGCCATGGGTTGCCAAAAGAACCAATAGATCTGTTTTGGAACAAGTGCAGCCAGAGTGCTCCTTGGAGGCCAAGATGGCCTAATTTTGTCTCTCATAATTTGGACATACTGTCAGGAGGAAGCAGTCACTGGAGATGGATATCATGTTTGGTAAGGTGGAGGGACAGAGAAAAAGAAGAAGACCACCAATGAGGTGGATTGGCAAAGTGCCAGCATCAATGGACTCAAGGGTGGCAACATAAGTGAGTTTGGCTCAGAATCAGGCAGTGTTTCATTCTGCTGTGCATAAGGACTCTATGAGCCAGAATTGACTCGAGGACGCTTAACAACAACAACAATACACATGGACCTCACCAGATGGAATACACTGGAATGAAGTTAACTATATCTATGGAAAGAGACAGTAGAAACGTTCCGTATCCTCAGCCAGAATAAGTCTGTGCTTTATTTACTATGTGAATGTCTTCGATTGTGTGGATCATGACAAGCTATGGACAACATTGTATAGTGTGAGTATTCACTTAATTGTGCTCGTGAGGACCTGTATATGGACCAAGAGGCAGTTGTTTGAACAGAACATGGGAACACCGAAGGGTTTAAAATTAGGAAAGGTGTGCATCAGGTTTGTATTCTTTCACCATACATATGCAGCCAGTATGCTGAGCCAATAATCTGAGAAGCTGGGTTATATGAAGAAAAACATGGCATCAGGATTGGAGGAAGACTCATTAACAACCTGCAATGGGCAGATGATACAACCTTGCTGCTGAAAGTGAAGAGGACTTAATATATTTACTGATGAAGATCAAAGACCATAGTCTTCGGTATGGATTGCTTCACAATGTAAAGGAAACAAGAATCCTCACCACTGGACCAATAAACAGCATTCTGATCAATAGAGAAAAGATTGAAGTTGTCAAGGACTTCATTCTTCTTGAATCAAGTATCAACACTCATGGAAGCAGCAGTCAAGAAATCAGGCGATGAATTCATTAGGCAATTCTACTGTACAAGACCTTTATAATGTGTTGAAGAGCAAAGATTTCAGCTTGAGGATGAAGGTGTGCCTGGCCCAAGCCATGGTATTTTTAATAAACTCATATGCATGTGAAAGCTGGACAGTGAATAAGGAAGACTGCGGAAGAACTGATGCTTTTAAGTTATGGTGTTGGAGGAGAATATTGAAAGTGCCCTGGACTGACTGTTTTGGAAGTAGTGCCACCAGCGTGTTCCTTGGAGGCCAGGATGGCCAGATTTCATCTCTTATACTTCAGACATATTATCAGGAGGGACCAGTCACTGGAGAAGGATAACATGTTTGGTAATGTGGAGGATCAGAGGAAAAGGAGAGCACCCCCACCACAATGCATTGGCAAAGTGGCTGCATCAATGGGCTCAGGCGTGGCAACAATTGTGAGGTTGCCCTGGACCTCGCAGTGTTTCATTCTGTTGTACATAGGGTTGCTATGAGTCGGTATAGACTCGATGTGACCTAACAGCAACAACAATGGCTAATGACCTTGTACATTTTTTCATATGTTTGTTGTTGGTGCTAGAATGTTTTCCTTGGTGAAGTGTCTGTTCATGCCCTGTGCCTGTTTTTAAAATTGGGTTATTTGTCTTTTTCTTGTAGAGGTTTTGTAGTTCCCATAGATTTTAGAAATTAGTCCCTTGTCTGATATGTCATTGCAAATGATTTTTTTCCCCATTCTGTGAGCTCCCTTTTTACTCCTTTGTTGAAATATTTTGATGCACATAAGTTTCTAATTTTTACAATAACCAATCTCATCTCTTTTGTCTTCTTTTGTTTGTGTAATTTTCACAATATTTGGTAGTCTGTGTGTGCCTTTTATTAGGGCCTTTAAATTTGTCCCTAGTTTTTCATTAATGACCTTTATAATTCACATTTAGGTCTTTAATCCATGTGGAGTTAGTTTTTGCATACAGCGTTCCACTTCTTATTTTAAACATCCACTACCCTCAAAGATTTAGTCCATCACTTCCTCTTTTCTGCTTAGATAACTTAACGTCTTAAAGAGAAAGAAGGAAACTATTATATGACATTCTTAACTCCTACTACCAAGTTTATTGACTTACGTACATTGTTTGGAGTCATGCTAGGATAAACAATGGACTACTAACTACAAAGTCAGTGTTAAACCCACCAGTCATTTCTCAGAAACCCTATACGGGTCATTATGAGTTGGAAAGAATTCAATGGCAGTTAACACCACCAACAGCATTGTTTGTAAACTTTCCTTTTCTCTCTCTCACATTCATATCCTACACACACACACAATCTCATAACTTGTGGCTGTGTTTGTTTTAAGGATTGTTGTTATTGTTAAGTGCTCTTGATTCAATTCTTACTCATAGTGGCCTTATATAGGGTTTCCAAGGAGCAACTTGTAGGTTTGATCTGCCAACCTTGTGGTTCGCAGTCCACATCACCACCTCAAGGGTAAAAAATTTCTTGAAAATCATACACTGTGCTGGATACTTCCAACACACATTTTATTGTGTGGATATTTTTATCCCTATTTTACCCAGAAGGGAACTGATATTCAGAGAGATGAACTTGTCCAAAGTCACACTATGTACTTTGCAAACATTGCCAACTCATAAAGTTCTTAATGTAAAAAGATCGCTTAAGAAAAAGGTGAGACATACACTTGTTTTGGGGAACACAATACCTTTATTATAGCATTACTTTGGTCTCAGTGCCAAAACCACAATATTTTTCCATCAAGATACTGGTATTTTGTCTTTTCCCCCCACTTGTTCTAATGAGTCAGAGTTTCAAAAGCTTAAAAATGTAATTGAATAAACTGTCCTTGTAAAAGCACTTTGGGCTTAAGGAGATTTGAATGTTTCAGCCTATGTGAAAGATAGAAAATCACATTTTTAAAGATAATTGTGTGTTACTTTCGATAAAGAAAAACATTCACAAATACAGGCGTTCTTTCAGACTGGGGTGGTGTTTTGGCTGAGGACTGTGATTAACTTGTGATAATGACTCTTCTCCTCCCTAGGGAGAAGCCAGTCTTACAGATCTTACTGTGTGAAGGGAGAGCAGACTGGCTCAGTTCATCACCCTTCTCATAGAATCCAACACTGCCTTCAGAAGTCAACACCTTAACTTAGAAGTCTACAAAAGAAGATTACCCAGAGATGATTAAGAAGTAACACCCTTGGAAGCAACCTCAACTAAAGTTGTATACTTGTACATTTGTAATTATTGGAGGCTATGCACTATGAGGTTGGTTCTGACTCATAGCAACTTGTATAGGGAGTTGGGGGCGGGGAGCCTTATCTTTCATTCACAGAATTGCTGATAGACTCAAACTGCTGGTCTTCTAGTTAGCAACTCAACTTGTAACACATTATGCTGCCAGAGTATTTTAAATCTCTGAGTGTTTTCATACTAGGTATTAAACTAATAGACATTGACTGCTCTTTCTATGAACCCTTTGTTTGTTCCTTCATATCTTGTTTCCTCAAAATTTTCGGGTCCTGAGGCCTATCTGCATTCACTTAATGAGTTATCTTTTCCTGGCTCAAGTACCTTCTAAAAAATGGTACAAAAACCAGGTGGGGACCATGTCTGATTTCACCTGGTGTCACAAGAGGAAAGAGACTCAAACTCAAAATCAGTCCAAGGCTGAATCCTATGAAGTAGAGATCAGACATGCCTCTACCCTACAACCTTCTTTACCCTATTCTGATACCAACCACCTTGCCCACAGCACTCTGGTTTACATCTGGGCTCGAGAATCCATTTCATTGGCCACACAGAACTCATAACAATACTAACAAATATGGGATTTATTTGTTGTTGTTGTTGTCAGGTGCAATCATGTCTGAACCAACTCATAGCGACCCCATGCACACCAGAACGAAACAACGTCCGATCCTGGGCCAACCTCACTACCACTGCCACACTTGAGTCCATCAATGATGCCACCTGGCCAATCTATCTCATTGGGGGTCTTCCTCTTTTTCTCTGACCCTCCATCATACCAAGCATGATATCTTTCTCCAACAACTTTTCCCTCCTGACAGTATGTCCAAAGTATGAGAGACGAAGTTTGGCCATCTTGATCTCTAAGGAGCACTCCGGCTGCACTTCTTCCAAAATAGATCTATTGGTTCTTTTGGCAGCCCATAGCACTTTTAGTATTCTCTTCCAACACCATAATTCAAAGGCTTCAATTCTTCTATGGTCTTCCTTATTCACTGTCCAGCTTTCACATCCATATCAGGTTATTGAAAATACCATGGCTTGGGTCAGGAGCACCTTAATCCTCAAGCTGACATCTTTGCTCTTCAACACTTTAAAAAGTTCCTGTGCAGCAGATTTGCCTAATGCAATACGTCGTCTTATCTCTTGACTGCTGCTTCCGTGAATGTTAATAGTTGATCCAAGAAGAATGAAGTCCTTGACTACTTCAATCTTTTCTCTGTTGATAAGAATGTTGTTTATTGGTCCAGTGGTGAGGATTTTTATTTTCTTGACATTGAGATGTAATCCATATTGAAGGCTGTGCTCTTTGATCTTCATTAGTAAATGTTTTACGTCCTCTTCACTTTCAGCAAACAAGGTTGTATCATCTGCATATCACAGGTTGTTAATGAGTCTTCCTCCTATCCTGAAGCCACGTTTTTCTTCATAGAACCCAGTTTCTTGTATTATTTGGTCAGCATACAGGTTCAATAAGTATGGTGAAAGAATACAACCTCGACGCACATCTTTCTTAATTGTAAAACATCCAGTGTTCCCATGCTCTGTTCGAACAACTGCCTCTTAGTCCAGGTACAGATTCCTCATGAGTACAATTAAGTGTTCTGGAATACTCACACTTCACAATGTTGTCCATAGCTTGTCATGATCCACACAATCGAAAGCCTTTGTGTAGTCAATAATGCATAGGTAAACATTTTTCTGATAATCTCTGCTTTCAGCCAAGATCCATCGGACATCAGTAATGATATCTCTCATTCCACGGCCTCTTCTGAATCCAGCTTGAACCTCCAGAAGGTCTCTGTCAATGTATGATTGTAGCCATTTCTGTATTACCTTTAGCAAAACTTTACTCGCTTGAGATATCAAAGAGATTGTCCGATGATTTCCGCATTCTGTTGGGTTGTTTGGGATTTATTTAACAGGCTACAATTCAGGATTAAAAAAAAAAAAAAATCTCAGGATATAACAGTTATTTGCCTCCTCTCTTTTTATTATTCTCCACATCTAAACCATCAACAAATCTTATTGGCTGTATTTCAAAAATATATCTGAAAGCCAACCATGTCTTACTGCATATACCTCTACCATCCTGGTCCAAGCCACTGTGTTCTCTTACCACCCTTGTCCTGTGGTCCATTGTCAACACAGCAGACAGTGTGATCCTTTAAAAGGAGATGTTAAAAAGACGAGTTCCTCTTTTGCTTAGTGGCTTCTCTATCACTTAGACAATAAACCAAAATCTTTACAGTGGTCTGCAGCACTCCCTGTGATTTGCTTACTATCCCCATCCATTTTCTCTGTGGTTGTGTCTCTTACCACCCTCTTTACTCCTTATATTAATGATTTCCCTGCTAGTTAATAAACATCCTAAGTACCCTCTCAGGCACTTCCTAATCCTTCTAGTTAAAATTACACTTATTATACCTCAGCACTTCCTGCCTTCCTAGTATGATTTATTTTCTTTATAACTCTTATCACCAGCTGACAAAGCAAAGCATTTATAATACATTGTTGTTAAGTGCTGTAGAGTCCTTTCTGATGCATAGTGATCCTGTATAGGGTTCCCAAGGAATGGCTGATGGGTTTGAATTGACAACCTTGTAGTTAGCAGTTCAGTGTTAATCCTACAGCACCATACCAGTACTCCATTTATTAGTATATTGTTGTTGTTTGGTGCTTTAAAGTTGGTTCTGATTCATAGATACCCTAAATAGGGTTTCTGAGGATGTAAGTTTTTACAGAAACAGAAAGCCTCATCTTTCTCCCATGGAGCAACTGGTGGATTTGAACTGCTGACTTTGTGATTAGCAGCCCAATACATAATCCACTACACCCTCAGCACTCCTTTTTTATAAGTATAAATAAACATTCTTTCAATAAGCTCAATTGAAATTAAGCTCCCTGAGGGAATTTCCTTTATTGTTGTATCCCAATTGTCCAGAAGAGTCCTCACCCAGGATGCTGGTAGTGGTGGTGGTTAAGTGTTGTCAAGTTGATACCAATGCAGAGTGACCCTGGATAGGGTTTCTGAGGAACAGCTGATTCGTTTGAATCACCCAGCTTGGGGTTAACAGTCCAATGCTTATTCTACAGCACCATATCAGTAGTCCACAGGGTAGATGATCAAATACTAGGGGAGTCAATGTAGTTCATATGTCAGTTTTATGTTAAGGAATTTATGTACATGATCTCGATTCATGCATTCTTTTATTGAATTATAAACCATTTATTGTCACTCGAGTGAAAATTCAAAGACAAGATCATCAGTTTTACATTCAACAAATCCCATATTTGTTTCATCTCAAGAATTGTAATCCCCTTTTTGTAACAGCAGTTATCCTGTTTTCTCCCAGTGGTTCCCATTTCCATCCCACCCACCTTCCCATCCCTTCTCAACTTTGTCCTTAGGTAAATGTTACCCTTTTGATTTTGAATGATTGACGATTCTATGGTGCTCATACTTTCCTAGTCTTGTCCCCCTATATTCCTATCTGCTGCTTTGCTGAAAATTATGCCACGAGACTGAGTTCCTTCCAGACCTAAAGGGTGATCGAGAGGCCTAGTCTCATGTTCCTCCAGTCTCTTTCTTACCAGTAAGCCCTTTCTTTTTTGTTAAATTTTTGAGTTTTGTTCCATATTTTTGTACACTCTATCTGGGGTTTTCTAATGTGACCCCCTTTAGAGCAATTGGGAGTGGTAATTATGCACCATCTAGTTCATCTTGTCACAGAGTTGTGGAGCTTGATGTTCCGTTAGTTCATTATACTAATTGATTCAAAGCATCTTTAATTCTCATCACTCTTCTT
The DNA here is from genome assembly GCF_000296735.1 of Chrysochloris asiatica. Lineage (NCBI taxonomy): Eukaryota > Metazoa > Chordata > Mammalia > Afrosoricida > Chrysochloridae > Chrysochloris > Chrysochloris asiatica. The sequence continues at coordinate 5,059,271 of NW_006408675.1, read as the reverse complement.
TCTTCTGAACATAAAGAGGCAATAGCTGTACCTTAGATGGCTACTCATGAACTTTTAGGATCCCAGATGTTACTCACAAAAATAGAATGTAGAACATTTTCTTTTCAGACTATGCTATGCTATGCCAATTTATAATATCTAAGAAATTTTCATTTTGACGGCTGTATGCTCCATAACATTCATAGTTGTGTTTACAGGAAAGGCAAATACTCGTACAAATAAGTGTCCTTTTTAAACTCTTTTATAAAGGCCAGTGAAAAGTCATCTGTACTCCGGTTATATTCATACACCCATCCACGTCCACGGCTGTTGACACCATTGAGTGTGTACATGAAATGATTCTGCTGAATAGACAAGTGACAGTGGATCACGTTGGAAATCATTTACAAGTCAGCCATTGCTTTGTTTATGAAATAGTCAATGAAAGACTTGGGCTTCAAAAAGTTTGTGTGAGATGGATTCCAAAATAACTTACTGACGAGCATAAACAGAAGTGCTTGGACATATGTAAAGAAAGTTTGGATTAATACTTTAAGAAAAGTAAAAGTTTCTTTAAAAAATGTGTTACTGGTGACAAGACATGGATTTATCACTAGGAGCCTGAGAGTAACTGACAGATTATGGAATGAAAATGTCCTCAATCACCAACCAAGATAAAATTTAAAAGTCAAGCATTGGCTGAAAAATTGATGCTTACAGCTTCTGGGATTCTAAAAGGCCAGTATTAGAACACTATACGGAAAAAGGTTCAACAATCAATAGTGCTCATTACAGTGAGCTATTCACTGAAGAGCTGAAGTCCAAACTTCAGATTAAATGCAGAGGACTGCTATCCAAGGGAACTGTGATCTTGCATGACAATGCATGTCCATGCACCCTTTCCCACACTGTTGACACTCTGAAAATATTTTGTTTTGAGGTATAAAAGCATCTCCTCTATAATCCTGATCTTGCTGCATTAGACTTTCACATGTTTGGTCCCCGAAAGGAGTCCTTTGAGGATGAAAATTAACCTCTGATGAAATGAAGACAGTGATGCTTTCCTGGCTGGAAGCTCAATCTAAAACATTTTTTAATAAGAGAATATGAAAGCTTGTTGGCAGATGGGCAAAGTGTATTGAAAAGCAAGGAGATTATGTCATAAAACATGATGATTTGTCTTTTTTTAAATTTGATAAAGTAAATTTAAAGCCACTGCGCAGATAGTTTTTGATTCATCCTCATATATTTGTGTGTATACACCCACTTTTTCTACTATACTCATTTAGTCTGTGTCCCTTCCATGTATCTACCAGCTGAAAACTGTTGTCCAAGGTTGTGTATATATCACTATTTACTTCTATCCCTATTGGCTCTTTCCTAACCCCCTGTGATTTCACCTGTCTTCTTCATCATTCTTCTGCATATGAACAATGGATAGTCTGTTCCTGTGAAGTAGCTGGTGGGTTTGAACCACTAACCTTTTGGTTAGCAGTCTAATACCTAACCCATGATGTGACCATGGCTCCTTATTCACATTGCAGCAGTTAGAAAATGACATTAAGAATAAGTTCAAGTAAGATCACAATCTATTTTACACTATTACAGACTAGTCTCTGGGCTCAGTTGAATGGGTCACAGCAGGTCTTCAGTGAGGTACCAATGAATCCCACCACCTGTCAGAGCACCCCAAAATTGGAAAGGCAAAACTCGGTCTTAAATCTGTCTCTCCATATTTATTTGTCCTTTTTTAAAAAAAGTATCTGCTACGTGTCAATACAATTCTAGGTGATTTAGTACAACAAGGATTAAGTAGAGCAGGTCATTAACTTCGTGTTGTCTGTGTTCTAGTAAGTGATTATGAAGCAATTTCTGTTCACAGCACTATTACATCTTCTCTGTAACTCAGGATTTGGGTAGGTTGCTGTTGTTAGGTACCTTCAAAGTCCATTTCAACTCATAGCAACCCCATGCACAAAAGAATGAAATGTTACCTGGTCCTACACCATTCTCAAATTCTTGTTTTATTGGAGTCCATTGTAGCCACAATGTGCATTGATCTCATTGAGGTTCTTTCTCTTTTAAGCTGACTCTAGTGGTACTTTGGAGTCCTGGTGTGGCACTGTGGGTTAATGCAACAGACTGCAAAGCCGTTTGAACTGCAAGGTCGGCAGTTCAAGCTCACCAACTGCTCCTCAGAAACCCTATACAGGGTCACTATGGGTCAGAACCGACTTAATGGCACTTCACAACAACAACAACAGTGGCACTTTACCAAGCATTATGTCCCTCTCCAGGGACTGGTCCCTCCTAAGTACTTAATACAAAGTCATGCCATCTTCACGTCTAAGGAGCATTCTGATTGTACTTCTACCAAGACAGATCTATTTGTTCTTCTAGCAGTCCATGAGACTTCCAATATTCCTCACCAAAACCATAATTTACATTCACTAGTTCTTCTCCCCTTTTCCTTATTCAGTGATGAGATTTCAGAAGCATATAAGGTGATTACCACAACTCATCTGTTAAATTGTCATACTATGGTGGCTTGTGTGTTGTGATTCTGGAATCTATGCCACCGATATTTTAAATATCAGCATAATTATGAATCATAGACAGGTTTCAGCAGAATTTCCAGACTAAGACACATTAGGAAAAAAGGGGAACTATTTATGAATAGTCAATCACTGAAAAATAATGAATATCAGCAGACCTGTTGGAAGATAAGTCCGTCAGATTGACAAGCACTCAGAATATGACTGGGTAAGGACTAATCTTCAAAGAAGAGCTGGTCATAATGACATGGAAGAAGCAAAGCATTCAGAACCTGCATTTGCTTATAGGACTCCACTCAAAATGAGGAAAACCAGCTACAAACATCTGTTAAAAATTGTAATGTGGAATGAATGTTGAAGTATGAATCTAGGAAAATTGGAAGTTATCAAAAATTAGATGGAAGGCTTTAGTGAAATAAAATAGAGAGATATTGGCCGTTGTGAATCAGATAATTATATGGTTTACTACGCTGGGAATGGCATGCTGAAGAAGAATGGGGTATATTTATTATAAAAAAGAATATTTCAAGATTGATCTTGAAGTACAATGCTGTCTGTGACATGATAATATCCATATACCTACAAGGAAGACCAGTTATACCATGACTATCCAAATTTACGCATCAAGCAATAAAGCACAATAAAGCCAGTGAGGATGAAATTGAAAAGTTCCACCAACTTCTTCAGTCTGAAGTTGATAAAATATGCAATCAAAATATACTTATTTTGACTGATATAACCTTTGCATTCCAATCAACCATAATTATCATACATTTTGATGGAATGTTTGATCAATTTCAGATTGAAAAAGTTGGTAGAATTCTTCCATTTCATCATCACTGTCTTTAGCGGTTGGTGAGTACATTTGAAAAATAGTGGTATTAATTGGTCATCTTGGAGGGCTATGGATATTATCCTATCACAGACAGCACTGTACTTCAAGACAGATCTTGATATGTTATTTTTGATGATAAATGTGACACCATTCCTCTTCAATATGTCATTCCTGATATAGTAAACCAGGTGATTGCCAGATTCAAAATGGCCAATACCAGTGAATTTCAGCTCACTAATGCCTGGATATTGATGGTTAGGCATCCCTTTTCATGTTTGGCAATTTCCAATTTTCCTAGATTCAGACTTCATTCATTTCATGTTCTGATTATTAATGGATGCTTACAATTATTTCTTATAACTTTGAGTTGTGCCTCATCAGCAATGAAGGTCCCCAAGATTTTTCTCCATTCATGTCATCATGGTTAACTGTACTTTGAGGGGGCAACTCTTCCCCAGTCACATTTTGAGTGCCTTCCAACCTGAGGTGCTCATTTTCTGGCTCTATATCTGACAATATTCTTTTGCTCTTCATCATGTTTCAATATCTTGATGTTGACAATGTTCCACTGCTAGTCATAAGGTTTTGTGACTAAATATTTGGAAGTATACTGTCTCACCTTCTTCCTACTCTTTTTTTCATCTGGAAGTTTACCTGAAACCTGTCCACCATGGATGACCTTGCTGGTATTTAAAACACCCATAGCATAGCTTCCAAAATCACAGCAACATGTGAGCCACCACAGTACAAAAAAATAGTGTTAGGTTTTAGACATTTAACATATTATGTTATTAGACAAAAAACATAATAGCATTGGTGAATACATGGATTAGCTAAACCTTGTCCATACCCAGAAGGCAGATATTTACTGGATTGTTTCTAAATGAGCATGGAGGATTATTCCAAAATCCAGGATTAACAGTGGAAAAAATTGCCTTGACATACATCTTCCCAGAACTAAGAGAGACCTCTTTTGTGTAAATGGTATGGTTCTGTGGATCCTTAGTGGGATGAATGTTGTTGTTAATTGCTGTCAATTCATATTGACCCTGTATAGGGCTTCCAAGGAGCAGCTGGTGAGTTTGGGCCACTGACCTTTTGGTTAGCATTCCATTGCTTGTCTTAAGACTCTAGTGGGTAATATGTTGTTGTTGTTAAGTCCTTTGAGTCGATTCCGACCCAAAGCGACCCTTTATGGGGTTTCCAAGGAGTGACTGGTGAGCTTGAACCACTGACCTCATGATTCAAATGACTTTGTAGTCTGGCGCATTCACCCACAGTGCCAAACCAGGACTCCAGTGGGTTAAATGGTGGCCCCCAATTGTGGTCTGACAATGTTTCTGTGCTATGCATAGAGTTTTCAGTGACTAGCGATTCGGAAGTAGTTTGTCACTCTTTCTTCCTAGTCTGTCTTTGTTTTGTAGCTCATCTGAAACCTTTCCACCATGGGTGACCCTGCTGGTTATTTAAAACACCGGTGGCATAGCCCTCAGAATCACAGCAACTCAAACCACCACAGCATGACAGACAGACGAGTGGTGGCCGTTTTAAAGTGTTGAAGAGCAGAGATGTCAGCTTGAGGACTAGGGTGCGCCTGACCCAGGCCATGGTGTTTTCAATAGCCTCATATGGATGCGAGGGCTGGACAGTGAATAAGGAAGATTGTAGAAGAATTGATGCCTTTGAGTTGTGGTGTTGGAGGAGAATACTGAAAGTGCCATGGACTGCCAAAAGAACCAATAGATCTGTTTTGGAAGAAGTGCAGCCAGAGTGCTCCTTGGAGGCCATGATGGCTAAGCTTCGTCTCTCCTACTTTGGACATATTGTCCAGAGGAAACAATCGTTGGAGAAGGATGTCATGCTGGGTAGGGTGGAGGGTCAGAGAAAAAGAGGAAGACCCCCAACGAGATGGATCAGCCAGGTGGCATCCTTGATGGACTCAAGTGTGGCAGCGGTAGTGAGGTTGGCCCAGGATTGGACATTGTTTCATTCTGCTGTGCATGGGGTTGCTATGAGTCGGTTCCGACTCGATGGCAACTGACAACAACAACAATTGTGGTCTAGCTAGAACATCAAATATGGCCTTATTTGAAATAATGGTGCTGACAGATGCAATTAATTAGGGGGATCTGGGTGAAGTTCATCTTGGGTTAGATTGTGTCATGAATCTAAAGATGGATGTCATTATAAAAGGAGAACATACAGAGAAACACAGGAACGATGACCATTTGAAATAAGAGACAGAAACTGGAGCCAAGAAATTCCATAAGCTAGCAGAAGTTAGAAGAGACATGGCTCAGTCAATACCTTGATTTTCAACTTCTTCCTCTAGAACTGGAAAGATAAAAATTTCTGTTATTTTAAGCAAACAAGTTTGTAGCAGCCTTAGGAAACTAGTATGGATTCCTCCTGTAGGGTCCAGAACTATCATTGTTATTGTTGTTGTTAGGTGCCATTGAGTTAGTACTGAATCTTAGAGACCTTATACACAGCAGAATGAAATATTGCCTGATCCTGGGCCAACCTCACTACTGTTGTCATGCTTGAGTCCATCGATGGTGACCAAAAGGTCACTAGGCCAATCCACCTCATTGGGGGGTCTTCCTCTCTTTTTTGTCCCTCCACCTTACCAAACATGATATCCTTCTCCAGCAACTGGTCCCTCCTGTCAATATGTCCGAAGTATGAGAGATGAAGTTTGGCCATCTTGGCCTTCAAGGAGCACTCTGGCAGCACTTCTTCCAAAATGGATCTATTGGTTCTATGGGAAACCCATAGCACTTTCAATATTATCCTCCAATACCATAACTCAAAAGCATCAATTCTTCTATGGGGTTCCTTATTCACTGTCCAGCTTTCGCATGCAGATGAGGTTATTGAAAATACCATGGCTTGGGTCAGGCACACCGTAGTCCTCAAGCTGACATCTTGGCTCTTAAACACTTTTAAAAGGTCTTGTGCAGTAGATTTGCCTAATGCAATACATCCTTTGATTTCTTGACTGCTGCTTCCATGAGCATTGATAGTTGATCCAAGAAGAATGAAGTCATTGACAACTTCAATATTTTCTCCATTGATAAGAATGTTTTTTGTTGTTCCAGTGGTGAGGATTTTTGTTTTCTTTACATTGAGATATAAACCATACCGAAGGCTGTGCTCTTTGACCTTCATCAGTAAATGTTTTAAGTCCTCTTCACTTTCAGCAAGCAAGGTTGTATCATCTGCATATCGTGAGCATCATTATATCAGTGGTGAGTTGGCGCCTGTGCATCATCTCCAATCCAGTTAATTCAGGTGAGGTCTCTCTGTAGGTAGGTGTGTTGACCATCAGTGTCTCCCAGGTATGCTCCTGTATTAAGGACTGAGATGCTTCCTGGTGTGAGGCTGAGCCTATGTGAGGCGTCTGAGCTGCTGTGAGTGGGAATTTAATGCTAAGGACTTATCTTCAGGGCTTCTGGATCTGATTCAAATCCTCTAGTAATTTTTTTTTTTTCCACTTAAAGTCTCCTTCACATATTTGAGTTTCTGGAAAGAAGTCTCAAATTGCCCACAGGACTTAAAATCAACTGATTTTGGTTTGACCCTCTGCTGAGAATTGCATTTTCATCCCAGAAATACTGAATAAGAATCTACATTTTAAAATATTACCAGCTGGAAAGAAATAATCCCTAGGTGATACTTATATATTCTTATAACACTTGGGACAGGTTTCCACTGGGAGCTTTAGAATCACCTGGGAATCTTGTTTAGAATGTAGATTGAGTCAGTATATCTAAGGTGGAAATGCAGATTCTCAGCCTGGGATTGAATTGGAATGAATCAGTTCAAAGCTCTGATTGCCTAGAGTGATTAGGAGAGCGATCAACCCCATCTCACTTTGGATTTATGGATTCAAGGGGGTTTATTCAAGTTCTTTCCAGGGATGAAAAAGGGAAGACAATGCATCATTGGAAAGGAGGGATTGGGAAAATGTTTAGACACCAACTCTTTGCTGTTTTTCCATATCATTTTCCCTTTTCAGCTATCACATCCCAGAACAATATTTCTCTTCTCTCATATTAGGTGAGAAATGTTTCCCTTATGTGGTGCTTGTCATGTTATGATTTAGGACAGTAGATCTCAATCTTGAGGATACATCAGGTTCATTAAAAAGGTTTGTTAAAACACAGATGGCTAGAATGAAACACAGATTGCTAAACTGCTGGGATCCACCCTCAGAGTTTCTGATCCAGCAGGTCTGGGATGTGGTTGGATAATCTACATTTCTAATAGGTTCCCAGGTGATGTTACTGGTGCCCCAGGGACCACATTCTGGAAACTCAGTGGTATGTTGTGAATCAGTACTCTGGATCAAGTGTAAAGATGCCAGTTTGAGGTCTAAGGTGCACCTGATCCAAGCTTCAAGTACATGTGAAGGTTGGACAGAATAAGGAAAATTGATACATTTGAGCTATGGTGTTTAAGGAGAATATTAAAACCATATTCTTTTGACTGAATAAGGATATTATGTTTGGTAAAATGGAGTGCCGGGGAAAAACAGGACAACCCCCAATGAGATGGATTGGCTCAGTGGCAGCAGTGATGGACTCAGGCGTAGCAATGATTGTGAGGTTGGTGCAGGACAGGACAGTGTTTCGTTCTGTTGTACGTAGGGTCACTATGAGTTGATGCTCTGAATACTCTGGGGGTAGAGAGTGGAACTGAAGGATTCTACTTTATAGTGTTTTCTGGTTTCTGTGATGCAAATACTCCCACTATGGCAAAGTTTGAGCTACCAAGATGACACCAACTGGCTAACTAAATTTTTGAAAATTTAACTATCGACTTTGATGAACTAGCCACTGGAACTTGACTCAGCTCTGCAGTTCCTACTTGAATGAGAGAGTTCAGTGATCATTTTATTTTGCATGTATTATATACTAATGAGTTTCATTTGGTCATTAAAACCTCTATATAATATGTCTTGCTGTTTTCATTTCATAGATGAGAACATCAGATAAATGAAATAACTTCTCCAAATCAAACAACTATGATTTGAGTCCTAAACTCATAGTCCTCCACCTTAAAAACAAAAGTACTTTGAACCTCTTTGGGTGGCACCATATCACTGGAATCATTGCAAGTCTTCAAAATGGAAGATATAAGAAGGCTTTAAATGGTTCTTGCAAAATTTTAAATAATCTTTTAATTCTATTATTCCAATAATTTTTGAAGCCTTTCTCATATGAGAAGGTAACCAATATCACAAATGTAGTCCACCCTTATCCAAACACACTGTCTTAAAGTCATTTACAATTCAATATTGTAAATATTACAATAATGACCCAAAAGGGCAGGGTAGAACTACTCCATAGAGTTTCAGAGGCTGTAAATCTTTATGGAATAAGACGACTTTGTTATTCTACCAAGTAATGGCTGGTGAATTAGAACCACTGACTGTTTAGTTAGTAGTCCAATGATTAATCCATTGTGCTAACAGAGATCCTTAAGCTAACCTTGAAAACCAAACCCACTTCCAATCCAAACCCACTGCCATTAAGTTGATTCTGACTCATAGAATCCTATAGGTTTGTTATGTGCCTTTGAGTCAATCCCGACTCATAGCGACTCTGTAAAGTATTTCTGAGACTGTAAATCTTCATGGGAAGAGAAAATCTTTTTTCCCCCACAGAGTTCCTGGTGGATTTGAACAGCTGACCTTGAAGTTAGCAGTCCATGGGTAACCCACTAAGATACCAGGACTCCTTAGTCGAACTTTGGTAGTGGTTGTTGTATGTCCTTGAGTCAGTTCAGACTCATAGTGAACCTGTATGGGGTTTCTGGGGCTGTAAATATTTATGGGAGAAGAAAACCTTACCTTTATTCCTCAGAAAGGCTGGTAGAGTCTAACTACTTAAATTGCAGTTAACAACCCCACTCAGAAACCACTACACTATCAGGGCTCCTTGTTGTTATTGTTGTTAAGTGCCATTGAGTTGATTCTTTCTTAGAGCGACCCTGTATAGGGTTTCTGAGGAGCTGCTGGTGGGTTTGAACTGCCTACCCTGTGGGTGGCAGTCCAGTGATTATCCTATAGCACCACACTTGGAGTCATCAGAGCTCCTTGTTGTTGTTGTTGTTAGGTGCCATTGAGTTGGTACTGACCCATAGTGACCTTATGCACAGCAGAATGAAACACTGCCCGATCCTGGGCCAACCTCACTACTGTTGCCACGCTTGAGTCCATCGATGCTGACACTTGGCCAATCCATCTCATTGGGGGTCTTCCTCTTTTTCTCTGACCCTCCACCTTACCAAACATGAGATCCTTCTCCAGTGACTGCTCCCTCCTAACAATATGTCCAAAGTATGAGAGACGAAGTTTGGTCATCTTGGCCTGCAAGGAGCACCCTGGCTGCACTTCTTCCAAAATGGATCTGTTGGTTCTATGGGCAGCCCATGGCACTTTCAATATTCTCCTCCAACACTATAACTCAAAAGCATCAATTCTTCTATGGTCTTCCTTATTTTCAGAGCTTCTTAGAAGTGACTAAATTATTTTCCTGAAGACGTTCTCTAGGGTTTTTGGAATAGAGCCTTGGTACGTAAACCTACATATGAAGCCGACTAACTACATGGAAGCTGAAGCTCTCAGAGCTCATGAGCAAAGTGCAGCTCTGCCTGATAATCCAGGAAATAGTGAATGTAGATCAAAGGAGATTGCAAAGCTCATATAGCAAGAATTTTGGTGCCAGGTGCTGAAATAACCTTCGTTTCAGGACAAGTAAATTCTCTCAATTGACGGAACAGAAGTTGCTCCAGGCAAAGACCCCACTTGTTTCCCCTGCTTAATTGCCTCACTACCCTCATTCTGGATTGAGCTTCAATCATTTTACTTTCTAAGCTTGAAACCCCTGGGACAGGTTTCCACTGGCAAGCTTTGCAAGAAACCGTGGTGATTATCCAGGCATCAAAATTGATTTTCTCAGGTCTTTTCTAGCCAAGCTCACTTTCTATTCCTCCAGGATACCTGGAACACAGCCATCTGCCTCACCGTCCTGTGCCAGTAAAGAGCTAGTTTCAGGCTGGGTGGTTGAGCTACCTGGATGAATGAAAAGACTCCAAGTTCTCAATGTTGTAGTCAGTCCTGTGCTGACCTGAAAGTTCAAGGCAAATACAAAGCAAAGTTTAGTGTGGTGAAAACCTACTGTGCATTGTGGACTGCTCTGTTCTTCATCCTTTTTATTAGACTACTTGATGGAGTACTTCTGGGTTTCTGCTTCCTATGAGGCATTCCAATGTGACTTAAAGTGGCAGCAGAAAATTAAACGGAATCAGGGCTGGTAATCAGTTCTTTCTGGCTCAGAACGCTCCCTGGAAGCTGAGAAATGGCTGAGAAAATGAAAAGAGAATGTATCTGAATATCTAAAATATTAATAAGCTGGTACAATAACTAGAATGGGAACTATTACATGTCAACACTCTGCTAGAAACGCTAGAAACTTAATCTCACATCTGAGAAAATGCAGCATTCGTTGCATAGCAAGCAAATCTCTTGAATGGTAAACTTTGGAAATCATGGTGTCTTGCTCAAAGATGGCATCTGACCATGCCACTTTGAATGTTGGTAACTTTCCACACTCCTGGCAATAATGTAATCTCCTGCATCAGGCTCCTGAAAGGGCCTTTTTTTATTCTCCCATTCCAGAAATTTGACCCGTAAAATGTCTTATTCTAGTTATCATCATTCCACATCACCCAAATGTTTAAAATGGGTCCATAATGATTTCACTTCATCAGCCATGACTGAACCATTTTGAACCAACTTTGAACTCAAGGCCGGGCTTGAAGACAAACAGGGGAGCTCTATTTTTCCATGAACTTTTTGAAGCCCATTGCTATTTTCTACAGATGAACAACCAAGAAATTCTTCATTTTAAAATTCATTACTCACTCAATCATTAAAATGCCTTTTGAAAGTAAGTTTGGTGGAAAATTAGAAGAGAGAAACATCATTTTTTTTTTTTTTTTTTGTAGAGATTAAGGACTACTTTTAGGAGAGATTTGAGAAATATTTTGGGAGATATACTGTGAGTACCACCACCTTTCTGTCAGTTTGTTATAGTATGGTGGTTTGTGTGTTGTGATCCTGAAAACTATGCCACCAGTAATTTAAAAATGAGCAATGTTACCAATGATGGATGGGTTACAGCAAAGATTCCAGATGAAGACAGACTAGTATGAAAGCTCTAAATGTTAACTAATGAAAACCCTATGTGACACAGTAGAACATAGTCCAACTTTATAATTTGTAAATATAATCAAGAGGGACCAACTTCTGAAAGGGGACATCATGTTCAGTGACAGTAAGGAAGACTCTAAGTGAGATGGGTTGGCACAATAGTCATAGTGATAAATTTGAACATACTGGTGATTTTGAAGATATGGTAGGATGGGCAATGTTTTGTTCTATTAAACATAAAGTTGCCATGACTTAGAGGCAATTCAATGACAACTATATATCTATTTAGCATAAGGGTGTGGAATGAAGGAAGGCAATCAAGAACATCCAAATGTCAGAATGTTTTTAAGGAAGAACATGCTCAGCAGTTCTCAAACTGGGGGAACTGAAGAAAAAAATCAAGCCTCGACTTTCGTTATTGAAAGATTCTCTGGGCAAATAATTGAATGATGCAGAAAGCATCAAAAGAAGATGGAAGGTATACACAGAGTCATTGTATCAAAAGGAAATGGTTGTTGTTCAACCATTTCAAGAGGTAGCATGTGATCAAGAGTCAATGACACTAAAGGAGGAAGTCCAAGGTGCATTGAAGGAATTGGCAAAGAACAAGGCATCAGGAATTGATGTAATAGAAATCGAAATCTTTCAAGAAAGTGAGGGGGCACTGGAGGCACTCACTCATCTATGCCAAGGTTTAGAAGACAACTATCTGGCTGACTAATTGGAAGAGATCCATATTTGTACCCATTCCAAAGAGAGGTGACCCAACGGAATGTGAAATCATTGATATCCCATGCGAGTAAAGTTTTACTAAAGATAGTACAGAAATGGCTGCAAGCATACATTGACAGAGAACTTCCAGAGGTTCAAGCCAGATTCAGAGGAGGACGTGGAGCAAGGAATATCATTGCTGACATCAAATGGATCTTGGCTGAAAGCAGAGAATATCAGAAAGCTGTTTAACTGTGTTTTATTGACTACACAAAGACTTTCGATTGTGTGGATCATGAGAAGCTATGGACAACATTGCGAAGTATGAGTATTCCAGAACACCTAATTGTGTTCATGAGGAATCTGTACTTGAACCAAGAGGCAGTTGTTTGAACAGAATATGGGAACACTGAATGGTTTAAAATTAAGAAAGGTGTGATAGGGTTGTATTCTTTCACCATGTTTATTCAACCTGTATGCTGAGCAAATCATCCGAGAAGCTAGATTCTATGAAGAAAAACGTGGCATCAGGATTGGAGGAAGACTCATTAACAACCTGTGATATGCAGATGAGACAACCTTGGTTGCTGAAAGTGAAGAAGACATAAAATACTTACTTGGATTACATCTCAATGTCAAGAAAACAAAAATCCTCACCACCACTAGACCAATAAATACCATTCTTATCAATGGAGAAAAGATTGAAGTTGTCAAGGAATCTGCTGCACAAGACTTTTTTAAAGTGTTGAAGAACCAAGATGTCAACTTGAGGACTAAGGTGTGCCTGACCCAAGCCATGGTACTTTTGTAGCCTCATATTCATGCAAAAGCTGGACAGTGTATAAGGAAGACTGTAGAAGAATTGATGCTTTTGAGTTATGGTGTTGGAGGAGAATATTGAAAGTTCCATGGGCTGCCAAAAGAACAAAGAGATCCATTTTGGAAGAAGTGCAGCCAGAATGCTCCTTGGAGGCCAAGATGGCCAAACTTTGTCTCTCATACCTTTGGCATATTGTCAGGAGGGATCATTGCTGGAGAAGGATATCATGTTTGGTAAGTTGGAGGGTAAGAGAAAAAGAAGAAGACCCCCACGAGATGGATTGGCAAAATGGTATCATCAGTGGGCTCAAGTGTAGCAACAATTGTGAGATTGCCCCAGGACCAGGCAGTGTTTCGTTCTGTTGTGCATAGGGTTGCTATGAGTCGGTACCGACTCAATGGCACTTGATAACAACAACAACAATGGGTAAGAGAAAGTTAACCTATCAAATAAACAGAGTTTTTCTATCTCATCTTCAGCTTTTCTTATAGTCCTCAAGAAAGACTGAGAAATGGGCTACCATTTCATTTTCTTCTAGTGAGGCCTCTTATACCACAATGAAACAGAATAGAAAGTAATGTAAAACTTTGTCTATTAAAAATCTGCTCAGAGAAGAGTATAGGCTTGATATCTGGACCTAACTTGTGCCTCATGTGAGGGGATCTTTGTGACATCCCAATAATAGAAAAACAAAACGTCACCGTTACTACTGATAAAGCCTTAGTGGGAATGTGTCACATGTCTATAGGTAGGATACTTATTGGTGTTGAATGCCGACTAAGTCAATGTACAACCACTAACATGGAGAAAACCTGAGAGAAAAAGGATGACACTTAGTTTATTCTTTTCTTTAACACTGTATTTCTCTGGGATGGAGTGAGTAAAAGAGAAGAGGGAGAGAAACCAGGATTGTAAATCTAGTGCAGTTTCCTCCACCTAAGATGTTAGAAGTGAGGGAAAAAAAGAATTCAGCTCTAATATTGCCCACTTGTCAGAGAAATAAAAGGTAGCCACAGGATTGTGGCTGTAGAAAATGCCCTCAAAAGAGGCAAGCATGAGCACCATGAAAGATTTCCACTGGGACTTTTCTTTTTTCCTCTTCCATGAAGTATAGAGATGGGAAAAACTTACCTCACAGAAACTTTAGTCCTGGGCAGGCTGGCCTTGAGTGGGTTCCATTAACAATAGTTTCTGGCAGTCGTGAATAAAAAGAGGAAAAACAGAAAGGACCTAGTTCAGCAAGAAATAGGCCTGAGGGGACCGTCTTCTCTGAGGCCCTGGGAATAAAGCAGATTTAACTTGACTCAATCTCTCCAGGACCTTATTAAAAGAAGAAAGGACAATGGGGAATTTATAGGGGAAGAGTAGAATAAGACTGAATTTGTGTTCTTTTATGATTCAAAAGAGAAAAAGAAGGAAAGAAGGACCAAATATGGAATTGGGCTTTATTTTCAAGCGTGAACCTTCATCACTTTCATCAGTAGCCATCTGGCATTCAGAGTTCTGTGGCATTTCTCTAAAATGACTGGCAACCTCCAGTAGTTTCCTTGGCACCGCCACTGAAAAGCCTCTGCTCTTAGCAATATGCTAGAAATAGTCAAAGCTCAACACAGGCAGGTAATGACACTTATGTAATCAGCACCTTATTCAATCCCAATACAATGAAGCCCTCATCTCTGTGTGAGACTTCAGACGCATATTCAGAACTTGTTTGATATGACTCCTTTCAGGAGTCTTTGCAGAAAAAGATGCCAATAATAAGGAAAAATAACAACACATCCATACAAAATCCCTGCTCCCCTTCTCTGGGTTCTCACATCACTGCATTCACTTACCCTTAAAGCACTCCAGTTTATAGAACTCCAGTTATCTGTTTATGCTTCTATCTCTTTAGTAGATTTTAGCACTTGAAGAAAAAACATATCCATTTCATCTGTGTATCCTCATTACTGCACACAGATGTTCAAGGAAGTTTGAATAAGCGAATGTTTCAACATTATGCTTTCTACTTTTAGTTCTATTGGTTCAGAACAGGTAAACTGATCATTCATTTATATAATACAAATGAAACACTTCTTTAAAAATAGATGACTATGAAAGGAAATATTTTTTTATAAGAAGTATGGACTTTTTTTTGAGGTGCACTTGACCACAAAGTAGGTTTGAACCTCAACTTCGGCTGTTAAAACT
>NW_006408675.1:5040696-5041986 GCF_000296735.1 Chrysochloris asiatica | reverse complement strand
AAAAAATTTTTTTCTTTTCTTTCTTTTTTTTTTTTATTGCTCGCTAGTCCAGTTCTGATTATCAAACTATCGAGGCTAGGTCAAATAGGTATTGTCTGCAAGTTTGGGTGTTCTCGTGCATCTCCCCTCATTTCATATCAGCTGGATGCTTCACTTTCATCTCTAGCCCTCTGTGGCTATGTCCTTGTTCATGGGTTCAGGTGTCCCCAGGTCTCACCACACTTTGGGTCAACCAGCCCTTCTTCTTCTCTCTCTCATCTCCAGGGCAATTGGAGTCTATGGAACGTGGGTGAACTCAGCCCTTTTCTTCATTGCTGCCATTCCCCCTCTTCCACTAACCAGTAGACCAATGTGGTCATCAGCAAGCTTACATGCCTGCTCATTAGTTCCCTTTGAGGTTTAGCCTTGGAAAGGGGAGACACACATATTTTTGAGAGGCTCATAAATACATATGTTGATTGTGTCATAAAAGGTTTACTCTATGCTGGAAGGAGGAGGAAACACACAGAACCAAGAATACACAGAATTAGATTCTTTGAGGAATTGAACCTATTGAGACCCCTGTAACATCTTATTAAAAAATAATAATTTTGCTTTGATTGAACAAATGGGTTCCATTAATTCAATTTATGTCTTCAAAGCTCTATGTACTGGCTATATGTTACCTCTGATTTCTAAACCAGTTGATCCACAGCATGTATCTTTGAGTGCATAAAGGAATTACTTGCTGGGCTGTGAATGACAAGGTCAGCAGTTCTAATCCACTAGATACTTCACAGGAGAAAGATGAGAATTTCTGCCCCCATAAAGATGTACAGGCTTGGAAAACCCTTACAGAGTAGCTATGTGTCAGAACCGACTAGATGGAATGTAGCAGCAGCAACAGTGAATGCATAAGTATATGAAATTAGTTGCCATTAAGTAAATTCCAACTCATGGTGACCCCATGTATGTCAGAGTAAACTGTGCCTATAAGATTTTCAATGGCAAATTATTTGGAATAGATCACTAGGCTTTTCTTCTGAGGGGCTTCTGGGTAGACTTAAATTAATAACTGTTCAAACCAAGCATTGTTGTTGTTGTCAGGTGCCACTGAGTCGGAACCAACTCATAGTGACCCCATGTACAGCAGAACGAAACAATGTCCGATCCTGGGCCAACCTCACTACCACTGCCACACTTGAGTCCATCAATGATGCCACCCATTTATATCACACAGTGACTCCTACATGCATACCAACTATTCACTAATACTCAGTTGTGTCAAACGTCTTATTACGCAACATGAAT
>NW_006408675.1:5021660-5024036 GCF_000296735.1 Chrysochloris asiatica | reverse complement strand
CAGTAGGAAAAACTGAGAGACAGTGGTTGAAGGACTCTGTAAATATGGTTATGATTTGGTTGCACATTTCTTTTTAATATTGTTCATTGTTGTTAAGTGTTGTTGAGTCAGTTCTGCCTCATAGCCATCTTGTATAGAGTTTCTGGGGCAGTAAATCTTTGCAGTAACAGAAATTTCATATTTTTCAAGAGTGTTTGGTGGGCTCAAACTGCCAGCCTTCTCTTTATCCAAATGGAATCTAGTTATTATCATTGAAAGAATTTAGATTTAGAAACAAATTTAGATTTGGCAAGGGTAGTTTTATGACTTCATAGAAGCAGTCTAATATATACTTCCTTTACTTGGAAGGAAATGGAAGATTTACTAAGGAAATGTACAAAGATAAGCAGAGACAATGAGGCCCACGAAGAAGGAATAGTTGTTATGAACAACAGGCTAGTTTGCTATAACTTGGCACTTATAATAACTCTAGCAAAATTCTGAATTGCTGGAGCATTTCTAACTGTAGCTAATCTTTAATGCTCTGAAGGAAGATAGGAGAAAGGAGGAAAGGGATGCACCCTGCCTCTATTATGAAGATGCCAATTAGGTAATGAACAACATATGGAGTATGTTTTTTATCAACAGTATGACAAAACAATTTTCATCTACCTGGTTGTAGAAAAGAATGGGCTTGCAAAAACATTAGCATATGGAATAAATTATAACAATGGTTATTTTTGCATCTGGTTTACTAAGACCCTTCATTTCCTATAACCTTATGACATAAGAGGAGCAATTCCCAAGACAGATTAAGGGCAATAATAATTGAAGAATGAATTATTTTCACCCATGGTGACCCTTGTATTTATTAACATGGTATGGATTTCCTATATGTTTTTTGTTAGTTGACATAGTGAATGATCTTTAACCTGTAAAAATCATGAAGACTAAATGATCAGGCAAGTGAATGTTGATGAAAGAACCTAATTGTTTATATTCATTTTGACTTCTCTTTGAGATATTCACTTGGTTGATAAATTTTTCAGAGAAAGACGCTCTGGTTAAGTTCAAAGTGCTGACAAGTAATAACGCTTAAGTTAGAACAGCTCAACAGTCCTATTTTCTTTCCCTTTAGCACTCTCAAATTTTCAGAAATAAGACACTATACACAATACTTAAAATTTCAGATTACATAAAATACTTATAAATCAAAGGTATTATACTGACATTTTTTATTCCTCATAGCAATAGTTAACTGTTTATATATATAACTACATCAAGAACATCATATATGTATATATAACTACATCAAGAACATCATATATGGAGAAAGCAAAAGGTCATAAAAAGACAAGAAAGAAAGGAAAGGACAAAACTGATGTCAGAAGAGATTCCAAAATTTGCTCTTGAATGCAGAGAAGCTAAAGCTACTTAAAGAAATGATAAAATAAAAGAGCTGAATAGAAAATTTCAAAAGTCAGCTCAAGAAGGCAAAGTAAAATTTTATAATTAAATCTTCAAAGACCAGAAGTCAGAAAACCAAAAGAGAAGAACATGCTCAGCATTTCTCAAGCTCAAAGTACTGAAGAAAAAATTCAAACTTTAGCTTGCAATATTGAAAGATCTTATGGGCATTGGCAATATAGAAGGAGTACTGGTATGGCACAGTGGGTTAATGTGCTGGACTGTAACATCGGTTTGAACCACAAGGTCAGTAGTTCAAGCTCACCAGCCACTCCTTGGAAATCCTACACAGGATTGCTATAAATCAGAACTGACTTTATGGCACTTAACAACAACAACATGGTCAAAATATTGAATGATGCAGGAAGCATCAAAAGATGGAAGGAATACAGATTCACTGAATAAAAATAATTGGTCAGTGATCAACCATTTGATCAAGTATTGAAGAGGTATCATATGATCAAATATAGAAGAAAGAATTCCAAGCTGAACTGAAGGCAGTGTCAAATACAAATCAAAATGTTTCAACAAAATGATGCAGCATTGGAGGTGATCACTCATCTAGGTCAAGAATTTGGAAGACAACTACATGACCAACTGATTGAAAGACATCAACATTTGTCTTCATTCCAAAGAAAGATGACCCAATAGAATGCAGAAATCACCTGAAGTACAATGAATTAATTCAAATGGCTCTCATAACTATAGTCCTTGTCACTCCAACCAAGCAACTTTTTTCCTGATAAGTCTGGGCAATAAAAGATGCTAACAGGGTTATATGATTCTTTTGTGAGTGGTTGTTGTTGTCAGGTGCCATCAAGTCGGAACCGACTCATAGGGACCCCATGCACAACAGAACGAAATAATCTCCGATCCTGGGCCAACCTCACTATCACTGCCACACTGGATGCCATCAATGATGCCACCTGG
>NW_006408675.1:5019599-5021227 GCF_000296735.1 Chrysochloris asiatica | reverse complement strand
TTAACAGGGTTAATTGTGATTGTAAAAACTTGAAACTTTAATGTGTATAAATTGAGCCACCTCAGAAGCAGGGACGAGGATCTCAGTACCATTAAAATAGAAGCGTGGGATGTGTCATTTTGAACTGAAGATCCTTGTACATTGAACTTCCTTGACACAGGTACAGAAAGATATGACACCACAGGAGTGGCAGAGGAGCAACAGCAGCAGAACCAAGAGCCAGCGAATCAGACATAGCAGTGGGCTTCCAAGATCATGGAGCAAGTAAATCTGTGTGACTTTGGGTAGGAGATTTGCTTGCAGAATGGGGTACCTTCAAGCATTAATTTGCAGATCCATGGAACTAGAATCAAGTACCTTTGGGCTGAGTGATGTGCCAGCCCTATATATGTTTTGTAACATTACCCAGGCAGAGAGAGGTCTGCTTGTGGATATAGCTGAAAAGAGGCTGTTCTTACTGGAAGAAATTTGCCCTGAGCATTTCCACCCCTAAATTAAATCTGTTAACTTCCCTAATAACCCCCCAAACTGTGAATATGGTGTCTCAGTTCTGTGTAGCCATTGCAGTGAATTACTGAGCCCAGACAAATAGAGTTCTGTTATAGATGATTGGTGTCATTTTTAGCACATTGAAATATCATACGCAATATAAATTGACTGCACCAATATATTTTCAGGGAGCTGCCAGAAATTCAAGCCATATTGAGAACAGGACATGGGCTATCATTGCTGGTCAGATGGATCTTGACTGAAAGCAAAGAATTCCAGAAAAATATTTACTTGTGCTTTATTGATTATGCAAAGATATTTGACCATGCATCATAACAAACTACAGATAACATTGTGAAGAATGGGTATCCAGAACACTTCAATTGTGCTCATAAGGAACCTGTGCATATACTACATATACCAAGAGCTAGTAGTAATATCAGAACAAGGGGATAATTAGTGATTCAAGGTCAGGAATGGTGTGCACCAAACTTATATCGATTCACTTTATTATTCAATTTGTGTACTGAGCAAATAATCTGAGAGTCTGGGTTATGTGAAGAAGAAGGTAGCATAAGGATTAAAGGGAGACTCATTAACAACTTTGTTTACTGTAAGTGAAGAGGACTTGAAATACTGATGAAGATCACACATTACATCTGTCAGTATGGATTGCACCTCATTGTAAAGAAAATAAAAGTTCTCACCACTGGACCAATACATAACAGCATGATAAATGGAGAAAAGATTGAAATTGTCAGGGATTTCATTGTACTTTGATCTATAATCAAAACTCATGGAAGTAGCAGTCAAGATAATTAAAGCTGTATTGGGTACACAAATCTATTGCAAAAGCTCTCTTTAAAGTCTTAAAGAACAAAATGTCAATTTGAGGACTAAGGTGTGTCTGTTCTAATCCATGGTATTTTCAATAAATTTATATGCATGTGAAAATTGGTCAATGAATAAGGATGTCTGTAGAAGAACTGATACATTTGGATTATGTTGCTGGCAAAAATATTGACTGACAGAAAAATAAACAAATCTGTCTTGGATGAAGTATAACCAGAAGGTTCTTTATGAGTGAGGATGGTGAAATTTTGTGCCTCACATTTTGGACATGTTGTCAGGAGGGATCC
>NW_006408675.1:5007890-5018139 GCF_000296735.1 Chrysochloris asiatica | reverse complement strand
AATGTTCATAGCTCCATTATTTATAATAGCAAAAAGATGGAGACAGCCTATGTGCCCACCAATTGAAGCATGGATAAACAAACTGTGGTACATACACACAATGGAATACTATGCTACCTTGAAGAACAACAAGGAAGCTGCAAGCCACCGTATAACATGGATGAACCTTGAGGACTTTATGCTCAGTGAAATTAGTAAATCACAAAAGGAGAAATACTGCAGAGGACCATTATTTAAAAGAGTAAGAAAAAGAACTCACACTAAAAGGGGGGAAAGCGGAGGGGAGAAGCGGGTGGGGGTAGGGCAATAAACAAAAAGAGGGAGAGGGATAGAAGAACAAAGCTGATTGGAGAATAGTTAGGCAGGTTCACATGGGCTAAGTGAAACAGGGGTAAATGATTATGTGTGCAAAACCTTGGAACAATAGGACTCTGGGGTACAGGGATTGAGGCATGATTTGAGTTTTCGGTTCCCTTGCCTACCATTGTAAAATAGACACTTGAGATGGGAAGAAATTAATAGCTAGAATCATCACTACAGAAAGCTTGTAAGTCTGTCTTCAGCCTATAACTGATTGGAATACCTTAAAGGGGGAGAGAAGTTGCCCAGTGAAAGAGGCTTCCTGTGGAGCCTTTACATTGCACAAGACCATAGTTGGAATTCAGTACCCCATGCATTACTGACTGAGGTAGGAAATTTCCACTGGAAAGGACGACTAGACTAGCCTAGAGTTGCTTGAAGTACAAAAGATATTTCATGAAAGAAAAACTGGTAGGCAAAATCTGAAACAATAACGGCAGTCTGATTGATTACTGCAAGAACAGGTATGGTGTTCACCTGGGAGCCATTGAGGCAAGTGGTCAGGACTCCTCAGAACAATCCCCCTTCCAAGACTGAGACTCAAGGGGAATACATGAGCAGGCATGTGGTCTGGCTGGTTACCATGTTGTTCACCAATAAGGGAAGACAGGGAAAAAACAGCAATGAAGTTGGGATCTAAGTCCAACTTCATTCAATAGACTTCTGTGAACCCAGGTGGAAACCTGGATGGCCAACAGTATGGCAAGACCCGGAGACTCCTGGGCCCAGAGGCAGTGACATGGCCATAGAGGACTAGAGCAGAGAGTGAAGCATCCAGCTGATATGAAGTGAGGGGAGATGCACAAGAACACCCATACATGCAGATAGTACTCACTTGACCTGGCTTCGATGGTTGGATGATCAAAACTCGACTGGAAGAAGAAAGAAGAGGGAAATAATAATAATAATAAATAGAGTAACCTGCTACAATTTGATGAACTTTACCTATACTTATGGATGTAGTAGCTCAGAAAAGGGAACACATCTTTACAGCGAGGATAGCTCCCACTCCCTTGGTGCACAAGGTTGATAGGGATGTGCAACATAGTCATTGGCTACCCAAAATGGGGTGGGCCTATAAAGGCAAGAAGTGACTAGCTTACAAGCTTTCAAGAGGAAGCCTAGTTCCAGACAGGGTGGGGGGGATGATAGAATCACCAATGAACAATTTCCAATCCGTTGGGACCAGGCTGGTGAAAGGAAATGGGGATAAGACTCTTGTGGTACAATGAGAATAATTGCCATCAGGACTGATTATGAGGCTAGGAAATATAGAGGTAGATGTTTTTTGACAAAAGGAGAAGAGTGATTGATTTTGCAGCCTAGGAGTAGAGGTCCCTTGGACCATCAAGTGAGAAGAATGGAGAGCAGGACCCTATGCAGAGAGGCAGTGACACCAGGGATGGAGACAGAGATGATGATGTGAACAGATGGAGTGGTTGGGGACACTGTACTAATGGGGGGAGAAGCGCTGTGTGCTGGTGGCTGAGGCAGGCCTGTGTGGTGTACCATTTGGGGTTATTTTATGGTGCATGGAGGGGATTGTAATCATTGCAATGAAATGAAATACGATAGGATGAGTGTAAAGCTGATGTTCTCCCATGTAAACCTCACAATAAAAACTAAAAAAAAAAAAAAATTTAATAAGCAGAATGTGTGAAAACTCTCACCTGCAATGAAGTGTTAGTAGGTTGTATGATCCAAAATGTGTAGTCTCTTTCTCTTGAAAAGTAAAAGTTTCAGTGTGACTGATGATAATATTGGGGATGGGGGAAGAGTTGAACTTTCATATGGCCGTAACTTAATTTTTATCTTTAGGGAAAAAGCTTTTCATCAAACTATTTTCTTTGAGTGTACATTGGACATTGCCCCCCAACCATATTGTAGTATTTTGTACCAAATCTGAACTATTGTTTATCTTTGTTGAGTAAAAATATCTTCTTTCATATATCATGCCAGTTTTTATGAAAAGAAAAATGACTATGTGTCTGAATGTAGGAAGGGGAGAAGAATGTTGAAAATATTTAAAGGCAAACTCTTTTCAAACACTCTCACTTTGGAGGTATAGAGTGACCAAGGGTCTTATTTGTTGGAAATTGCTAACATGTGAACTAACATGTGAGCTAACATGTGAACTAACATGTGAAATGTTGCTGTTGTTGCTAAGTGCTGTGGAGTCGGTTCTGATTCATAGCGACCCTGAACAGGGTTTCCGAGACTATAAATCTTTACGGGAGCAGAAAGCCTCATCTTTCTCCTGCGGAACAGCTGGTAGTTTTGAAATGCTAACCTTGCAGCTCACAGCCTGATTCGTAACCACTATGCTACCTACTAGAGCTCCTTATTGAAGATGCTCCCTACTTTCTCTGACTCTCTTTCTTCTTACCTTCACTGGTATCTACTCCAAAAAATCTCCTGCAGATCTAATCTTGCTTGGTTTCTATTTTCAAAAGACCTGAGTTAACACCCAAACAACTCACTGCCTTTGAGCCATTCTGATTCATAATGATGTTGTCTAGGGTTTCTAAGGCTATATATCTTATGGGAGCAGAAGACCCCTTCTTTCTCCAGTGGCGAGTTTGATGAGTTTGAACTGCCAACCACATGGTTACCAGTTCAGTGCTTATTCTACAGTGCCACCGGGACTCCTTTGAGGTAGCACTTCACACGTCACACTGATAGTGGATATGACATATGTCCTATCCTGATACTTCCTCCTTGTCTTCCAAAAACATGGTTCAGTTCTCCCAATCTCAAGTTTCTTCCTCATGAAATGGACATCTTCCAAAAGGATCTTTAGTTTAGTTTTGTTTTCTATTACCACCAGCACAATTTGTTATATTCAAAGCCTTGAGTTCTTCATAAACTGAGCTCAGTAGACAACATGCTACTCCCCTCTCCTCTCTGCTATTGAAAGGCCTTTTGTGGAACTTTGACCCATGAGGAACATCCACAATACACTGTAGCCAGTCGTTTCTTATATACAGGCATATTTCAGACAAACCACTATCTGTGCTGTCTCTCTTAAATAACAGGCATTTAGTGAATCCTCACAACAGTTTAATAAAGAATATATTATTCTTTCCATTTTACAGAGTAGGAAATAAGGTAAAGGTATTTAACTAACTTGTCCATTAAACTATAGCTATTAAGTAGCAGAAGCAGGATTTGAATCAATAATAAGAAGAAAGATGACGGTAGTTAGGATATTGGGTCAAGGGAAGGTCATAGTCTGTTTTAATATGAGACTTGATAGCTCCCTCTTCCAATTCTAGACTTTGTTTCTTTAAAAATAAATTAATCGGAAAAGTACATATTAACCAAATGATTTGCTACTTATTACTTTCTTATTTAAGTTTGGCAAATGACTCCATGAGTCAGAATTTTCTGTGAACTTCTGCCTTGCTCATTCTTGAGCGTAATTTTGGATGGGTACACACACACACACACACACACACACACACACACACCAAAACTACGACAGCTCTTGGATATTCTCAATTGGCAGATGTATAGGAACCCCAATCTGCATTCCCTGATGCTGCAAAAATCTGGTTGCTTCCTTCCTTTCTGGTTGTTTTCAAATAAAGAAGTATATCTAAACTCACAAGATGCTACACGATGGAAAGCAGAGTGATTTTTCCTCTTCTGAGTTTCTACATTCCGTGTACAAGGATGCATGTGTGTGGGGCAGGGATGACCATGGCATATTCTCAGTAAAATCACTCCATGTCACAAGCCTGGGGGCCTCCTGACACAGACACATTGGAGCAAAGTTAAATGGAGCCTTGAGGATTTATGCAGGTGCAGGGGCACAAAAAGACAGAAACAGCTGATCAGCTTTGAAAGTCTAGTCAGCTAAATCAGGATTAACCTTTCTGGCTTTTGTGCTGATGAGATTTGGAGAGCCCTCTGCATGTTACCCAGTTTAGAAGCCGACTTGCTACTAAATAAGATTTGTACTGTTTTGTAAATATTAGCCTAGATACTCACTACTAGTTTTAAAAATAATAATGTCCTTTACTTGAAATCTATTTGCTAAGTTAAGATTCTATTTGAATGATTCGATCAATATTAGGAGGATTAAAATCTTTGTCAATTTATATTTCAAGCTGTGCCTGATTGGGAAAGATAAAACACTATATTGGTTGCATTTTCTCCAACTGTGTTTTTAAATGTATCTATGGGTGACATAATGAAGCACTTGACTGCACTGGTTTATTCATGCCCAGGATGCAGCAATTTTGCTGCTACTGTCATTGTGTAGTAAATCATTTAGTCTCTCTAAACCTTTATTTCTTTATCTGTACCATGTGTGTAATTCTTAACACACTGAGTTCTTTTAAAGATGAAAAGAAACAGGGTAGGTGAAACATTTAGTCCTGGTGTGGTGCTGTAGGATAAGCACTGGACTGCTAGAGCAAGGCAGTGTTTCAAACCCACCAGCTGCTCCTCAGAAATCCTATACACAGTTGGAACTGACTCGACAGCACTTAACAACAATAACAACAAATGGGATGTAAGTTGTTAAGTGCCATCGAGTTGGTTCCAGTTCATAGCGACCCTGTATAGGAGTTCCAAGGAGCAGCTGGTGGGTTTGAACTGCCAACCTTGTAATTCACAGTCCAGTACTGATCCTACAACACCACATTCATTAAATGATACTGTTTCCTAGTTCTTTTTCTTTCCTATTTTTCTTTATTTAAAATTAGGTCATTGGATGTTTTTGGCAGTAACACATTTAGTAACTTGTAGGAAATAACTTTTTATTTATTTATTTTTAAAATAACACATTTTATGAAATGTTTCAACCCTCCCAGATGGTATGTTTTACCACATCTCCCCCTGGAATGGAGTTCTATAATACACAAACAAGATTTCATGAGGCAGGAGAAATAAAATCGATTCTGGCTTGGTCGGGCCTGGATCAATAGTCACTCACTAACTGTAATCCTTGAGACTGGGTTAATGGTCTTGTGTTAGATTACCATCTGGGCTCATTTTTCTGTTGTTGATTTATTTAAGAATTCTTTCTGTTCCAATCTTTCCACAGCACAGACCAGAGGTCTTGGGTCAAAGTTGAAAACCCTGTAGTATTAGAATTTAGATATTTGGGGAGCTAAAATATGGGAAAAGAGCATTTCTGGTGCAGTAGTTATGAGCTCAGCTAGTGGTTTTAATTCCTCAGCTGTTCTATGGAGAAAGATGTGGCAGCCAGTTTCCATAAAGATTACAGCCTTGGAAACCCTATGGGGGCAGTTCTCTTCTACCCGATGGGAGCTGTCAGTGAGAATTCACTCAATGACAGTGAGTTAAGATATTGGATGAGCCTTCTGCTCTAATTTAAAAACCACCACCACTAAGGAGCTCTGGTAGCGTAGTGGTTACGAATCAGGCTGCGAACCGCAAGGTCAGCAGTTCGAAACTACCAGCTGTTCCACGGGAGAAAGATGAGGCTTTCTGCTCCTGTGAAGATTTACAGCCTCGGAAAACCTGTACAGGGTCACTATGAGTCGGAACCGACTCAACGGCACATAACAACAACAAGAAGTAGATTTAGCTTTTGTTCATAAGTCTTACCTATGACTCTTTGGAGGGGATCAAGATGGACCCATTGAATTCAGTTGGACAAAAGGAACAATTAGCTTTCAGACCATTTATAAACACATGAGCTCATTTAAGTGTTTAATGTAAATATTGTGCATATTTTAGTGGTCCCAGAATGAAGCTTTTCCTGTACTAAGAAGCTTCTATCAGATGCAATTTAAGGCACATCTTACTTTTTATTACTTTCAATATTATTCTTTATTTTCTTTAGTTTTAGCTTATGTTGATGATTCCAGCTACCTGTTGTCCTAGAATAACCTACAACTTTTATGTACTACACAACTTGTATCTTTTTGCTTATATCTTCTCCCAAATAGATGCCTAAACAACATATGCTGCTTGTATAGAGAAAGCTTTTGAATGCATAACATAGCCATCTTTTTGCTTTGTAATTATATTATATTTGGTTACATAAACATTTGGTTTTCCACATCAAATGAGGATTTATTCTGTCTATTCACTTTAATCAGCTTTGTCTTAATGTTTGGAGGTTGGCATTTGTACACAGAATGCTGTGAAAATGCCCATTAGCACCTAAGGAAAGAGCAATAGCTTGGATAGACATAGAAAGCAGATGTTGATTTAGATTAACAACCTCTTTGTGTTAGTGTATTCACGCTGTAGCTGATTACAAATATGATTGCTCCTTACTCAGAATTTATCAGCTATGTATATATGTCTGAAGATGAGTCAAAAATTATCCTTATTCTAGTTATATTAAAATGCCCTTCCATGTTCATGGCTGAAGGCAACATTGAACATGCACATTAAATATTTCTGTCAAAAAGATGAGTGATCACTGACTATGTGGCAAATGATTTGCAAGTCAGGCATGGCTCTGCCTATGAAATAATCCATGACAGACTTGGGTTTAGAAAAGTTTATGTGAGAAGGGTACTGAAACAACTCATGGAAGACCATAAACAGAAGTGTTTAGACATCTGCAAACAAAATTTGGATCACTACTTCAAGGAAGGGAAAAGTTTCTTTAAAAGAATCATTACTTATGATGAGACATGGATTCATTACTACCAGCCTGAGAGTAAATGGCAGAGTATGGAATGGAAACATACTTAATCATGGACCAAAAAACAGTTTAAAAGTCAACCATCAGTTGGAAAATGTATGTTTAGTTTCTGGGATTCTCCAGCATCAGTATTAGAACACTATCAGGAAAAAGGTTCAACAATCAACAGTGCTCTTTGGAGTCTAAATTTTGGATTAAATGCAGAGGGCTACTATTCAAGGGAGTTGTGATCTTTCATGAAAATGCATGTCTGCATACCTCTGCCTATACTGTTGACTGATGCTCTGCATAAACTTCGTTTTGAACTGTTAAAGCGTCCTTCCTCTAGTACTGATCGTGCTGCATTAGACTTTCAACTGTTTGGTAGCCTGAAAGTAACCCTATGAAGATAAAGCTTAACCTCTGATGAAGTAAACACAGCAGGGCATTTGTGGCTCAAAGCTCAGCCTAAAACATTTTTTATAAGGGAATATGAAAACTCGCTGACTGATGGATAACGTGAATTGAAAAGCAAGGAGATTATGTTGAAAAATGATATAGTTGTCTTTTCTAAAACTTGATTAAAATAAATTCTACAGCCAGAGTATGAATAATTTTTGACTCATTCTCATGTTTTTGTGGAAGTTTACATGAGCCCAGAGATACTGTTGTTTGTTAGGTGCTGTCGAGTCATTTCTGACCCATAGTAATCCTGCACAGGGCTTCCAAGGAGCAGCCAGTGAGCTTGAACTGCCAACATTGTGGTTCAAACTGACTTTGCAGTCTAGAGCATTAACCCATATTGCCACACCAGAGATATATGGTGGTGGTGATGGTGTGCTGTGGAGTTAGTTCTGACTCATAGTGACTCTGTACAGGGTTTCCGAGGCTGTAAATCTGTTCGGGAGCAGAAAGCCTCATCTTTCACCTGTGGAACGGCTGGTAGTTTTGAACTGCTGCCCCTGAGGTTAGCAGACCAATTTGTAACCACTATGCTACCAGAGATATACAGGAGGTGACCGCTCATTTTTTGTCTAGGTCTTTGAACTGTTTTAACCTGGTTCAGTCATGTCCAAGAAAACGACACTGAAGCAAACTAGAATTATAAAATATGGGTGCACTGGAACTCTTTTGAGTCTCCCATTCAGGCCCATGTCCTGTAATTAGTCCCATTTCAGTTAGCATTGTGAATCCCCCAGTGTCAAAAATTTGGATCTGTTCTGATTTCTCTTCAACTCTATGACTGTACCAGTTTAAACTGGTTTGAATTCAGCATTTAACATTGGTTATCATAGGGGAGAACCACTCCTCTGTCAGTTTGTCATACTGTGGTGGCTTGTGTGTTGCTGTGATTCTGAGAATTAAGCCACAAATATTTTAAATGCCAGCAGAGTCACCCATGGTAGAAAGGTTAGAGCTGGGCCATCACCAAAATGATTGATGTTCAACCATTTCAAGAGGCAGTATATGATCAAGAGCCAATGATCCTGAAGGAAGAAGTCCAAAGTGCATTGAAGACATTGCAAAGAACAAGGTTTTCGGAATTGATGGAATAGAAATAGAAATCTTTCAATTTCTAAAAAATGATGCAGCATTGGAGGCACTCATTCATCTATGCCAAGAAATTCAGAAGACAACTACCTGTCCAAGTGACTGGAAGAGATCTACATTTATGTCCATTCCAAGGGAAGTTTACCCAATGGAATGTGGAAACCACCCCACGATATCATTAATATCGCATGTAAGGAAAATTTTGCTAAAGGTAATACAAATACAGCTGCCACCATACATTGATTGAGAACATCCAGAAGTTCAAGCTGGATTCAGAAGAGGACTTGGAATTAGGGATATAATTGCTGATGTCAGATGGATCATGACTGAAAGCAGAGAATACTAGAAAGATGGT
Source organism: Chrysochloris asiatica (assembly GCF_000296735.1). Taxonomy (NCBI): domain Eukaryota; kingdom Metazoa; phylum Chordata; class Mammalia; order Afrosoricida; family Chrysochloridae; genus Chrysochloris; species Chrysochloris asiatica. The sequence goes on along the minus strand of NW_006408675.1, from coordinate 5,009,260 downwards.
TACCTGTGCTTTATTAACTATGCAAATGTTTTAAATTATGTGCATCATGACATACTACATTTTGGAGAATGTAAATTCCAGGACAGTTTATTGTGCTCATGAGGAACCTGTACATGGACCAATGGGCAGTTGTTTTAAGAAAACAAGGGAAAATTAGGAATGGGATGCATCAGGGTTGTATTATTTCATCATACTTTTGCAATCTGTAGGCTGAGCAAATAATTCAAGAAGCTGAATTATGTGAAGCAAAACATGATATCAAGATTGGAAGAAGACTCATTAGCCTGTAATATGCAGATGATATAACCATGCTTGCTGAAAATAAAGAAGACTTAAAATAGTTATAGTTGATTAAGATCTGGACGGTTAATGATCAAAGACCACAGTCTTTGAGGTTTTATATTGAGGTTGCACTTCAATATAAAGGAAACAAAAATCTTCACCTCTGGACTCATGAATAGTATCACGATAAATGGAGAAATTATTAAAGTTGTCAAAGACTTTATTTTACTAGGATCAACCATCAGCACTCATGGAAGCAGCAATCAAGAAGTCAAATGATTTATTGAATTAGAAAAATCTGCTACATAAGTCCTCAAATCTCAATTTGAGTACTGAAGTGTGCCTGACTGAAGCCATGGTATTTTCAATCATCCCATATGCCCGTGAAAGTTCGAAAGTAAGTAAGGAAGATGGTAGAAGAATTGTTTCATTTGAGTTATGGTGTTGGAGGAAAATATTAAAAGTACCATAGACTATCAAAAGAACAAACCAATCTGTGTTGGAAGAATTACAGCCAGAATACTGCTTGGAAGCCGGATGGTCAGACTTTGTGTCTCACACTTTGGACAAATTATCATGAGGGACCAGTCCCTGGAGAAAGATATCATGTTTGCTAAACTGCAGGGTCGGAGAAAAACCACAAATGAGATGGATTGGCACAGAAGCAGCCGCAGTGGGCTTAAATGTAACGATTGTGAGATTGGCTCCTAACTGGGCAGTGTTTCATTCTGTTGTACATAAAGTGACTATGAGTCAGTACCAAACAGATGACACCAAACAACAGCATCATATGGAGCTAGGATAGGAGCAATGAATAAATACTACATATAAAACTTTATTTTGTTTGATTTGTTAAATTAGGCACATGTTGTTGTTTAAAATCGGTTCTGAACTATAGAGATCCTGTATAGGTTTTCTGAGTGTAGATAGCGTGCTTTAACAGCTGGCCTTTGTAGTTTGCAGTCCAGTGCTAATCTTACAGCATCATACCAGGGCTCAATCCAATGAAATGAAACAGAAAACACATTTGCTACAAATAAATCCTATGAACTGAATTGGTTGGTTGATTGGTGGTTGTATGCTGCTGT
>NW_006408675.1:5005282-5006432 GCF_000296735.1 Chrysochloris asiatica | reverse complement strand
TCACCAGTGAGACCACATGCCTGCTTGTGTATTCCCCTTGAGTCTTAGTCTTAGAAGGGAGTTTGCTCTGAGGGGACCCAAACACTTGTCTTGATGGTTCCTGTGTGAACAGCTTACTTGTTCTTGTAGTTATCAATCATACTGCCATTATTGTTTCTGATTTTTCCTGCTGGTCTTTCTTCACGAAGTATCTTCTGTTCTTCAAGCTGCTCCAGGCTGGTCTACTCATCCTTTTCCGTGGAAATTTTCCACCTCAGACAATTCTGGACAGGATTCTGATTTCCACCTGTGGTCTTATGCAATGCAAAAGCTCCACAGGAGGTCTCTTTCACTGGGCAAGTACTAGCCACCTTTAAGGTATTCCAATCAGTTATAGGCTGAAGACAGACTTATAAGTTTTCTAGTGTGACTTTTCTGGCTATTCCTTCCCCCATCCCTCAAGTGTCTATTTCACAATGGTAGGCAAGGGAAACCAAGATTCAAAATACATCCAAGCATCTTAATATTATTCCCCTCTTTTACCCATTCAAACCATGCTTCAGTCCCTGATTCCCAAAGTCTGTTGTTCCAAGGTTGTGCATACATCATCATTTACCTCTGTCCCACTTAGCCCATGTGAACCTGCCTAACTGTTCTCCCATCAGCCTTGTTCTGCCATTCCCCTTCCCTTTCTTTTGTATTACCTCCCCCTCCTCCTGCAGCACCCAAGCTTTCCTGTGCCTATTCCCTATTCAGTGCTCTATCTTCCTCTCCCTCCTCCTTCCCCTCTTCTCATCCCATACATCCTAGTGATCTGCAATTATATTTATATATAGTTCCCCCAAACCCCCCTTTTTGGTGGATTATTTTTCTTAGACTGTTATAAATTATGGTCCTATGCAGCATTTCTCCTTTTGTGACTAATTTCACTCAGCATAATGTCCTCAAGGTTCATCCATGTTATGCGGTGGCTTGCAGATTCCTTGTTGTTCTTCAAAGTAGCATAGTATTCCATTGTGTGTATGTACCACAGTTTGTTTATCCATTCTTCAATTGATGGACACTTAGACTGTCTCCATCTTTTTGCTATTGTAAATAGTGCTGCTATGAACATTGGTGTGCATATATCTACTCCTGTTATGGCTCGTATTTCTTGTGGGTAAATACCAAG
>NW_006408675.1:5004163-5005087 GCF_000296735.1 Chrysochloris asiatica | reverse complement strand
GTGAACATTTCTTCATATGTTTGTTGGCTGCCCAATCTCCTCCTTGGTGAAGTGTCTGTTCATGTTCTGTGCCCATTTTTTTAATTGGGTTATTTGTCTTTTTCTTGTAGTGGTGTTGTAGTTTCTTGTAGTTGGTGTTGTATATATTTTAGAAATGAGTCACTTACCTGATGTGTCTTTACAAAATATTTTTTCTATGGGTCACACTTTTAAAGCAAGGAGCTAATGATGTAAATAGCAGGATTTGATCTATATCATGAGAAAACAAGAAGGAAATAATGATTTGATTTTACTTCTTCATCTCAATTCCTTCAAATGTAAAAATAATACACATTATTTGAATAACTTCTCTACATTTAAAATTTTATTTCTTCAGACCTAATTAAATAAATTGTCATTTCTGGATGGTAAACCATGTGGTTGCCAGATTCAAGATGGCCAATACCAACCCATTTCAGCTCACTAAGAATTAAGATATTGATGTTTATGTATTCCATTTCATTTTTGACAATGTACAATATTCCTAGATTCATGCTTCATACATTCCATATTCTGATTAGTAATGGATATTTATAGGTGTTTCTCTTCATTTTGAGTTGTACCCCATCAGCAAATGAAGGTCCCTCGGGCTTTACTCCCATGGACTTTACTCCATTCGTGTCATCACAGTCAACTCTACTTTGAGGAGGCAGCTCTTCCCCAGTTGAATTTCGAGTGCCTTCCAACCTGAGGGCTCCTTTTCTGGCACTATATCTGACAGTGTTTCTTTGCTATTCATAAGGTTTTCAATGACTAAATATTCAGAAGTAATTCATTACTCCTTCTTCCTAGTCTGGCTTCGTCTGGAAGCTCATCTGAAACCTGTCCACCATGGGTGACTCTGCTGGTATTTAAAATACTGGTGGCATAGCTTTCAGAATCACA
>NW_006408675.1:4998356-5002479 GCF_000296735.1 Chrysochloris asiatica | reverse complement strand
ATACTGAATGGTTTAAAATCAAGAAAGGTATATGACAGGGTTCTTTCACCATACTTATTTAACCGGTATGCTGAGAAAATAATCTGAGAAGCTGGGTGGTGGTGGTGGTGGCTGTGTGCCGTGGAGTCGGTTCTTACTCAGCGACCCTGTACAGGGTTTCTGAGGCTGTAAATCTTTAGGGGAGCAGAATGCCTCTTCTTTATCCCATGGAACAGCTGGTAGTTTCGAACTGCAGACCTTGTGATTCGTAGCCCGATTTGTAATCACTATGTTACCAGAGCTCCTTAGTATAAAGAATAATGTGGCATCAGGATTGAAGGAAGACTCATTAACAACCTGTGATATGCAGATGATACAACCTTTCTTGCTGAAAGTGAATAGGACTTTAAATATTTACTGATGATCAAAGAGCACAGCCTTTGGTATGGATTGCATCTCAGTGTAAAAAACAAATGTCCTCACCACTGGACCAATAAACAACATCCTTATTAATGGAGAAAAGATTGAAGTTGTCAAGGACTTCATTCCTCTGGATCAACTATCATATCAACACTCATGGAAGCAGCAGTCAAGAAATCAAACAACATATTGAATCAGGAAAATCTGCTGCACGAGACCTTTTTAAAGTGTTGAAGAACAACGATGTCAGCTTGTGGACTAAGGTCACCTGACCTAAACCATGGTATTTTCAATAACTTCATCTGCATATGAAAGCTTGACAGTGAATAAGGAAGACTGTAGAAGAATTGATGCTTTTAAGTTATGGTGTCGAAGGAGAATATTGAAAGTACCATGTTCTTCCAAAAGAACAAAGAGATCTGTGTTGGAGGAAGTGCAGTCAGAGTGTTCCTTGAAGGTTAGGATGGCCAAACTTCGTCACTCATACTTTGGACATATTGTCAGGAGGGACCAGTCACTGGAGAAGGATATTATGTTTGCCAAGGTGAAGGGTCAGAGAAAAAGAGGAAGACCCTCAGCAAGATGAATTGGCAAAGTGGCAGCATCAGTGGGCTCAAGTGTGGCAACAATTGTGAGGTTGGCCTGTTACCTGGCAGTGTTTCATTCTGTTGTACATAAGGTCACTATGAGTTGGTAGTGACGATGGCTCCTAAGAACAACAACAATTGTTTCTAGAAGGTGACTCTTGGGTGCATGAGAGAAGCTTAGAGTTTTCCCTAGCTTCAGGTTTCATGCAGTCCTAGTAGGACTAGCTATGGATTAGTTAGGAATTGCTGACTGGGATAAGCTCTGTTCAGCAAAAGCTCATTCTCCCCATCACATCCTTATATTCAATTACTCTGACTGAAATAAGTATTTGAGTTGTGTCTGCCAGATGGTCTGCTTTCTTTTCCCTAGAAGATCTGTTCTTTAAAGTGGATTAGGGTGAAAAAATACTTGGTAGGAAATGTATAAATAAATGAATTACTTATTATATCTTTGTGCTATTATTTGAAGATACCATAGGGAAATACAAAAGGACAGATACACTGTTCAGTTCTAATTCCTGTTGCCCTCAAAGTAGATTAGGCAGACAGCGTGCCAGACTGCCTGCGTCTTTTGATGACACGCTTCTTATGCATGCTAAGTTCATGACTTATTTAGAGTATGGATTCATTAGTAATATTTTGTCCGTTGCCATTACTCAAATGTGTAACTCTTTCTTATCATTCTCATGTGGTTTTAAATTCTACATTTTGTTTGCACACAACTTTACTTAGTTGTTGTTGTTAAGTACCATGGAGTCGGCTCTGACTCATAGTGACCCTGCACAGGGTTTCTGAGGCTGTAAATCTTTACAGGAACAGAATGCCTCATCTTTCTTCCACGGGACCACTGGTAATTTCGAACTGCTGACCTTTAGGTTGGCAGCCCGACTCATAACCACTAGGCTAACAAAGCTCCTTGATTTAGGAGCCTGATTTTTTCCCCAATGGAAGGCAAAATGTATCTCACATGAAATTCAATGAGAAAATGGATTTAAAGCCATTTTGCAGATTTTTTGTTCATGGCATTGGGTTGAGGTTACTCATAATATCATATGAAATTACAGCTGATGAGCCAACACAAAAGGGGTGGAATTTTCACATTTCTAGTTAGCTGAGGTGAACTAGTGGCAATTTTATTCAATAACAGTCAAGTATATGACCAGTGACAGTGAAGATGAAGAGAGAGGTGCTAACTGAGCACTTTATAAAATGAGTAAATTCTGGTTACCTGTAATTTGAATTTTCTTTCAGTAAAGAATTTTAATTGATGATCGTTACTGATTCTATTGTTTAGACTTAGCCTTTTAAATTAGGACAAGGACCCACCATTTCAGAATAGCAAGGAATAATATTAGGGATGGAAGTCCAGACCCCAAGAGAATCAGAATTGCTCAGAGGTGAAGAGCTCAGGTCTGGAGACAGAAAGACTTGGGTCTGACTCCCTTCTACCACTTACAATTATAGAACATTTATTTGGTGACTGATATGGCTCTAAGCCCTTTATAAATAGTATTTCATTTAATTATTACCAGCCAGAGTAACTGCATAGAGGTATTCAGAGGGAGAAGTGAGATCGTGCATATAACTGACAAGCCCGTTGTCTTTCAGTTAACTCTGACTCATAGTGACCCCATGTATATCAAAATAGAACTGTGCTCTATAGGGATTTCAACTGGTGGTTTTTCCAAAGTAGATTGGCAGTCTTTTCTTTTCTTGAACTGCCAACCTTTCTTAAAAAACTAAGTATGTCAAACATTTGCTCTATAGAGGGACTCCCTGTGTATAAAAAGCACCTTGTAAGTGTTAGTAGCTGCCAAGTAGAGTTTTTATCAAGGAGTTCTGGTAGCATAGTGGTTATGAGCCAGGGCTGCAAATCTCAATCACAGTTGTTCTAACTAACAGCCATTCCATGGGAGAAAGTTGAGGCTTTCTGCTCCTGTAAAGATTTACAGCCTCAGAAACCTTAAACAGGGTTGCTATGAGTTGGGTCTGGCTCCACGGCACATAACTATCACTACCACAGAGTTGTTATCATCTTCACCATAGTCCTCCTCCTCATCACCACTATCTAAGATGTGCTCAACATTTAAAAGTAGGCAAATATTTGCACTTTGCTGAGCAGAGCCAATCACTGTGTTTATCAAGGCAAGCAGTGTAGAAAGTGCCGATGGAGCGAGATGATGTTTTGTTTATGTTGGATATATTTGAAGAATATAAATTATGTGTTTTACTAATAACCTGGAATCAAATACCTCTGAACCTGCTGGTATAATCAATTAGTCCCAAACCCTTTCCACATATTCATATTTTTGTTATATATTTAGCATCCTGGCATAATTAGATAAGTGCTTGATAAAAATGTGTCATCAAAATATTAAATGAGCAGTTATTCAGATTCAAGGGAGCTAAAGTAGAACTATGCATCCTTTCAGATTGTAAAATGTTATTTATGATTATCAACCTAAATATGACATTCAGTCACCTACAATAAACAGCCTGTTCTGATGACACAAATAAAACTAGACTTAATTCATACTCATGTAAAAATTAGCTACTAATACCTCTATATGGTTTATAGGTTTTGGGGATACTGAAATGAACAGCATAGAAAAAAGTGCTCATTGACTTTACATGCTAAAGGGGGAGACGGATAGAAATATAGACAAAAAAATAAAATCAACAAATACATGCATATGTCATTGTTGTTAAGTGCTGTCAAGTTGGTCTGACTCAATTACCTGATACAGGGTTTCTGAGGAGCAGCTGGTGGATTTGGAGTGACTGCTTATTTCTGTAGTACAGCACTAAGACTACAATACATGAGTATATCCATTTTGTTTGTTGTTAGGTTCCATTGAGTCGGTACCAACTCATAGATGCCCTATGCACAACAGCACAAAACACTGCCCAGTTCTAGGTCCAACTCAAAATCATTGCTACAGCTGAGCCCATTGCTGCTGCCACTATACCAGTCCATGTTGCTGGGAGTCTTCCTCCTTTTTTCTGACCCTCCACTTTACCAAACATGTTATCCTTCTCCAGCGACTGGTCCCTCCTGACAATATATTCAAAGAGGTAGCATATGCTCAAGAGCCAATCATACTGAAGGAATAAGTAAATACGTAAGCATAAATATA
>NW_006408675.1:4994861-4996567 GCF_000296735.1 Chrysochloris asiatica | reverse complement strand
GGCACCGGACAACAACAACAACAAAGCATAATGCATGTAGCTGTGTGCATGCATGCATGTGTGTGACGAAGGGAAAGAAAGAGAACAAATAAATGCTGAAGTAGAAGAGATAGGGTTGCTGTTTTAAATGGTGTACCAGACAAGACCTCCTTGAAAGCATGACATTTGTGCATTGATATACTCAGTGTGTGGATGTGTGGATGGATTAGAGATACAGCCTTTGCTCTCTGTCAAGATAAATAACACTCACAGTGTATTTTGAATGCCCTGAAATAGTAATCATCCACTTGGTTTCCCAATATACTAATACCATGTGAATGTCAGTTAGTGGCCAGGATGAATGACCGACAAGTGGCAGATGACAGAGTCTTGTGTGACCACATATTTGCAATTCAGCAGCAGTGGCAGGTAGCCAGATCTGGACACTGGACAGTACTAGAAAACAGAGTGACTGTGCCACGTCTGTCAACAAACATCAAAACATTCAACCACCTAGGAAGATTTTTTTTTTCTTTTCGTGTCTACCCTTCTTCCAAATAGAGTCTTGTTGGTCTTTTGGCTGGTCTTTCCCAAGTCTCCTTTCACTCAGATACTTGGACTTGTTTGCTACAGAAGGCCCTGACTCATTTGCTGGATGGAGTACTGGTTTGCATTTGAAAAAGGTGGTGGGGAGAGAAACAACCTGTACCTTCTTTCTGACTTTGTGAGCATATATTGTACTGTCTTTGAAGGAACCACTCAAATGTGCCCGCTGTTTTTACATTATACACTTTTTCTACTTTTTAACTCCCCATTTTAGTAAGCATTGTAACTTTGCTTTGTAATATCGTATCTTTAGGTTTTGAAATCACAGAAATAAATGTTAAGGACTAATGGATTTTCTGTCTTCAGTATGCAAAAGAAAAAGAGTTAGTTACTTCTGAAAAAATAGATTTATTAAATTTTCATTTGACTAAATGTGGATAAAAGTAAATTGATGCATTCACTTGTAAAATTTGCAGAGGAAGCAAATGTAAATATAAGTGTAAAAATTGCAGATAAAGTACATCTAATTTAGGACAGTGGAAGAGCTGGGAGTGAGGACATTGGGCTTCTAATATGACTGCTCCTCTCTGTAAGCTACATAGGAAATTGCTCTATTGAAGATCATTCTTTCTTATTGCTGATCTTACAGACTCAGTGGGTTAAAGCAGTATAGCTGTGAGGATGAATTAGGACTGGGGAGTGTTTCCTTCTGTTGTGCAGAGGATAACTATGAGTAGGAACTGACTCTATGGCACTTCATAATAAGAACATCAACAATAGTCTTCCCTGTTGATGACCTGACAGTTTTAGTGGGTTAAAGAACTATACACACTATACACCACAGCAGACATGCCTTATCACATCAAACCATATCTCTTAGTTGTTGTTAAGTGTCGCTGAGTCGATCTGAATCATAGTGACCCTGTATAGGGCTTCCAAAGAGTGGTTGGTGAGTTTGGACCACCGACCTTCCAGTTCAAACTGACCTGATGGTCCAGTGCTTACCCCACAATGCCACACCAGGACTCCACACCTCTTAGTCATTTACAATACAGAACAAATGGTAGAAATGTGGTGAAATGAGACACTTTAGATGGTGTTTTGCCTTGGTTTTCTGGAACAATAATTAGAGAGGTTTTTCACATAGACCTGAAGAATCACCTTTACTTTAGATTTCTACA
>NW_006408675.1:4986766-4994018 GCF_000296735.1 Chrysochloris asiatica | reverse complement strand
TCCTTAATAAACCACATGTGGTTTGCGAGTTATTTGTGGTCATTATGACATATTGCATTAGGCCAATCTGCTGCACAAGATCTCTCTAAAGTGTTGAAGAGCAAAGGTATAAGTTTGAGAACTAAGGTGACCCAAGCCATGGTATTTTCAATAACCTCATCTACATGTGAAAATTGAGCAGTGAATAAGGAAGACCACTAAAGGATTGATACATTTAAGTTATATTGTTGGAGAAGAATATTAAAAAGTACCATGGACTTACAGAAGATCAAACAAATCTGTGTTGGAGGAAGTACAACCAGAATGCATCTTAGAAGCCAAGATGGGCAGACTTCTCTCTTACTTAAGATTTCTCTTACTTTCTTACTTCTCTCTTACTTCTTCTCTCTTACTTCTATCATCAGAAGGGACAAGTCCCTATATCCATCTTCAACATTCATGGAAGCAACAGTCAAGTGATCAAATGATGTATATAGCATTAGGCAAATAAGTGGCACAAGACCTCTGTAAAGTGTTCAAGAGCAAAGATGTCAGTTTGAGTACAAATGTGCACCTGGCCCAATCCATGGTGAGAGAAAGTAAGGCATGAGAAGAGATAAGTGCATAGAAGGGAAGAGTCACTGGAATTGGAAGCTCCACATTATATTGGTGTGTGTTAGAAGTGGGAGGAAAAGGAAGACATAAAGGCAGATTCTGGAATTTTGAGTTTTGGCAAGAGTGAGGAAACATTGAAAGAAATATGGAAACTGATAATGGTTCTTAGTTTCAAGAGAAGAAAGATGAGCTCAGTTTTAGATGCACTGAAAGTGAGAACGAGATGGCCAAAGGTATCAGTAATAGAGAAAAATGAGATTGGAACTCAACAGAGAAATCAGGCCTATAGAAATGGATTTGTTAATTCTGTGAGTCATCCACAAAAATGTGATGGTAACATTAAAAATGAATGAGCTGTGTGAAGGCAGAAATACAGAGAAAGAAGAGCAGAGAGCTCCCCTTGACAATGGGGAAATCCATTACTAATTCAGAAACAATACCTTATCAAAGTATAAACCCCAAACCCAAGCCCACTGACAAGGAGTTGGTTCCAATTCATAGTGAACCTATATAGTGTTTCCAGGACTGTAAAGCTCTTTGGGAGCAGACAGTCTCATTTTTCTTTCATGGAATGGCTTGTGGATTTAAATATCTGATACTTTCCTTTATAGTTTTTCAATACAAATTACAATAGCTAGAATCTCACAGCTTTACATTAAAGTAACTTGAAAACATTCAACTAGAAGAAATTTAATTAAATGTAAGAGACAAAATGAAAGTAACAGATTTAAAATTAAACATGAGAATTTAAATCTTTAATTTCTAGAGACACTCACTCTTCTATGCTAAGGAATTTGGAAGACAGCTACCTGGCCAACTGACTAGAAGAGATCCATATCTATGCCCATTCTAAAGAGAGGTGAATGTGGAAATGCGGAATGCGGAAATCATTGGACAATAAAAAAAATTGGACAAAAAAAAATAGCACATGCAAGTATAATATCATTGTTGACATCAGATTGATCTTGACTGAAAGCAAAGAATGTTAACCTATAAAGCTATAGTCTATTGAAAGACTTTCAACTGTGTGGATCATGACAAACTATGGACAAAATTGTAGAGAATGATTATTCTGACACATTTAATGATGCTCATGAGGAACCTATACATAGACTAAAAGGCCATCATTTAAACAAAACAAAGCGACATTGAATGGTTTAAGATCAGGAAAGTTGTACACCAGTTGTTGTTGTTAGGTGTCATTGAGTCAGTACCGACTCATAGTGATCCCTTGCGCAACAGAATGAAAAACTGTCTGGTCTTCTTCCAACCCCACAATCATTGCTACACTTGATATCAATGCTACTGCCACTGTGCCAATCCATCTCATTGGGGGTCTTGCTCTTTTTCTTTGACCCTCTATTTTACCAAGCATGATGACCTTCTATAATACAGGTCCCTCATGATAATATGTCCAAAGAATGAGAGATGAAGTCTATCCATCCTGGCTTCCAAGGAGCATTCAAGCTGTAATTCTTCCAATATGGACTGGTTTATTCTTTTGGCAATCCATGGTACTTTTAATATTCTCTTCCAACACCATAACTCAAATGCTTAGATCAGGCATACCTTATTGCTCAAAATGATATTTTTGCTCTTTCATACTTAGAATAGATCTTTTGCAGCAGTTTTGTGCAATGTAATATTTTAATAGATTTATTGACTACTGCTTCCATGAGCATTCCTTGTTAATCCAAGTTAAATGAAATCCTGACAAATTCAATCTTTTCTCCACTTATCATGATGTTATTTATTGGTCTAGTTTTGAGGACTTACATTTTCTTAACATTAATTACAGTGTAACCTTTACTGAAGATGATAGTCTTTGATCTTCATCAGTAAGTGAAGATCAAAATAAACTTTAAGTTCTTTTTGCTTCCAGCAAGCAAGGTGATAGCCATCTGCATATTTTGTATATTAAACGAAGCTTCTTCCAATCCTGATGCTTCATTCTTCTTCGTATAGATCAACTACTTAGATTATTTGCTCAGCATACAGATTGAAGTGTCATTGAAGGATATAACCCTGTGGCACAACTTTCCTAATTTTAAACCACCCAGTGTTCTCTTGTTCTGTTAGAAAACCTGCTTACTGGTCTATTCAGGTTCCTCATGAGCACAACTAAGTGTTATGAAATTCTCATTCTTTGCAATTTTACTTATAGTTTCTTATGATCCACAGTCAAATGCTTTTACAATAGTCATTAAAACACAAGTAAACATCTTTTTCAGTGTTCTGTGCTTTAAGCCAAGATCTGTAATGGTATCCTTCATTCCATGTCCTCTTCTGAATCCAGCTGGAATTCTTGGCAGCTTTCAAAGCACTGCTACAACCATTTTTGAAATATCTTCAGTAAAATGTTATCTGCATGTGATATAAATGATATTTCTATATAATTTCTACATTCTGTCGAGTCAACTTTCTTTGGAATGGGCACAAGTATGGTTTTCTTCCAATTGGTTGGCCAGGTAGCTGTCTTCCAAATTTCTTGGCATAGCTGAGAGAGTGCCTCCACCTCAGCATCACTTTGTTGAACTATTTCAATTGGAATCCCATTAATTCCTGGAGGCTTTTTTTTTTTTTTTTTTTGCCTCCACCTCAGCATCACTTTGTTGAACTATTTCAATTGGAATCCCATTAATTCCTGGAGGCTTTTTTTTTTTTTTTTTTGCTACTGCCTTGAGTGCAGCTGGGATTTCTTCAGAGTCTTGATCATATGCTACCTCTTGAAATATTTGCCATACTAGTGTGGCTTTTGTACTGTTGTGATGTTGGAAGGTATTACAGCGGTACCTCAAATACTTCAGCATCACCCATGATGGACAGGTTTCAGATTAAGGTAGAGTAAGAAGAAGGAGACTATTTCTGAAAAAATTTAGCCACTGAAAACCTTATAAATAACATTGGAATAGTGTCTGATATAGTGCCAGAAGATGAGCCCCTCAGGTTGGAAAGCACTCCAAATATCACTAGGGAACGTATGCCTCAAAGTAGTGTTGACTTTAATGATGTGAATGTATTAAAACTTTTGTGACGTTCATTTGCTAATGGGGCATGACTTAGAATGAAAAGAAACAATGGTAAATATTTGTTAATAATTGGACCATGAAATGTATGAAGTATGACTCTAGGAAAATTGGTGGTGGTGGTGTATCATGGAGTCTATTCTGACTCATAGCGACTATATATAGTGTTTCTGATTATGTAAATATTTATGGCAGCAGAAAATCTCATCTTTCTACCATGGAGAACCTGGTAGATTTCAACTTCTGGCATTGTGGTTAGCAGCCCAAAGCATAACCCACTATAAGGAAGCCCTGGTAGCATAGTGGGTTATGGGTTACTTTGTAGTTTTTACAAAAATTGAGTGCCATCAAATATGAAATGGAACACATAAAGATCAATATCCTGGATACTAGTGAGCTGAAATGGACAGGTACTGACCATTCTGAAACAGACAATCATATGACTCACTATGCTGGGAATAACAAATTGAAAAAAGAATGATGTCACATTCATCATCAAAAAAAGATAAATGTTACAAAATCTATGTTAACATATAATGTATGGCTACATTGTATGCCAGTTAACAGGAATATCATTCAAACAACCAAAGTCAACCACCACCATCAACGTCTTCCGTCTGAAATTGTTCAAATGGACAAACAAAATATACTGATGATTTCTTGTTATTGGAATGTGAAAGTTGGAAATAAAGAGGAGGAATTGATAGTTGGAAAATAAGACGTTGGCGACAGAAATCAGACTGCAGTTCTCATGACAGAACTTTGTAAGACCAATGATGTATTCATTGCAAATACCTATTCTTAACAACATAAACAGTGACTATACAAAAGACCTCTATGGGTCAGTACCTAGTCGATGGCACCTAACAATGACAACAACAACAACATACACATGGACCTCATCAGATGGACTACATAGGAACAAAATTTTCCACATATGTGGGAATAGATGATGAAGAAGCTCAATATCATCATTTTGTACACTGATTGAGAATCAGTATTTTCTAGTGCTGTTAGGACTGATAAATGAGAGTCAACGCCATTATGCTTTTTAAGCCTACGTTGCTCCTTCACCCCAACTTTTACATGCACATATCCCCACTGGAAAAGGAGCCTTGTAAAAGTTTCTGGGTATATTTCTTTAAAGACCAGGGATTATTGTCATTTTGCATTTCCTAGATATTTTAATTACTTCTTATCTGTGCAAAGTGTGAACTTCATCAGAATAGAGCTTACTCCAAGAATGTGAATTGCTGGCCTGTAATACACATGGCTTTCTATAGCACCAAATTGAGTAAATACTCAAAACCTCCAGGCCATCTTGTAGTGGCCTGAATTTACATTCAAAAGTAGAGGAGTAATGTGGCTGAATCATTCTTTTTCCAAGCCACTAACTCCTGTATTCTGATCCAATTCCTCCTCAGAAACAATTTTCACTAAAGTAGCTTCCCATTCATCTGTCAGTTTGTGGCACCGTAGTGCTTGTATGCTGTTGTGATTCTGGAAGCTATGCCAGCCAGTATTTTGAATGCCAGCAGTCACCAATGTTGAACAGGTTTCAACTGAGCTTCCATACTAATGCAGATTCAGTATAAGAAGAGGTAAACTACTTCCAAATGCTTAGCTACTGAAAACATTATGAATAGCAGTGAAACGCTGCCAGATAGTGCTAGAATATTGAATATTGAAACATGATAAAAAGAACCAAAATACTGTCAGATATAGTGCCAGAAAATGAGCCCCTCATGTTAGAAGGCACTCAAAATATGACTAAGGAAGAAGTGCTGCCTCTTCAAAGTAGAGCTGACCGTGATGATGCAAACAGAGGAAAGTTTTCAGGACTTTCATTTGCTGATGGGGCACAATTCAAAATGAGGCAAAATAGCTACAAACATCCATTAATAATTGGAACATGGAATGTAGGAAGTCTGAACTGAGGAAAATTGCAAGTGTCAACAATGAAATGAAAAAAAAAACATAAACATCAATATCTTAGGCATTGTTGAGCTGAAATGAACTGATGTTGGCCATTTTGAATCTGACAATTTCATACTTTACAATCTGACAAACTGAAGAGGAATGGTGACACATTTGTCATCCAAAAGAACATCTCAAGATCTGTCTTGTAGTACAACACTTCGATAGGATAATAACCATGCAACTACAGGGAAAACCAGTTAATACCAATATTACTCAAATTCATGAACTAACCACTAAAGCCAGTGATGATGAAACTGAAGAATTCTACTAACTTCTTCAGTCTGAAATTGATCAAACATGCAATCAAGATGCGTCGATAATTACTGGCAGTTGGAATGCAAAGGTTGGAAACAAAGAGGAAGGATCAATGGTTGGACAATATGGCCATGGTGATAGAAATGATGCTGGAGATTACATGATAGAATTTTGCAAGATCAATGAATTCTTCATTGCAAATAAATAACATAAAAGTTGGCTATACACATTGACCTCATCAAATGGAATACACAGAAATCAAATTGATTACATCTGTGCTTAGAGATGGTGCAAAAGCGCCACATAACCAGCCAAAACAAAGCCAAGGACAGACTGTGGAAAAGACCATCAATTGCTCCTATGCAAGTTCAGACTGAAGCTGAAGAAAATTAAAAAAGAACATGAGCACCAAATGTGACCTTGAACATGAATTTAGAGATCATCTAAAGAGCAGATTTGATGCATTACAAATTAAAGAAAGAAGACTAGAAAAGTTGTGGGATGATATCAAGAACATCATACAGGAAGAAAGATCATTAAAAAGACAAGAAAGAAGGAAAAGACCAAAATGGATATCAGAAGAGACTCTGTAACTTGCTCTCCAGCATAGAGATGCAAAAGCAAATGGAAAGAATGAAAAAAGAGCTGAATAGAAAATCCCAAAGGACAGCATACAATGACAAAGCCAAATATAATGAAATGTGGAAAGATCCTTATTTAGAAAATAAAAAAAGTAAGAATACGCTCAGTATTTCTCAAACTGAAAGCATTTGAGGAAAAAATTCAAGCCTCAACTTTCAATACAGAAGGATTATTAGGGCAAAACATTGACTGTTGCAGAAAGCATCATAAGAAAATAGAAGGAATATACAAAGTCTGTATCAAAAGGAAATGCTCAATGTTCAATCATTTCAAGAGCAAGTATATGATCAAGAGCCAGTGGGAGGAAGAAGTTGAATGAGTATCTAAGGCATTGGCAAAGAACAATGCTCTAGGAATTGAGGGAATATAAATTGAAATCTTTCAACAAACTTTTGCAGCATTGGAGGAATTCACTCATCTATGCCAAGAAATTTGATAAACAGCTAACAACTGTCTGAAAGAGATCCATATTCATGTCCTTTCCAAAGTGTGGTGACCCAGCAGAATGTGGAAATCACAGGACAATATCATTAATATTACATACAAGTAAAATTTTGCTAAAAATAATTCAAAAATGGCTGCAACAGTACATCTACAGGAAGCTGCCAGAAGTTCAAGCAGGATTCAGACTTAATTCTTCTTGGATCAACTATCAATATTCATGGAAGCAGCAGTCAAGAAATCAAACGACGTATTGCATTAGGCAAATCTGTTGCACAAAACCTTTTTAAAGTGTTGAAGAGCAAAGATGTCAG
>NW_006408675.1:4977321-4984986 GCF_000296735.1 Chrysochloris asiatica | reverse complement strand
CAGAGATGAGGACATGGAAAGAGGGAGCAGCTGAGGACTCTGAACTCATGGAAAGAGAAGGACTGGGTGCTGGCAGCCAGGAGGCAGGCTTGCTTAATGTGCACTTCGGTTGTTTAAATTATTACATATTCCTGAGTGTTTTTGTGTACACCCACACAAAAACAAACAAACAAAACCACAGAAGGAATAGAAGCAAATACTGTTGAATGAAGATGAACAGAGAAGATTGCAATCTTTGCAATGAAACAATGGTATAAAGCCAATGTTCTCCTAGTCAGTTCACAATAAAAACTTAACAACCTTTCCCCACCCCCAATACACCCTTAATATTTCAAATAATCACCAGGTACTTTTTCTTATTGCCCCAAATTCTGGTGGTTATGAAGAATTTGAGCTTAGATAAAATATCACCTGGAAAATAATTTTGTTTTGTGTGCTTTAATTATTTTGTTGAGTAAAAAAATCAATCATCACCTAGTTTTAACATGTAAGTAACTTCAATATTAGAAATTAATTCTCTGCTATGAGTCCAATTGAAGAGCAAGGTTAACAAAATTTCTGCTCTCCCTATGATTGAAAAGCACTGATGAGGCATTCCAGGTATGTTCATGGAAAGCAGATGATATGATTTCCTCTTTTAGCTACCTTTGGTTAATTATGATAATTATAAAACAAGTTGTAGGGAGCAAATAATTCCTTTCTAGCATGATGACTTGAATTTTACTCTAAGAATTGGTTTTGAATTGCTAAACAGAGGCAAAGCTTGAAAATTTATAACCATTTACGAACTGAAATTAAGGAGCTCTGGTAGCAAACAGAAAAATTGGTTGAATGGTTATGGAACTCAGTCCTAAACTGAAGAGCTGTCCCTTTTAACAAAAGACTTTAGGAATAAGACCTAAACCAGAATTAAGCTCAAATCTATGTACTTTAAATGGGTAGTATCAATACTTTGAAAAGATATTTAGTTCTCATTAATTGATCAATTGCTCAATATTCCTCAGCTTGCTCTTTCCCACCCATCCTCTCCCTCTGCACTGTGCTTTCTTTCCCTATTGCTATTCCAACTGACGGATGAAATGTTTCTGCACAGATGAGTCAAACAAAATAAGAATATTAATTGATTTGGGTGGGATTATTGATTTTTACTGGAATCCTTGTGTGGCACTGTAGGATAGGCACTCAATCTCAAGGTTGGTTTGAGCTACAAGGTCAGCGGTTCAAACTCACCAGTTGCTCCTTGGAAACCTTATGCAGGGTCACTATGAGTCAGAATCAGCTTGACGGCACTTAACAATAGCAACAACAGCAACTGGTTTTTAGATGAAACTACTAGTTTTCATGCTGGTATTACTGGCTACACAATAAGTCAGATAAATAATTTTTGTGGTGGTGGTGGTTGTGTGCTGAGGAATTGGTTTCGCCTCATAGCAACCCTATATAGGGTTTCTGAGGCTGTAAATCTTTATGGGAGCAGAAAGCCTCATCTTTCTCCTGTGGAATGCCTGGTAGTTGCAAGTTGCTGACCTTGAGGTTAGCAGCCCAACTCATAACCACTAGCTACCAGAATATCAATATTTTGAAAAATATTCAGTTCTCATCCATTGATAAATTGCTCAGTGTTCCTAATCTTGCTCCCTTCCCTACAACCCCCACATTAAAATAATTTATTAATGTCAGTAACTATGAAGTAGGGTCATATTTTGGGCTAGGGGATATGTTCTTTAGTTGCATAGATTTTAACTGTGGAAATTGCTTGTCATGACAATCACTGAATGCTTTTACTATTCAAGTATGAAATCATAACCATTTAAAACAATATTATAGTCTTCTATTAGTATGTTTTTTTTGCTGCTTTTAACTGCAAAGGAAAACTATATTAGTTGCATTATCTGTTAAAAAGTCTTTCATGGGCTGCCCTCCAGACTCAACATGATCTCTAAAATTATCTTAAGGGGGGAAAAATCTGCTCAAATTTCAAGTTCAAATTTACAAATAAAATTTAGTAATACAAACCAGGTTTAAACTGTTAATTGCTAAAAAGGTAGAGCTTTCATAATCAATTTATACCAAGAACCTATTATGGGTAAGGTATATAGGAGGAAACATAATGCCTACCCATGGGGTACATATAATCTGTTAGGGAACTTGTAATTTAGTGAAACCATTAATAAGACATAACAATGTATGTTTCAGTGCTAAACGGGTAGTATCAAATATACATGTCATTGAAGGTCAGAACCTATAAAAATGATACAACTGAAAGAATATACTTAATTCTGTCCAGCCTTACCATTACTTAAGCCACTTGCCCTGTGCTTTTGTGGATCGGGGAGGAGCTATAGTCCATTGAATGAAAAATGTTTCAGAACTGTTTTCCTACAATGAAATTAATCACCTTTCCTTGGAGGTGAAGACATGAACTACAAATTCTACTTGTTTTTGCTATTATAAATTTACATTTTAACATATCATATGTAGCATATGCTTGATTAAGAGCAGTTGGAAAGGGTACCTTGTGAACCTTTTTCTATCCTTGTCTTATAATAGTTATTAAAAGTCATTAGAATCTGCTTTGATGACTTCTATTAAATGAAAGTGTCATAGGTTATTACGCACAAATGATGAGAGTATTACTCTAAAGAGTTTTCTCTAAAGTAATTGTATTCTTGGTTTATTCTTTTCTTTCTTGCTACTCTTCAAAGGAGAATATGACTTACATTTTTATAGTAAGATTATATGAACAATAAGTTATTAGTTACTTTGGATACTCTCATGGCTGGCATTTCTAAAGGGGTGCATATATTCTTTCAATAGCTCCTTTTGGAAATCCTTTTATAGCCCGTCAGTATGTTGCTTATTAATATTTTCTCCTGTGGGTATATAGGAGGGTTATGTATCCAAGTAAAACTATAATCTCCTATCTTTTCTATCTCTGTAGTAGTATTTGTTGTTGTTAAGTGCCTTTAAGTGGGATTTGACTCATAGAGATGCTGTATAAGGTTTCTGAGGAGTGGCTGATGGGTTTGAACCATCTATGTTGAGGTTAGCACTCCAGTGCTCATCCTACAGCTCTATACTAGGACTCCATAGTAAACATCAACTTAGCTTGCCTTCCTCTATCCTAAGCAAGTCCTGATTTGATCCTTGCTCCCATTACCCGGTGCTTTGGAGGCCCAGTGAAAAGATTCTGATTGGCCTACACCAATTGTGACAGTTCTAGTTTACTCACCAGTGATTGGTTCAGGCACTGGCTTTTGATTTGTTTTGGGACACTGTTGTATAAATAGAAGGTTCTTATGGGCTTCTGAAAAAGCTCCTTTGTTCTTACAAAAAGACACAAGAAAAATATGACTTGTTTTTTGCTTAGGAATATTATCATGCTTGGAAGTGATGTATAGAAAGAGTACTTTATGAACTGTAGTGGGAACCACATATATCCAAACTGTGGAAGAGAGCAGAGCCTACAGAATTTAGGAGACATGGAGTCTTGATGTGTAGGATAAGTATGAGACTACGAACTTCCAGGTCAGCAGTTTAAGCCCAGAAGCCACTCCTCAGAAACCTTGTACAGGTTTGCTGTGTGTTGGAACTGACTTGTCGGCACTAAAACAACAAAACAACAAACATGCTAGAATCCTAGTATAGCACTGTAGGATAAGCACTGGACTTCTAAACTCAAGGTTGTTGTTGTTAAGTGCTGTTGAGTCGATTCTGACCCATAGTGACCCTGTAAACTCAAGGTAGGTGGTTCAAACTCACTAGGTGCTTCTTAGGAACTCTATTTAGGGTCACTATAATTTGGAACCTGGAGTCCTGGTGTGTGCTGTGGGTTAATGTGCTGGGCTGCAAGGTCACTTTGAACTGCAAGGTCGGCTGGTCAATCTCACCAGTGGTTCCTCGGAAACCCTATACAAGTTTGCTATGAGTCAGTACCAACTCAATGGCACTTAACAACATAAGTGGGAAACAACTTGATGGCATTTAACTCAACAACAACAGAGTTAGAGTAGGAGTCAACTTTTTTTTTTCTATAAAAGGACAAATAATAAACATTTTAGGCTTTACAGGTCATGTAATCTGTCTCAGCTACTCATTTATGTTATTCAGCACAAAATGAACCAAAGGCAATATATAAATGACAGACTATGGCTCTGTTCCAATAACTTATTTACAAAAACAGGCAACTGCTTGGATTTAGCCTGGGGGCAGATTTTCCTACATTCTGAACTAGAACCCTTACCTAGAATCTAGAGTTCTCCTACATTCGCTCTTCTTTATATGTGAGATCATACATTTTCTAATTGTTTAGGGCAGTTGCATCTGTGCTTCTAGTTACTTACAGCCAAAAGCATTTTTAGAATATGGTCTTGGATAAGATAGACCCATCTCTTTTGCTCCTAGATAATGACTATAGTTCAAAAGAAGACTTATGAAAACAACATTGTTGTCTTTGTTGTTTAATCTATTCTTATTTCTAGTCACTCAAATCTTAAATTTGATCAGATAAAAGCAAAATTTGAAACTGGTAAAAAGTTAGTTATTCTAGGGCAAATCAGACCTAGTGAAGAATCCTAAATGTCATGTTAAAAGCTTTCACCTTGTTCATGCAACCAGACCAAGTTTGTTCTGCTAGACATATACTCTGGTTGATATTTGATGACTGCTGGACCTTCTATTATCTTTCCTCATAGAGGATCTGAATATGAGGGCATCACAGTACTCAATCTGTATCTTTTGTGAGCTTTTCAAGGTATTTGGAAAAGTAAATGTGAATGTTATTCAGAAATGGTGAAAATACCTTTGTGAAGGGGCCAATATTTCCAATAGAAAGATGTAATTAAGATGCTCTGTGATTAAGTCCTTCCCCACTTGGTCACTTCTTGCTTCTAGCTTTGGTGTAAAGCTTCATAATGTAACTCTGAAGTTTGTAATTAAATTCTTCGGACCACTTTGAAGTATTCTAGGAATGTTTTAATTACTTTTTATAGGTTATTGTTGTTTCCTCAGGAGCTACCTCTTTTGAGTAATGCCATCTTTGTGATTACATGTTTTTATTCTTAAAATAGCAGTTATTCTAAATGAACATTTGTCTCTTATATTGTTAAGCAAATTGGGTGCAGAATCTCTTTGAGGATCATCATGTAGGAGATCCAAGTACCACTGATCCTTTTGAAATATATGTTAACTAGAAAGAAACTTAATGCCAAGAGCAATGAAATAAACTATTAAAACTTTCAAAACGCACAATCTGCTTGAATAAAAAGATTTGAAAAATAAACTAAATAATTACTAATTAACCTTAACCAATAAATCCTCAGAACACTTGAGGTTAACTCACCATTTCTGTGCTCTAGGTTGGATCCTCTAGTCTTATGGCACTTACTCTGATGTAATGTTGTACCCAGGTATTCAATTAAATTACTATTGTTTTACACACAGTGTGCCTAGGTGATAAAAACAAAAACAAAAACAAAAAAAAACTGAACATGTTTGTGTCTGCTTATATCATGTCTAGGAAGGTTCACATTCATTTATTTGGCTGATAATTTTATGACATTTATTCTTCTTGTTGTGACATGCAAAAATCATAGCAACTGTAAGATGACAAAATTGAAGAACACAACAGAAGAACCAAAGTTTCAAGTTGTAATATTGAAGGATTCTATGAGCAAAATGTAGAATGAAACAAGAAGCATCAAAAGAAGATAGGAGACTTCAAAACTTACTATGGGTCCACAGTGGTCAAAACAGCCTGGTATTGGTACAATGAAAGACACATAGATAAATGGAACAGAATTGAGAAATTCAAAGTAAATCCATCCACATACAGTCAATTGATCTTTGACAAACAGCCAAAATACATTAAATGTGGAAGTGAGTCTTTTCAACAAATAGTGCTGGCAATATTGGAAATTGATTGCAAAAGATTGAAACATGACCTATACCTCATATTATATATGAAAACTAGCTCAACATGGATTAGAGATCCAAATGTAAATCCCAGAACTATAAAGATTATCAATGAAAAACTGGGGACAAACTTAAGAGCTCTAATATATGGTATACATAGACTATCCAACATGGTAAAAAATACACAAAAAGAAAGAACACATTCTATGACTGGGACATACTAAAATTTAGAAATGTATGTGCATCAAAAGAATTCAACAAAATAGTAAAAAGGGAGCCCACAGACTGAAAAAAAATATTTTGCAAAGATACATTAGACGAAGGACTAATCTCTAAAATTTATAGGAAACTACAACACATCTACAAGAAAAAGACACATAACCCAATTCAGAAATGGGCACAGGACATGAACAGACACTTCACCAAGGAAACCATTCTGATAGCAAGCAAACATATTAAGAAATGTTCATGATCATTAGCCATTTGTTGTTGTTAATTGCAGTTGAGTTGGTTCTGACCCATAGCGACCCTGTATAAGGTTTCCAAGGAGCAGTTGGTGAGCTTGAACTGCACACCTTGCAGTTCAATTGTCTTTACGTCTGGTGCACTAACCCATAGCACCACACCAGGACCGCATTGCTGTTTGTTGTTAAGTGCCACGGAGTCGGTTCTAACTCATAGTGATCCTGTACAGGGTTTCCAAGGCTGTAAATCTTTATGGGAGCAGAATGCCTCTTGTTTCTCCTGCAGAGCAGCTGGTGGTTTTGAACTGCTGACCTTAAGGTTCGCAGCCCAATTCATAACCACTACAATAGCAAAGATGCAAATCAAAATGGCAATGAGATATCATCTCACATAAACAGTAACAGTGAAGTTCAAAAAAACAGAGGACAATAAATACTGATGAGGGTTTGGGGAGACTGGGACCCTCATACATTGCTGGTGGGACTGTAAATTGGTTCAATCACTCTGGAGAATGGTATGGAGCTTCCTCAGAAATAGAAATACCTTATGATCCAGAAATTCCTCTACTTGATATATCTCCACAAGAAATATGAGTCAGAATGCAAGTAGATATTTGCACACCAATGTTCATCGCAGTAGTATTCACAATAGCAAAATGCTGGAAACTACCCAAATGCCCATCAATGGAAGAATGGATAAACAAACTCTGGTACATACACACAATGGAATACTATGCTACCTTGAAGAATAACTATGAAGCTGCAAAACACCACATAATATGGTTGAGTCTTGAGGACATAATGCTGAGTGAAATTAGTCAAGAACAAAAGGAGACATATTGCAAAAGTCCATTATTGTAAAAACTTAAGAATAGATTTCCATACTTAAAGAATAATTCTCTAAGGGTTATCAGGGGCAGGAGGGAGGAGACAGTAACTCACATGTCAGGGAATAGACATATGTTAACTCGGGGGGGGGCGGTACAGACAATGAGGGCAATGAATAGGAGGGAGAGGGCAATGCACAAGAAGTGGGAGGAGGGTAGAGGAATGGGAAGATAGGGAAAAACTGTGGGAGGAATACGTGGGCTAAATGGAAGAGACATAGACTGACATTTACACAGCCTTAGAATAACAAGGCTCCATGATATAGGAATTGAGTCGTAGGTTGAAGGGGTAAAGGAAAGGAAATAATGTTTAAATGTTTGACTGTTCACAAAAGGACAAATATTGCATAAGACCATTATGGTAAAAGCTTAGAAAATGATGTCCATACTAAAAGAAAAAA
>NW_006408675.1:4969680-4977161 GCF_000296735.1 Chrysochloris asiatica | reverse complement strand
GGCTTTGCAGTCTGGTGCATTAACTCACAGCACCACACCAGGACTCCAGCTTAAGTAATGGGGAGGGCAAAATACAAGGAAGGGAATGCAATACCCAAGAAGGCGAGAGGGTAGAAGAACAAGGAAGATAGGAAACACTTAGATAGATTTGCATAGGCTAAACGGGACAGAGGTAGTGAAGTATACTCAAACTTGGAACAACAGGTCTCTGTGATTCAGGGATCAAGGCATTATCTGAATGGGTAAAGGGGGGAAATAATGTTCAGGTGATTGACTGTCTTATAGATATTGGTTTACTTTGTCAACTATTGTAAAGTAGACACTTGAGTGGGATAGGAAGGAATATCGGGAAATATGATTACAGAAAGCTTATAAGTCCATCTTCAGCCTACAATTGATTGGAATACCTAATAGTTCTAGAACTTGCACATTGAGATAGGCTTTTTGTGGAAACTTTGTAGTGTATAGGGCTTAGGTGGAATCCTGAGCCACATATAGAACCTTCTGAGGTGGGACTTTCCCACTTGAAAGGACATGCAGACCAACCTGGAGTGGCTAGAGGAAGAAAAGATACTTCTTGAAAGAAAGACCAGTGAGAAAAAAAACCTAGACTGTTTGTCTATTACAAGAATAAGCAAGCTGTTCACCAGGAGCCATCAAGGCAAGACATCAAGTCTCTTCAGGACAAATCCCCTTCCAAGATTGAAACACAAAGGGAATATACATACAAGCAGGCTCCTAAGCTTGCTGGTGACCATGTTGGTCTACTTGTGAGTGGAAGTGGGGGGAAGGCAGTAATGAAGACATGGGCTGAGTTTGCCCATGTTCCATTGCCTCCTGTTGACCTTGAAATGAGAGAGAGAAAATGAAAGGGCTGGTTGGTCTGAAGTTTGGTGAGACTTGGGAACTCCTGCCTCAGGGAGCTAGAACTCCAGATGATATGAAATGAGGGGAGCTCACAAGAACACCCATTTGCAGATAGTACCAATTTGTCATAGCTTGGATGGCTTGATGATTAGAACTTCACTAGAGGATGATAAAGATGTGTGATACAGAAAGTAAGTGTAAATTGCTGCAATTTGATGAACTTGACCTTTGTTGTACTTTGCTTGTAGATGTTGTTGTTGTTAAGTGCTGTTGAGTCGATTCCGACACATAGCGACCCTGTATAGGGTTTCCAAGGCTGTAAATCTTTAGTAGCTCAAACTACCAACCAAGAGGGAAGGGGTCTTCACATAAAGGATCAAAGCTACCCCCTCATTACACAGGATTAATAGGGATGGACAACTTAGACATTGACTACCTAAAATAAGGGGGCTATAAAGGCATGTAGTAGCTGTCTTACAAGCTTTCAAGAGAGAATTTAGTTTCAGAGCAAGTGGAGGAAGGGAGAATCCCCACTGAATAGTTTTCATCTTTTCTAGATGGGTATGGTTAAAGAAGATGAGGATAAGATTTGTTTTGATTCAATGGTAATTGTTAACATGACTAACCACAATTGTCACAACTGTAAAGGTAGAAGTTGTGTAACAAAAAGGAGGGAGTAGTTAATCTTGCATTCTAGGAACAGATGACCCTAGAACTATCAAGGGGGAAGAGCAAGAGTGGAACGTGGGACCCTAACCACTG
This sequence comes from Chrysochloris asiatica, assembly GCF_000296735.1. Taxonomy (NCBI): domain Eukaryota; kingdom Metazoa; phylum Chordata; class Mammalia; order Afrosoricida; family Chrysochloridae; genus Chrysochloris; species Chrysochloris asiatica. Next base: position 4,975,532 of record NW_006408675.1, on the reverse strand, counting down.
ATTCAGTGACACCAGAGACAGAGGCAAAGGCGATGGCATGGAGAGATAAAGCAGCTGAGGACTCTAGACTCATGGAAAGAAAAAGGCTGTGTGCTGGTGGGCAGGAGGCTATCTAGCAAAATGTGTATTTTGGTTGTTTAAATAAGTATATATTCCTGTGTGTTTTTGTGTCCATCAAAATAATAAATAAAATAAGGAATAGAAGCAAATACTGTTAACCCATGGTGCATGGAGAGGATTATAATCATTGCAATGAAATAAAATAGTATTGACTGAGTGCAAAACCAATTTTCTACAATGTAAACTATCACTTAATTCATAATAAATGCTTTTTTTTCTCTCTCTCTAAAAAAAAAAAAGGAAGATGGAAGGAATAAACAATCACTGAACCAAACAAAATTTGGTCAATGTTAAGTAATTTTAAGAGGTCTATATGAACAAGGTAGCGTAGTGGTTACGAATCGGGCTGCGAACCTTAAAGTCAGCGGTTCGAAACTACCAGCCACTCTATGGAAGAAAGATAAGGCTTTCTACTCCTGTAAAGATTTACACCCTCGGAAACCCTGTACAGGGTCGCTATGGGTCGGAACCGACTCGATGGCACTTAACAACAACAGCAATATGAACAAGAAGCTATGGTATTGAAGGAAGAAGTACAAATTGGACTGAAGGCACTGGTGAAAATCAAGGTTCCAGGAACTGACTGAATACAAATTGATATGTTTATAAAACCAATGCAGCGCTGGAGATATTCATTCATGCTAAGAAATTTGGAGACAGCTATGTGGCCAACTAAATGTAAGAGACCCATATTTGTTTCCAGACCCCCCTAAAAAAGATAACACAGTGGAACATAGAGATCATTATCATGGATACAATATCATGGATATTTCATTCAAGTTTAAGTTTGCTGAAGATAATTTAAAAAAAAACAAAACACAAAATAGTTGTAACAGAGCATCAACAATGAGCTGCCAGAAATTCAAGCCATATTCAGAAGAGAATGTGGAATGAGGGATATCATTGTTGATGTTAAATGGATCTGGATTGAAAGTAGAGAATACAAGAAAGATGTTTACTTGTACTTTATTGTCTATGTGTGGATCATAATAGACTAAGGATATTCCAGAACATTTCATTGTGCTCATAAAGAACCTGTACATAGACCATGAAGCAGTTGTTCCAACAGAACAAGAGGACACTGAGTGGTTTAAAATCAGAAAAAGTGTGTGCCAGGGTTGTATCCTTTTACCATATTTATTCAATCTGTATGCTGAGCAAATAATCCAAGAATCTGGATTATATGAAGAAGCACATGCATCAGAATTAGAGGAAGACTCATTAACCTTAATATGCAGATGTTACAATCTTGTTTTCTTGAAGTTAAGAGGACTTGACATATCAATAAAGAACAAAGACATCAGCCTTTACTATTGATTGCACCTCAATGCAAAAAAAACCCAAAAAACAAAAGTCCTCACAATTGGACAAGTAAACAACATGATAAGTGGAAAGAAGACTGAAGCTGCCAAAGACTTCATTTTGCTTGAATCCACAATCAGCGCTCATGGAAGCAGATGTCAAGAAATCAGATGACGTGTTCCACATTAGGCAAATCTGCTACAAAGGACCTTTTTAAAGTGTTCAAGAGAAAGATGTTATTTTGAGGACTAAAGTGAGTTTTTTCCAAGCTACAATATTTTCAGTAGCCTCATCTGCATGTAAAAGTTGAACATACAATAAAGAAAAGCAAAGAAGAATCAACTCATTTGAATTATGGTGTTGACTAAGGTTTTTGAAAGTAGCATGGAAAGCCAAAATAATAAACAAATCTATCTTGGAAGAAGCACAACCAGAATATTCTTTAGAAGCAAGGACGGCAAGACTCTGTCTCTTGCTCTTTGCACATGTTACCAGGAGGGACTAATCCCTGAAGAAGGACAGTATGCTTGGTAAAGTGGAGGGTCAGCAAAAAAGAAGATTCATAATGAGGGAATGACACAGTGGCAACAATGGGCTCAAACATAACAACAATTATGAGGATGACTCTGAATAAGACAATGTTTCATCTGTTGTCGCTGTGAGTTGATACTGACTCCAAAGCACCTAACAGCAACAACAACATCAACAAGACCAGCAAGAACAATCAGAAGAGAAATTCCTTAAGAATCACTATTTTATCTTCCTACAGCCTCATAGAGATCCTGTGTCTATATACATAGTTTTTCCTATTCCATCTATCTACAGTTTTATTATTATTTTCTTGCCTGTACAAGATTCTTGGGTGGCACAAGCAGTTTGTTCTCATTTGCTAACTTAAGGGTTGACTACTGGAGTACACCAAGTGGTGTGTTTGAAAAAGCCTTTTAGATACCCTTCCACAAAGATTGCTGTCACAAAAATCCTCTGAAGCAGATTTACTCTGTAATGCATGGGATCACCATAAGTCAGAACCAAGTTGGTGACAAGTTTATTTTACCTGAACAAAAACATTTCTATTTTTAAAGTCACCAAGGATACTTTTAAGTCCAGTTTCCACTTAAGAGTGACAAAAATATTTTAAGTGCTGTCCAACATTTGACTCTGTCTTTACATTTGAACACGAGTCTATGTGATGAATTAAAGTTAAGTAAATTTGAACTTGATTTTCATAGGCTGTTGCATTGTTTGGTGCTGTTGAGTGAAGGACAACAGAACAAAACAATTGTCATTCTGTTTGAGCCCATTGTTGTAGCCACTATATCAGCCCATCTTGTTGGATTGGCCTTCTTTTTCATAGACCCTTAACTTAACCAGGGAGTCCTGGTGTGGCGCTGTCTGTTAATGCGCCAGACTGCAAAGCCATTTGAACTGCAAGGTCATCAGTTCAAGCTCACCAGCTGCTACTAGGAAACCCTATACAGGGTCGCTATGGGTCAGAACTGACTTGATAGCACTTCACAACAACAACTTAACCAGGGCATTCTGGCTGTACTTCGTCCTAGACAGATTTGTTTGTTCTTCTGGCAGTCCATGGAACTTTCAATATTCATCAACACCATAATCAAATGCATCAATTCTTCTCTGGTCTTCCTTATTTATTGTATAGCATTTAAATGCATATGTTGTTGTTGTTAAGAGCCATGGAGTCGATTCCGACCCATAGCAACCCTGTATAGGGTTTCTGAGAAGCAGCTGGTGAGCTTGAACCACTGACCTTAAAGTTCAAATGGCTTTACAGTCTGGCACATTAACCCACAACTCTACATCAGGACTCCTTAAATACATATGAGGCAGCTGTATATACACACTCAAAAGTGGATGTGGAAAGAAGGATACCATTACTGACATTAGATGGATCTTGACTGAAAGAAGAGAACACAAGAAGTATGTTTACTTGTGTTTTATTAACTATGCAAAGGCATTAGACTGTGTGAATAATAACAAACTATAAATAACATTGCAAAAATGGGAATTCCAGAACACTTAATAGTGTTCATGAGGAAACTGCACATAGAACAAAAGGCAATCATTAGAACAGAACAAAGGGATATCCCATGATTTAAAATCAGGAATGTTGTGTGTCAAGATTGTACCTTTTCACTATACTTATTTAATCTGTACATTGTGTAAATAATCTGAGAGGTTATATTGTATAAAGAAGAATTTACCATCAGGTTTGGAGGAAGACTCATTATCAACCTGTGATTTGCAAATGACATGACTAAGTTAATATACTATAAACCCTACAATATGTTTCATTGCTTGGTCACCTGTCTTTTAAATAAATTTCAATAAATATTTACCATATCCAGTGTTTTTCATTCTTTAGTTGAACCAGATATCCACAGCTCTACATTTCTTTCTGCTGCCTTTTCATATTTCTTATAGTACAAATTTGCTGGGTTTGATTTCTTTAAGCTACTGTATGTTATATTGTTGTTGTTAAACATTGTCAGATCACTTCTAACTCATGTTGTTGTTGCTATAGCAATGTGCTATGGAGTCGATTCTGACTCATAGCGACCCTGTACAGGGTTTCCAAGGCTGTAAATCTTTACGAGAGCAGAAAATCTCATCTTTCTCCTGTGGAACAGCTGGTAGTTTAGAACTGCTGACCCTGTGGTTTGCACCCCGATTCGTAACCACTACGCTACCAGAGCTCCTTACTCATGGTAACCCTGTATTGGGTTTCTGAGGAGCAGCTGGAGAGATGGAACTGCCAACCTTGTAGTTTGCAAGTGATTATCCTATAATGCCACATGAGGAGTCTTTTATATTATTTTTTATTGTTGCTTTCCAAAAGCAAGATGAAACAAAGGCTTTCTATAAGCTTTATGTTATTTTTCTCTAGGCATAAAATTCTAAGTTGAGAGTCAGTTGTTCTTTCTTTCAGTCTTTTAAAGATGCTACTTGAAGCTTACATTGTTTTCAAGGAAAATCCTGATGCTATTCTTATCTTTGGCCCTCTATATGTAATGTCTTCCCTTCCCACATCCGCTATTGAGTTATGTGTCTTTGGAGTAACTATGGTAATGTATCCTGTGCTTGGATTCATTTATCTCCTATTCTTATAGCTTGGGCAATTGTCTAGACAATTATTTCCATCCTTTCTTCAAATATTTTTTCTATCCAAGCTCCCCTTTCTTTCCTTCAAGGAAGCACATACATATTACGAAGCTTGAAGTTGTCCTACAGCTCACTAATGCTCATTTCTATTTTCAGGGCTCTTTGGTTTGCTTTCTTTCTGTGTTTTATTCTGTGTGGTCATTTATATTGCTATATTTTCAGGTATATTGATCATTTTTTTCTGTAGGGTCTAATCTTCACCTAATCTCAACCACTTTATTTATCATCTTAGACATTGCATTATTTTTTATCTCTAGAAATTCAATTTGTATTTTTAGAGTATGACATATCTCCCCTTAACATGCTCAATCATCCCTTTCCTTCTCTGACATATAGAATACAGTTATAAATCTGTTGTGTTTTTTAGTTTTCTAGGCCATAGCAGTATCCTTTTTTCTTTTTTTAAAAAAAAGATTTTATTGTGAATTTAATGAAAGTTTACAGGACAGATCATCAGTTTTATATTCAAGAAATCATATACCTTGTTTCATCACAATGATTATAACCCCCTCCATGTACCATCAGTTAACAGTATTTCTCTCTATTCATTTTAGCTCTTTTTTTTTTCTTTAAACACTCAGATATATATAATAATTTAAATGACCAAAGGGCATATTCTGCAAGTCTGCCTCCTGGCTGCCAGCTCTCAGTCCCTCTCTTTCTATGAATCTAGAGTCCTCAGCTGCTCCCTCTCTCCATGTCCCCATCTCTGCCTCCATCTCTGCTGTCCCTGTTTCTCTGGATAGGGCCCTGCATTCCGCTTGTGCTCCTCTCCCTTGATGGTCCTACGATCCTCTGTTCTGGACTGTAAGATTAACTATTTCCCCATTTTGGTTACACAACTTCTACCTTTACAATTGTGACAGTTGTAATTAGTCATCATAACAATTACTTACTATGAGTCATAATAATCTTATCCCCATCTCTTTTCACCAGACCCATCTTGACAAGATGAAAACTATTCAGTGGGGACTCTATCTTCCCCCGCACACTCTTAAACTAAACTCCCTCTTGAAAACTTGTTGCCAGTCACTTCATGCCTTTATTGCCCCCTCATTTTAAGTTGCCAATGTCTAAGTTGCCCATTCCTATCAATGCTCTATACATAAGGGATAGCATTGATACTTGATGTGAAGACTCCTTCTCTCTATCTTGGTATTTTGAGATACTACATCCATGAATAGCTCAAGTTCATTGAACTGTAACAATTTACCCTCTTTTCCTTTATTAAAAAAAAAAAAAAA
>NW_006408675.1:4959311-4968495 GCF_000296735.1 Chrysochloris asiatica | reverse complement strand
ACTGTCCCACCTCAGAAGGTTCTGCATGAGGCTCAGGATTCCACCCAAAGACAGTTATAACTCTTAATATGTTTGTCCACCAATTTTGTAATCATTGCCATTTCCCAGCCTGTTACTACTTACTGACTTTTCTCATTATGGACAACAGTTTCCCCTTTCTGGTATTGTAGGCTAAAGTCTTTCTTCATCCAGGAGGCTGGGAAATTACAGGGCTCAGTTCATTTACTTACCCTCTCTCTAGGACCTTGTTTCATATATTTTGTTTAATTTTTAAAATTTGTTTTATGCAAAATAGAAGATCTGGTTCCTGTGTTTTCATCTTGGTCCTAAAGCAAAATCCCTATAATTTATATTTTGTATTCTGGTAGCGTAGTGGTTACGTTTGGGCTGTGAACTGCAAGGTTAGCAGTTCAAAACTACCAGCTGTTCCACGGAAGAAAGATGAGGCATTTTGCTCCCGTAAAGATTTACAGCCTTGGAAACCTTGTTCAGGGTCTCTATGGGTCAGAACCAACTCGACGGCACTTAACAACAACAACTGTTGTCTAAATGATTGTTTTAAGCCTCTGATCTGATTTAGTCACTTTTCTGTGAAAAAAAACCCATGGTGATTTGTTTATCTTCAATGTAAGGTGTAAATCTTACTAAAGAATTTAAGACCCTTCTTTTATGGTTTTCCCACATCCCTTTTTGGCCATTTACTCCTCCGTCCCTTATCTTACACATATTTATTGTTGTTGCTGCTGATAGGTTCCATCTAGTTGGCTCCCACTCATAGTGACGCTATGCATAACAGAATGAAACACTGCTTGATTCAGTGCCATGCTCAATTGTTGTTACATTCGAGCCTGTTGCTGCTACCAATGTGTCAATCCTTTCATTGGTGTACTTCCTCTTTTTCGATGATCCTCCACTTTCCCAAGGCTGACATCGTTTTCCGGGGATTGGTCCCTTCAGATTATGTATCCAAAAAACAAACTGCAAAACCTTGGCATCCGGGCTTCTAAGGAGCATTCTGGCTGTACTTTTCCCAACACAGATTGGTTTGTTCTTTTGTCAATCCATGGTGCAACCAATATTGTACCATAACATCATAATTCAAATGAATTGATTATTTTATGGTCTCCCTTATTCACTTTCCAAATTTCACATGCATATGAGGTTATTGGAAATACCATGGTTTGTATCAGGTGCACCTTAGTTCTCAAACTGACATCTTTGCTCTACAACCCTTTAAAGAGGTCTTTTATAGCAGATTTTCCTAATGCAAATTAGGAAAATTTTGATTTGTCTTTTGATTTCTTGACTGCTGCTTCCATGAGTGTTGATGGTTGATCCAAGAAAAATGTAGTATTTGACAATTTCAATCTTTTCTCCATTTATTTGGTGGTGTTGATTATGTGCCATGGAGTCAGTTCTGACTCATAGTGATCCTGTACAGGGTTTCTGAGGCTGTAAATCTTTACAGGAGCAGAAAGCCTTACCTTTCTCCCACGGAACAGCTGGTAGTTTCGAACTGCTGACCTTGCAGTTTGCAGTCCGACTTGTAACCACTATGCTACCAGTTATTTGGATGTTGTTTATTGGTCCAGTGGTGAGGATTTTTGTTTTCTTTAAATTGAGGTGTAACCCATACCACAAGCTGTAGTCTTGATCTTCATCAGTAACTATTTTAAGTCTTCTTCACTTTCAGCATGCAAGGTTGTATCATCTGTGTATCCAATATTGTTAATGAAATCTTCCTTCACTCCTGATGCAACATTCTTCTTCATATAATCCAGCCTTTTGTATGATTTGCTCTGCACACAGATTGAATAAGTATGGTGAAAGAATACAATCCTGGTACACACATTTCCTAATTTTAAACCATTAGGTGTTTCCTTGTTCTTTTTGAACAACTGCGTCTTAGTCTATTGCAGGCTCCTCATAAGCACAATTAAGTGTTCCAGAATTCTCATTCTCCACATTGTTGTCCATAGCTTGTCATGATCCACACAGTCTAAAGTATTTGCACAGTCGGTAAAGCACAGGCAAAAATCTCTGGTATTCTCTGATTTCAGCCAAGATCCGTCTGACATCAGCAATGATATCCCTGGTTCCACATCGTTTTCTGTATCCTGCTTGAACCTCTGGAAGTTCTCTGTCAATGTATGGTTGCAGCCATTTTAAAATTATCTTTAGCAAAATTTTACTTTCATGCAATATCAATGATATTGTCCAAGAATTTTCATATTCTGTTGAGTCACATCTCTTTGGAATGGAAACAAATATGGATCTTTTCCAGTCAGTTTGCCAGGTAGCTTTCTTTCAAATATCTTGGCATAGATGAATGAATGCCTTCACTGCTACATCAGTTTGTTGAAAGATTTCAATTTGCATTCCATCAATACCTAGCTCCTTGTTGTTTGCCAATGACTTTAATGCCTTGAACTTCTTCCTTCAGTATCATTGGCTCTTGATTATATGCTACCTCTTGAAATGGTTGAACATCAACCATTTCTATTTGGTACAGTGACTCTGTGTATTTCTTCCATCTTATTTTGATGCTTTCTGCATCATTAAATATTTTGCCCATTGTGGTGGTTATGTGCTGTGGAGTCAGTTCTTACTCATAGCGACCCTATACAGGGTTTCCAAGGCTGTAAATCTTTATGGGAGCAGAAAGCCTTATCTTTCTCCCGCAGAACAGCTGGTGGTTTCAAACTGCTGACCTTGAGGTTCGCAGCCTGATTTGTAACCACTACGCTACCAGAGCTCTTTATTTTGCTCATAGAATCCTTTAATATTGCAAGTTGGGTCTTGAATTTTATCTTCAGCACCCTCAGCTTAAGAAATACTGTGCATGGTCTTCCCTTTTGGCTTTCTAACTCCAGGTCTTTGCACAATTCATTATAATATTTGACTTTATCTTCTTGAGGTATCCTTATAAATTTTCTATTCAGATCTTTTACCTCCTCATTTCTTCCATTTACTTTCACATCTCTATGCTGGAGATCAAGTTTCAGAGTCTTTTCTGACATCTATTTTGGTCTTTACCTTCTTTCTTGTCTTCTTAGTGACCTTTTGCTTTCTTCCTGTATGTTCTTGTTGTCATCCCACAATTCTTCGGTCTTTAGTGTCCAATGCATTAAATCTGTTTTTGAGGTGATCTCTAAACTCAGGTATGATATGATCAATGTCATATTTTGGCTCTTGTAGACTTGTTTTAATTTTCTTCAACTACAGACTGAACTTGCATATAAGCAATTGATTATTTTTTCTATAGTCTGCCCCTAGCCTTTTTTCAGCTGATGATATGGAGCTTTTCCACAGATGTAGTCAATTTGATTCCTGTGTATTCTATCTGGTGAGTTCCACATGTACAATTGTCTTTATGTTGTTTAAAAAGTATTTGCAATGAAGAATTCATTTGTCTTGCAAAATCATGTGATCTCCATCATTGTTTCTATTACCAAGGACATATTTTCCAACTACTGAACCTTCTTCTTTGTTTCCATCATTTGCATTCTAATCACCAGTAATTATCAATGTATCTTGATTGTGTATTTCATCAATTTTAAACTGAAGAGGCTGGTAGAATTCTTCTATTTAATCATCACTGGCTTTAGTGGTTGGTGCATAATTTGAATAATAGCAGTATTAACTAGTCTTCTTTATAGGCGTATGGATATTATTCTATCACACACAGTGTTGTACTTCAAGATAGATCTTGATCTGTTCATTTTGATGATGACTGTGTCACCATTCCTTTTCAATTAGTCATTCCCAGCATAGTAAACAATGTTATTGTCAGATTCAAAATGGCCAATACCAATACATATCAGCTTACTAATGCTTAAGATATGGATGTTTATGCATTCCAATTCCTTGAGAAAAAGTTTCCAATTTTCCTAGGTTCATATTTTATACGTTCCATCTTCCAATTATCAATGGATGTTTACAGCTGTTTCTTTTCATTTTGAGGTGTACCCATCAGCAAATGAAGGTCCCAAGGGCTTTACTTCATTTATGTCATCATGGTCAACTCTACTTTGAGGAGGCAGCTCTTCCCCAATTATATTTTGAGTGTCTTCCAACCTGAGTTGCTCATCTTATGGCACTATATCTTACAATATTCTCATGCTTTTCATCATGTTTCAATATTCAATGTCACCACCTGTATTTTCTTTCAGCTTTCTCTCTGTCAATGTACTGTTACAAGCGTTTTTGAATTATCTTCAGCAAAACTTTTCTTATATGTGATATTAATGATGTTCAATTCTTTCTATCTTCCCTTAGGTCACCTCTCTTCGAAATGGGTATAGATATGGATCTCTTTCAATTGGACAATCCAGAAACCGTCTTCTAAATTTTGTGGCATAGGTGCATGAGAACCTCCGTTACTGAATCAGCCTGTTGAAATATTTCAATTTGCATTCTGTCAATCCTGAGTGGTTGTTTTTCAACAATGCCTTCATTGCAGCTTAGACTTCTTACATCAGTTCTTGATAATGTGCTAGCTCTTGAAATGGTTAAATATTAACCATGTATTTTTGTTACAGTGACTTTTTGTACTCCTTCCATTTTCTTTTGATGCTTTCCATGTCATTCAATATTTTGCTCTTAGTATCCTTCAGTAATGCAATTTGAGGCTTGAATTTTTCTTCAGGTCTTATAGCTTGAGAAATGTGAATGTGTTCTTTTATTTTGGTTTTCTAATTCCAGGCCTGTGCAAATTTCATTATAATATTTGACTTTGTCTTTTTGAGTTGCTCTGTGAAATTTTCTGCTGAGCTCTTTGGTTCTTCATGTCTTCAATTTCCTTTAGTTTCTCTATGCAGAAGTTCAGGTTTCAGTCTGTTCTGGCATCTGTTTTGCTCTTACTTTCCTGTCTTTTTAATAACCTTTTGCTTTCTTCCTGTATGACGTCTTGATGTCATCTCACAAATCTTTTGTTCTTCAGTCATTGGTGTCTAATGCATCAAATCAGTTTTGAGGTGGTCTCTAAGTTCAGGTAGGATATATTCACATATGTTGTGTTTGTTAAGTGTTAAATCAAGGCTGGTGGGTATGAACCAATGACATTTTCGTTAATGCCCAGTGCTTATCCTGTGGTACCACACCAGTATGCCTATTCATATAGGTGGTTGTTGCTGTTACATGACGTCAAATTGGTTCCAACTCACAGAGACACTATATAGAGTTTCTGAGGAAAGGCTGGAGAACTTGAACTGCCAACCTTGTGTTTCAAACTGACTTTGTTGTCCAGTGCATTATCCTACAGTACCACACCAGGACTCCACATCTAGGTACACAATAATCAAGCCACACTTGCTTAACTGGAATTTCTGGAAGATGTCACCCTATATTTTTCCTCTTTTTTTTTTTTTTTTTTTCTTTTTGTATATCTCTTTTCCTGCTCAGAATGATGAGATATTACCTACTGCTCATGTTCTAGTACAAATGCAACCTCTTCTGTCCAGTATTATTTGATTTTTCTCCCTATTACCTCTTGGGTTTAAGAATAGACTTCTCTTCTCTAGGTTCCTTTACCAAGACATTTCTACTTCTTACAGAGCTTTTACCGCTTTTCACAATAGTTTCTCTCAGTAGAGGGGATCCTTATAACACAAGGTGGTAAATGTATTCTGTAAAGGAGCAGATAGTAGGTTAACTTTTGAGGGTCACATATATATTTTGTTGCATATTTTTCTTTGTGATTCTTTATTCATGTAGAATTTTGTATTAGCTAGGAGAGCATGGCAACAAAAATAGCCTGCCTCAGTCTGCCCTAGAAGATAAGAGATTATATTTCATTCTTTTATTCATCAGAGTGTCTGACCCTGAGAAGATGCTCAATAAACACCTCATTTCTTTAATAGTAAACATAAAGTAGCCAGCATAATTATATAAATGCTTAAAATATGATTGCTGTTGTTGTTGGTAAATGCTCTTGAGTCAGTTCCAACTCACAGCAACCCTGTATAGGGTTTCTGAAGAGTGGCTGGTGAACTTGAACCACTGACCTTTCAGTTCAAACTGACCTTGCAGTTTAGCACATTAACTTGTAGCTCCATGTTTGGTATGCACAATACTAGGTTATATTATTAGCATCATTTCATTGATGAGGAAGTTAACACATGGAAAAGCTGAATGTTTTACAAAAATCATGCAACGGAATCCCTTAGAACAGTTTAAAAAGGACTAGAACTAAGACAGAAGACCATCTTGCATGTTCCTCCTTTGTTAGTGATCTCCCAAAGAGATCAGCATACTTCTGAGATTGATGTACTCAATATCCCTAGCTCTGATGGAAAACACATGCATCTACAGACTCTTGGACCTAAAATTTGGATTAGTTTCCACATCTATTCACTTTCATGTTTATCATATACTTTGGAGAAAATAACAAAATAGTGTTTCTAAGAGAACTATTTTTAAAGCCTGAAAAATCTTAGATGTATTACCATCATACTTCATCTTCCTTTAAAATAAAGAAAACTCCTGTTCCCCCTTAAAATATAATAGTATCCTTCAAACAAAATACTTCATCTAAATTAGTTTGTTTCAAAGCATATTTGGTTTCTGAGGGAACATATTATTTGAAGCCACATACATATGTTATGTTTATTTTAAAAAAATTTTTACTAAAAGGGAAAAGCTAATTGTGTTTGTGTTTTAAAAAAAAGAAAAACATTACCTCATGGCGATAGTTTGTGACAGAGTGAACTAGTGTGAGTTAATGCTAAAAATGTTGATGATATCTTTTATAATTCCCAACAGAATAGATTCTGTAGAATAGTAAAATCAGAACTTCAATAATCAATCATCATTGTAAACCAAAATACCCTCAAAGCAGCTGCCATTTGTAATTAAGTAATAATGATCTTTAGAGGAGAAATTACAGTGGCATATACAGCACCTGCTGTCAAAATGAACCTTTCAAAAAGCAGAAGCTGTTTTACTGCCCTAACTGTAAGCAATAATAATTATTAGGATAATTTAAACCAAATTAGTTGGTAGTTTGAAATAAAATATACAATATATTTATATCAAGAGCAGTATTGTGAAGGTAGTTAATTTTCCCTGCTAGGAAGTAAATGTGATTGATCAGATGGTAACTATGCTCTTCCCTGTGTTCAATTCTGCAAGCCCGAGCACAGAAGTAAGAGAGCTACAGGGGACCACAAGCACTTAACTAGAGAGGAAGGCAGCAGCCAAAGTGAGAACTTATTCTTTGGAATTATGTAACTGGCATTTAGTTCTGTTTCTAAATATGAATATCTTTGACTCTTAATCCCTGACATTTCTTCTTCCTCCCAGCATATCATGTTGCTTATGTCATTGTCTCCCTAGACATTATTACAGACAACAAAACAACCAAAAAGATATCAAATAAAGAAACAGTCAAATTGTGTGGTAACAGGAATAAACATGGGCAAAAGACAGATTGTTACTGGGTGGACACTGCCTACTTTTAAAATATCAGGGTTGCCTTCATGAGTTAGGGAAAATTAGAGTTGTAAATGTAGGTTCACAGTCTTCAGAATAGGCTACTGGAACGTGTCCTTCTCTGAGGAGAAATTATTCCTAATCATTGTTTCAGTTTAACTTAGGTCTTATGGTCCCAAACTGAGAGAACTAGTTCCTTTTGGACAATAAGCCTGATCTGACACGTCAGATGAACTTGGGAAGGGTGAGCTATTAAAATCTACGTCCTTGGCTTACCTGACCAAGTCATGTACCACCCCCTGCAAAATTAGTCACACAATGGGAATGAGGACAGGAAATATTTTCACTTATTAAATTAAAAAATATTTTTTAACTTATTTTATCTGGGAGTGTACACTCATATGCAATGGTAGGTGGGGCTGAGCAGTTCACAACAGATACCTCTAATGAATAATGTTCTGGAATTATTATTCAACTAATGGTCTTAATCATTTAGTAATGTCTTTTTAAAAACGTGATTGTCTGCTATAACTTCATAATGCTTGTTTTACTTATTATGTGCTTTATTTACTTACTATTATTTTATTTATTATACACACAAACAGTGATTCCCTGAAATAAATAGAATCTAGGTGGTGATTTGCACATTTGTGCTTTTTTAGGATGAATTGTGCTTGATGACAAAACAGATTTTCTTATTGTGCTTGGTCAAAGGTTAAGCATCTGTGGAAATAACATTGTTTCCACACTCAATGAAGAGTATTTTCCTGGGTGAATCCTAGCAATAAATTTACACACTACTTTTCTCCCAATTTGCTTGGAACTTTCATTTGTTCTCTCATAGAGCTGCATTTTCTTGAGTTACCATAACATAGAATCCAATTTCAGAGGTTCACTCACCAACTGCTTCTTAGCAACTAATTCAGAGCAGACTTGATGGCCCTGTTTGTTTCTTCCTTCTAACTTTATTCTTTTTCTCTTTCATCCTCTGCCTCTTCTTCTTCTTCTTCTTCTTCTTCTTCTTCTTCTTCTTCTTCTTCTTCGTCTTCGTCTTCGTCTTCGTCTTCGTCTTCTCCTTCGTCTTCTCCTCCTCCTTCTCCGTCTTCTCCGTCTTCTCCGTCTTCTTCTTATCTACTGTGGGCTTCAGTTCTACTTCTTTTCCATTCAAATGTTCTACAAGGACTTTTGCTTGGGCCTTGTCTCACTACATACTCGGCCAGGGAATGTCATGCCATCAGCTTTAACCTTCACAAGTTTTTTTTTTATTTCTGACTCCCATCTCTTCCTTAGATTTCTGGACTCCATTTGCTGTTATTATTTCTTATCTTCATGCCTGGCTACCATTTCAAATAAGCAGACCCCAAACACATAATTTAATCCAATTCTGGATGGCCTTCTGCATTCTCTATTATTTTGATAATGGCATCTTCATCCTCCTGGTTAAGCACTGTTGAGATCTCAACTTTGATTCTTCCTTTCTCTTTGTCATCAACAATCTGTGTTCCTGAAATGTCAATGTCTGTAGGGAGACAGTGTACCAGAATCATTAAACAGGAGGGTTCCATAACCAAAGGATGAATCTCAAATTGAGTGTCCTAAGGCAAATTTTGAAGGAAGCTGGTGATTAAGTAATTGACTGCTAATTGAAACATTGGCACTTTGCTGTTGTTGTTGTCAGGTGCCATCGAGTCGGAACCGACTCATAGCGACCCCATGCACAGCAGAACGAAACAATGTTCGATCCTGGGCCAAC
>NW_006408675.1:4957354-4958966 GCF_000296735.1 Chrysochloris asiatica | reverse complement strand
GCACCCTAGTCCTCAAGCTGACATCTCTGCTCTTTAGACCCACCCATTTGATCTGATCTGTGAGAGATAGACATGGTGATTCACTTCTGTAAATGTTTCAGCCTCAAAAATCTTGTAAATCAAATTCTCTTCTGTCATAAGAGGCCACTATGAGTCTCAGACTGACTTGACATCACCTAACAACAATAAAAAAGTTTTTATCTTTCTGTGCCTCATTTTCTACATCTGTAAAATTGAAAACAATAATAGAAATTACCTCAGGATTATTGTGAGGATTAAATGAGCTATTTGCCTATTCTCAGGGCAGTGCATATAGTAATTATTCAATGGATGCTTGTCATTATTATTATTATTATTACTGTTTCTCCCTCTTTATTCTCAATACTATAATGATAATTCATGCATTTGTTAGTTCTACTTTGGATATTGAAGTAATTATTAATTGATCTCCCCATCCCCAGAGTATTCTCATTTCAATTTACAGTCTATTCTGATGCCACATTAATCTGAAAAATGACCAAGATTTTACTCTTTTGCTCAAAGAGGGGGAAAAAAAATTAGAAAAAAAAAAAATCCTTAACTTCTTTGTCTGGCACTGAAGACTCTGTACTATTTTCTGATGTCACTTACCTCTACTTCCTTTCAGTCAAATTGAACTTTTTACTCTTCTCTATTGATACTCTACACTTTTCCAGCCCCTTGTCTTTGCTTATGGTGATCTTACTTCCTGGATCATTTTCCTTTTCATCCTCTTTCTTCTTTTAAAAACTTTTTATTGTGACTTGAGTGAAGCTTTACAGAACAGATCATCCGTTCCATGTTTAATAAATTATATCCTTCATGTGATTACAATGATTACTATCTACTCCATGTACCATTAGTTAACAGTATTTACCTCTCTTCACTTTAATTTCTCCCCCACCCACCTTCTAACCATCATAGGATGCTTCCTTTAACAAGACAATCTATTCTTAACTTTTTACAACAGTGGTCTCATGTGATATGTGTCATTTTGTGATTGACTGTTTTCACTCAGCATAATATCCTTCAGCCTCATTCATGTTGTGAGGTATTTTGCAGATTTTTTGTTATTCTCCAAGGTTGCATAATATTCCATTGTGTGTCTGTAAGAAAGTTAGTTTAACCATTCTTCTGTTGACAGCATGTAGGCTGTCTCCATCTTTTTGCTCCTGTGACTAATGCTGCAATGAACATGTATGTGCATGTATCTAGTCATGTCACAGCTCTTATTCCTTGAGGGTATATAACAGGTAGAGGGGTTGCTGGGTCATACTGGAAATGGTATTTACAGTCCCAACTTTTTCAGAAAGTGCCATACCATTTTACACAGTGGAGTCACCATCTTACAGTCCCACCAGAAGTATAGGAGGATCCCTGTCTGGCCACACCCTGCCAGCATTTGTTCTTTTCTGTTTCTTGGAAATTTTTTGAGAAATCTGTCCCTGGACCAAGAAGCAGTTATTCAAACAGAGCATGGGAACACTGAATGAATGTTTCAAAATTGGGAAAGGTGTGAGACAAGATTGTGTTCTTTCACCATACTTATTCAACCTGTATGCTGAGCAAATAATACGAGAAGCTGGGTTCTATG
>NW_006408675.1:4920733-4956781 GCF_000296735.1 Chrysochloris asiatica | reverse complement strand
GGCTAAACATCGTCTCTCCTACTTTGGACACATTGTCCGGAGAGAACAGTCGCTGAAGAAGGATGTCATGCTGGGTAAGATGGAGGGTCAGAGAAAAAGAAGAAAACCCCCAACAAGATGGATTGGCCAGATGGCATCATTGATGGCGTCAAGTGTGGCAGCGGTAGTGAGGTTGGCCCAGGATCGGACATTTTGTTCTGCTGTGCATGGGGTTGCTATGAGTCGGTTCCAACTCGATGGCACCTGACAACAACAACAACAACATTTGTCATCTTGTTGAGACATTGAAGTGTTCTATCAGTTTTGGAGAATAGTCCTCAGTCTGCTATGTCATTGCCAAACATATTTTCCCAGTCTGTGGGTTCTCTTTTTACTCTTTTTGGTGAAATCCTTTGATGTACATGAGTGTCTAATCTTTAGGAGATCCCAGTCATGTATTTTGTCTTCAGTTTGTGTGTTTTAGTAATGTTTGATAGTGAATTTATGCCATGTATCATAATGAGCTACTAAGTTTGTCCCTATTTTTTCATTGATGATCTGCATAATTCTAGGTTTTATATTTGGGTTTTTAATACATGTTGAGTTCATTTTTATATATGGTGTGAGATGTGGGTCTTCTTTCATTTTTCTGTGAATGGATTTCCACTTTTGCCACCACCATTTATTGAGAAACTATCTCTTCCCCATTTAATGCATTTTGGCCCTTTGTCGATGATCAGCTGACTGTAGGTGGGTGTATTTATTTCTGGGTCCTCAATTCAGTTTCATTGATCTATGTGTCTTTCATTGTGCCAATTCCAGACTGTTTTGACTACTGTAACCATATGATAGGTTTTGAGATCAGGAAGTGAGATGGGTCCTACTTTGTTTTTAAATAATACTTTGCTTATATGGTGTTTCTTTATTTTCCATATAAAATTAGTGATTAATTTTTCCATCTCTTCAAAGAATGATGTTGGAATCTAGAATGGGATAGCATTATATCTATAGATTGCTCTGGGTAGTGTTGACGTTTTCACAAGGTTAAGTCTTCCTATTCATGAGTAGGGTAATATTCCTCCTTTTCTACGGGTCTGTTTTGGTTTCTTGTGGTGGTGGTGGTGGTGGTGGTTGTGTTTCCGTAAGTCGGTTCCTACTCATAGTGATGCTGTTTAGGGTTTTTGAGGCTGTAAATATTTACATGGGAACAAAAAGCCTCATCTTTCTCCTGCAGAATGTCTGGTAGTTTCCAACCTCTGACCTTTTAGTTAGCAACCCAGCTTGTTATCCACTATGCTACCACGGCTCCTTAATTTTATTTGTATAGGTCTTTTATTTCTCTGATTAGATTTATTCCCTAGTGTTTCATCTTTTAGGTGACTATTATAACTGGTATTGTTTTCCTGATTTCCTTTTCAGAGCTATCTTTATTAAATCTATTACTAGGATTCAGTGTAAAAGAACTCAACTGATTTTTGTATGTTGTTCTTGTACCCTCACTCTCCTGAATCTATCAATGAGTTCCAATAAATCTTGCAGAGTTTTGGGATTTTCTAAGTATAAGATCATACATATCATCTGTAAATATAGAAAGTTCTACTTCTTTGCAAATTTGGGTGCCTTTAATTTCCCTTTCTTGCTTTATGGCTCTGGCTAAGATTTCCAGCACAATATTAAATAAAAGTGGTGGTAAAGGACATCCTTATCTGGTTACTGTTTGCAAGAAGAATTACTCCAGTTTCTCATCATTGAGAGTGATATTGGCTGTTGGTTTTGTATGTTTGTCCTTAATTATGCTGAGGAATTTTCCTTCAATTTTTATTTTGTTAAGTGATTTTATCAGAAGTGAATGTTTGATTTTGTCAAATTCCTTTTATGCATCGATTGATATAATCATGTGATTTTTCCCATTGTTTTATGTATTTGTATTAAATTCAAAGGAATAAGAGAATAAAAGGAGCTCTGGTAGCGTAGTGGTTACGAATCGGGCTGCAAATCTTAAGGCCAGCAGTTCGAAACTACCAGCTGCTCCGCGGGAGAAAGACGAGGCGTTCTGCTCCCGTAAAGATTTACAGCCTCGGAAACCCTGTACAGGGTCGCTATGGGTCGGATCCGACTCAATGGCACTTAACAACAACAACATGGAGGAGAAAGAATAAGCAAACAAAATTAATGAAACATGAAAAAGAAAACAAAAACCCAGTGTGGCTATTCGACTTAGAGAAAAGAAAACTCTAGGGGATTCCTGCAAACCAAGGATCTCATGAGGTGAGTGTGAGAGCAATGGGACACTGAAGGTCCAGGCCCTAAATGAAGTTCTTATGTTGTTGTTGATAAGTACCATGGAGCCGGTTCCGACTCAGAGTGACCCTACACAGGGTTTCAAGGCTGTAAATCTTATGGGAGCAGAATGCCTCATCTTTCGCCCACGGAACCGCTGGTAGTTACAAACTGCTGACGTTGAGGTTGGCAGCCTGACTCGTAGCCACTACACTAGGCCTTGGCATTATCTACGTTCAGGCCACTCAATCTGGAAGCAGTTTGTGGAGTCCTTTGATTAAGCTTCTTTTGGTATCTGTTAAGACACTGGACAACTATGGGCGGGGTGACTATTTAAATGCTGGTCTGGTGGCTCTGTGTGTTGTGTAAATCCTAAACTGAGCCCACCTGATTCCAGACTCCAAAATGGTGCAACAAATCAGTGCAGCCGACCCCTGCCTCACAGACTTGGTACCTGACCATGTGTCCCCAAACTCCCAGAGAGCCAGGGATATGCTGGAGGTAGTGTAGGTGGAGCTGAGAAAAACACGGGGAAAAAGAGGGAATCACTTTTCCAGTCATTTGTGTGACTGTACACTGCATGCCCTTTCTGTAGCAAAAGCTGCTCACAAAGGTTCCACTGGCCAAACATTCACCAGTCAGTGTTCTTCTGTCACCTTGTTATGTCTGTTCAGCTTCTTGTCCTAGCAATTCCCTTCTTTAATCTTCCATCTGAAGTTCAGGGTTCCAGGATTTTTATCTGTACCTGTTTTATTTGGTCATTTATATCTTTGTTGTAGAGAATCCATGTAGCGCAACTGCCTAGTTCACTATCTTCATCCTCTACTTATTTTCTGTGGTGATCAATCTACAAAAGTCTAAAGATTCTTTTCAATTTATACTATGTTTTATTACTTAAGTACCTTTATTCTTTATAAATTTATAGGCTATCTATAATTGATACAACTTTAAATCCCCCTCATATCAACCACATCCATACCTAGTTCTCAGATACATTGATTTCTGGGCCTACCAAGTGGCTTTCAGTAAGCAGGTGTCAATATGTCTTAAATATGTCTATTTGACGTTGTTAAGTGCTGTGAAGTCAATTCCAACCCATAACAACCCTGTATAAGGTTCCTGAGGAGCAGCTGGTGAGCTTGAACCACTGACCTTGCAGTTCAAGCATCTTTGTAGTCTGGTGCGTTAACCCACAGCGCCACACCAGGATTCCAAATAGGTTATTTGAAAAAAAGTAGCACAGAAAATATTTATTATTTGTTTCCAATAATAGTGCTTATTATTTTTGTCAAACATTTGAACTTTTGTGAGCAACTTTTGTAAGAGAAGACTCATGGCAAGGCACAGTCAAACAAATGACTGGAAAGGTGTGATTCCTTCTTTCCCCCCATGCTTTCCAGTAAAAATTTACATTTTGAACTCATAGAAGTCATAGCATTTGGGAGTCAATATAGACTTTAGACAGACTGGTTTTACATCCTTTATTGGGAAAATTATTTTTTAAAAAATGGACAACGTGACGAATCCAAAATGCAGATCAAGTTATCCTAGAGCTGAGACTATTAATGAGTTCCATAAGTATTTCCAGACTAGCATGTTTTGCTCTTAATTATTCTAAAATAATCTCTTTCTGGTCTAGGAGTGGTAATCAGAATTTGAATAAAGTTTCTTTCAAACTCTAAAATTATTTCTAAAGAGAAAAATTATTCTCCATTTATAGAGGTAATAATTAGCATAATGGCATGTCTTGAAGAATGAGGCAATTTTAACTTCAGAATATTTGTGACAGTTAAATCTAAGAAATGTTAGAAACACTGGAAGCAATAGAATAATAAGACATTAATGTACATAGGTTCTTCCTGAATAACAATAGCACACTCACAACTTTTCATATGGATGAATGTTCACTTGCACACTACTTTCTCTTCCTTCCATCATAAAATCATTCTTTCTTTCCCTCTTTCTCCAAACAACAACAAATTATTCTCTCAGAGAATGAGTCTCATCATCTGTAAAATTCAAATTATAATTCTTACCTCATTGCATTGTTGTTGTTAGGTGCCATTGAGTTGATGTGGACTCATAGTGACCCTATGTACAACAGAATGAAACACTGCCCAGTCCTGGTCCAATCTCACAATTGTTGCCACGCTTCAGCCCATTGATGTTGCCACTTTGCCAATCCATCTTGCTGGGGATCTTCCTCTTTTTCTCTGACCCTCCACCTCACAAAACATGATATCCTTTACCAGCAAATGGTCCTGCCTGATAACATGTCCGAAGTATGAGACACAAAGTTTGGCCACCCTGGCCTCCAAAGAACGCTCTGGCTAAACTTCTTCCAACATAGATCTGTTTGTTCTTTTGGCAGCCTATGTCACTTTCAATATTCTCCTCCAACATCATAACTCAAAAGCATCAATTCTTCTACAATCTTCCTTATTCACTGTCCAGCTTTCGCATGCATATGAGGTTATTGAAAATACTATGGCTTGGGTCAGGCGTACCTTAGTCCTCAAGCTGACATCTCTGCTCTTCATTGCATTGTTGTTGTTGTTGTCAAGTACTGTCAAGTCTGTTCCGACCCATAACAACTCTGTACAGGATTTCCAAGGCTGTACATCTTTACGGAGCAGAAAGCTTCATCTTTCTCCTGCCAAGTGGCTGGTAGTTTGGAACTGCTAATCTTAAGGTTCGCAGCCCGATTCGTAACCACTACTCTACCAGAGCTCCTTGCATTGGTGAGGATTTAATAAGAGAATGGATCTCCAGCACCTGATACAAACCAAGTATTTGTGAACTATTAGTTCCCATTTCCTCTTTTCCCTACTAGCTTAGAGAGAGCAAGTATATGGTGTATATGTCACTGTTTCTATTTTATTCCCAAAGTAGATATATCAAAACCTTCAAAATGCTCTCTAAGCCCCGCAAAAGTTTCACTTTTCTTTTCAGGCAGGTACTACTGGTCAGGTGGAATTTACACACAAAATAACACATATATGTCAACTTTTCCAAGATTATAAATACTTTGAAGGGAAAAACGAGAGACATTATTTTTAAATTTCTAAATATAGTTTAACTATATCTGTGTGAGTTAGTTTATACCTCATCCCAGTCTATCACTTTGCTTTCTACATTTCACTTTACTTCTTTACTTCTTGCCTCAGCTGTGCTCTTAATTTCTATTTGTGTGTGTGTCTGTGTGTGTGCTACAAAATGGGTTCAAGAAACCAAGTATGTGACTTACTGTTACTTGGATATATAAATTTGTACTAAGCTAAATGGACTCTGAAAACTCTGATACTTCAGGTATTTTAAATTTTTCTGTAAAAGAAAAACTATTTTACTTTTGTTTTATAAAAAAATTAATCTGAAATACCATTTTTGAAAATATGAAAATCTGACTGAAAAAATTATAAAAATAGACCCTGAATGTGATATTATATAAACACTGCTTTGAAAATAATCTTATTTTGCATTTTGGAATTTCTTGTGAGTAAAGTCCAGTCTTTCACTCTAATTTCAGCAATACTATTTAATATTGCTTTAAGTGAAGAATAGCATTTAAACATTTATTATTACATATTTACATTTAACAATTATTGGAAAAACTGGACTGTGAACCCCATCAATATAAACTAAACTCAGAATACACACTATTAACCACCACACAGTACTGTTTTCCCAGACTAAACTGCATCTCAAGGCTGACTCTGTCATGTACTGCGTGCACCTGGGTAAGCATTTAAATTCTTCAATCCTCAGCTTTCTCATCTGTAAAACTAGATTAAACCTTTCTGCTTATTAAGAGGACTTAAAAGACTTCATTCATGAAGAGTGCTTACTGAGCACAAAAGCGGTCACTGAATAAGGATTCTACCAAATCACAGATATTATCATTAACTTATCTTACATGTAAAAAACAAGAAAAACAATCCTACAAATTTCCCACTGGGAAAATCACATCTTATTTCCATTTTCTGGAAGAATATGTGATTAAAAAAAATAAATAAATCTCAAGGGTAAACAAAAATTTGCTTAATGAGTTAGGTTGCCAGACTTAGTGAGAGATGTAATGAAAGATGTTTTTACTTCTTTCTTTCTTTTTAATAAAATTGTTGTTGTTTTGTTGTTGTTAAATGCAATTGAGTCAGTTATGACTCATAGTGACCTTGTATAGTTTTCTGAAGAGAGTCTGGATGGTTTGAATTGCTAACTTTTCTATTAGAAATCCAGTGCTTATTTATAGAGCCACAAAAAATCATCTTCAAATATATAAAAATCTAGAACTACTTAAAACAACAACAAAATAGAACTTTAAACATGATTAGAGGGTACAATGGGACTGATTACAAAAGTTTTGATTTAGGGTTTGGGTGTGGGAGAAGCAGAGACACGTAGAGGAGGCTCTTTGGTGGAGGTGTGAAAAAAACAGAGAAGACACTTTCCCAGAGCAGTTCCAGAGCTTTGGATCTAATATAAGTTGGGGGGCATCAGTTTTCTGCACCTACCGGTGGAGACATCTGACTGTGGTGGTAATACATTGTGATTTCTGAATTGATTGGGATGCTGCCTGCAGGCCCATCAGCCTTGGCTGAGATCAGAGGGCAGGGCCACAGCCAGGATAATACAGAGCTAAAAGCCATGGAGAGGCATCTGAAAAAAGAGGTGTGATGGATTTTTCACTTTCCTTTCCTCCTCTCCACTGTTGCACCCTCACTGCCCAGCCCTGTTACCTTCAGGTGAGTGGGAGTGCACCCCCAAAATGGTTCAGCATTGTGCCCACAGTTTTACCCATGGCACAGGGAGGAAATTCTTGGGAGCCCTAGCAGTCCAACAATCTAATCTTTTGGCTGCTTCTTATGACTTCTTACTCTGGGCCTCAGCTCTAAAGTTGACCTGGGTGGGACCCTTTATTCCTGCATTACCTAACAAGAGAAAACAGGTTTGGCCATACAGCCAAACCATATGTGCACTTTGTAAAACACCAACATAAAAGGCAAGAGCCAACACCAACTACTATATACAAGGACACAGCTATTTTGAGAATTATGAGCTTCATAAATTACCCAGAATAGACCATGTATTAGGTCACAAAGCAAGCCTTCATAAATTTGCAGATACCTAACTGACCTTCAGAGATAAAAGTAGTGGACAATATTTCTCCCTTTAATTTCTCAATAGCTATCTGTGCATCTCCACGGTGGTGACTAGAGGAGGGGCTTGAGTGAGTGAGCAACCCCATCCACTGCTGGGGCTTTCTACTGTGCACACACACTGACCTGCACAGCAAAGGCTATGGGACAGTCAGGTACAGTTTTATTTTTTGTTTTTAAGTGGTGTTTTTTGTTTCTGCTTTTACATTGTTTCTGGTTTTAGTCCTTTGGTCTCACATTTTCCTGTGGGTGGGAGCTTTATCTCCCTACATTACCCAAGAAGAGACAGCAATCGTGGGCTTATAGCCAAACTACAAGCATACCCATAATATACCATCATCTGGACAGAAGCCAATACCAGCTGCTAGGCCTTACACAGGTAACCAACACTTGCTAAGATAGCTTGCAGCTGAGGAATAAGAGAGATGAAAAGGGAAGCTTATATCCAGATCACTTCCACCAGGAGACACTCAGTAAGTGTAATAACACAGCAATGTACATTCATTTAATCATTGAAAATACATCTACCTATTGAAAATGTCCAAGAAAAAGCAACAAAAGATCTCAGCATATGTCCAAAACCAGAAAAAAGTAATTGAGACAAATGCACTGGAAGCAGATATAGACTTCCCATTAGAAGAAGAGCAGGCTTTGGATCTGCCTGAGAAGAAATTTAGAAGAATGAATGGAACCCAAAATGCTCCACAGAGGAGTGGAGGAAAATAAGAAGCCAGGAAAGTGGTACAGAAACAATCAAACAAGATAGATATAGCATTGGAAACATTTAAAAAAGTCCACAGAGGAGATAGTTGAGTATCTTCTGGAAGAAAATTTTCCTAACATCTTGAAGGATGAGAAGGTAAGCATTCAAGAAACTGAATGAACCCAAAAGAAAATCACCAAGACACATCACAACAAAGCTATCTAAAATTGAAGATAAGGAGAGAATCCTAAAAGCAGGCAGGGAAAAGAGAAGTGTTACTTACAAAGGCAAGCAAATCAGATTAAGTTCTGACTTCTCAGCAGAAACCATGCAGGCAAGAAGGCAATGGGGAGACATATCTAAAACCTTAAACAAAACAAAACAAAACAAAACACCTTCCAGCCAAGAATCGTCTACCCAGCAAAACTGTCACTCAAATATGATGGTGCAAAACATTCCAGGATAAACAGAAGCTAAGAGATTTTGTGAAAGCCAACCCAGCACTTCAAAACATCCTAAAGGGAGCTCTCTGGAATGAAAACAGCCAATACCCAGAGATTGACAGACGTAGCAGCACCACCCGGACTTGGATGACAGATAGCAAAGTTAAGAACAGAACAAAATTACAACAATGAATTCAGAGGACTTGCAAGGCCAAATCAAAGATCAAAATAATAACAATGTCAAAGAAGGGAAAAATATAGGAACAGAGATCCAGGTGATGAAGAGGTGAGATAGATTGCAGGATACAATAGACTGTCTTAAATGGAGGGAAAAGTTAATAGACTATAAGGTAATCACAAAAAAAGTTAATACTTCACAATTTACCATGGAAATGAAGATCCAAGCAGAAAAATGAAACATTAAAACTAAGAGGAAACTGACAAGAAATAGCACAAAAACATGAATTAAGCACAAGAAGACATGCAGAACAAGGGAATGAACAGCACTACAAAAAAACTAACATAATGACAGCAATTAATTCATACCTATTAATAATGACACTGAATGTCAATAGATTAAATGCACCAGTGAAGAGACAGAGAATGGCAGAATGGATCAGAAAACAAGACCCTTCAATATGCTGCCTGCAAGAGATACACCTTATACACAAAGACAGTTAAAGGATGGAAAAAAAATATACCAAACTAATTGCAATAAAAAACAAACAGGAGTGACAATATTAATCTCTGATAAAATAAACTTGAAGGCAAAAACCAGCATAAGAGAAAAAGGACACTATCTCACGATCAAAGGGTCAATTGAGCAAGATGATATAACCATAAAAAATATCTACCCTCGCAATGAAAGAGCACTAAGTTATGTAAAGCAAACCCTACTAGAATTGAAGAAAGAAATAGATAAATCTACAATTATAATGGGAGATCTTAATATGCCACTTTTGGAAAGAGATAGAACAACCAGAAACTCGACAAAGATACAGGGGAACTAAACAGCACAATCAACCAACTTGACCTCATAAATGTGTACAGAGCATTCAGCCACACAACAGCACAATACACACTCTTCTCCAGTGCACATGGAACATTATCCAGAATAGACCATGTATTAGGTCACAAAGCAAGCCTTCATAAATTTACAAACATCAAAATACTACAAAGCATCTTTTTAGAATACAATGCTATAAAACTAGAAATCAACAATAAGAAGATCAAGGAAATAAAATCGAATACATGGAAACTAAATAACACCCTGCTGAAAAGCAACTGAGTTAAAGAAGAAATTAAATGTGAACTCACAAATTTCCTAAAAACAAATGAGAACGAAAACACAACATTCCAAAATCTATGGGACATGGAGAAAATGGTGCTGAGAGGACAATTTATTGCAATAAATGCACACATCCAAAAAGAAGAACCAAAGTTAGCACATTAACACAGCATCTCCAACAATTAGAAACAGACCAACAGAGGGTACCTACAGTCACCAAAGCAAAATAAATAATAAAGATTGGAGCAAAAATAAATGAGATAGAAAACAGAAAAACGATAGAAAGAATCAATACAACAAGAAGCTGTTTCTTTGAAAGGATTAACAAAATTGACAAACCATTGGCAAACCTAACAAAAGAAAAGAGGGAGAAGACACAAATAACATGCATCAGAAACTGCATGGGCAACATCACAATAGAACCAAAGGAAATACAAAGGATAATAACAGAATGCTATGAAGAGTTGTACTCCAACAAATGTGAAAACTCAGAAGAAATGGACACATTTTTTAGAAAAACATGACCTACCTAAACTTACACAGAGTGAAGTAGAAAACTTGAACAGACCCATAACAAAAGAAAAAAATGATCAGGTAACTGAAAAACTCTGAACCAAACAAAGTTCAAGTCCAGATGGCTTCATTGGTGAGTTCTACCAAACATTCAGGGAAGAGCTGTCACCAATTCTACCCAAATTATTCCATATTATAGAAGAGAACTTCCTAATACATTTTATGAAGCAAGCATAATCCTCATACCAACACCAGGAAAGGACATCACTAAAGATGAAAATTATAGATCAATATCCCTCATGAACATAGTTGTAAAAATTCTCAATATAATCCTAGCCAACAGAATCCAACAACACATAAAAGTTTTTATTCAGTAAATAGTAAAGGTATACTTCAAATTGTAATGCCTGTAACTGGAAGGGTATATGTTATTGTGCTGTAGTTACATGCCATTGAGTGGGTTACAATTCTTGTTGCTGTTGTTGTTGTTGTCAGATATCATCGAGTTAGTGCCAACTCATAGCAACACTATGTATAACAGAATGAAACACTGCCTGATCCTGGGCCACAATCATTGCTATGCTTGAGCCCACTGATGCTGCCACTTTGCCAATCCATCTCATTGGGGGTCTTCCTCTTTTTCTCCAACCTTCCACTTTACCAAACATGATATTTTTCTCCAATGACTGGTTCCTCCTGATAATATATCTGAAGTATGAGAGATGAAGTCTGGCCATCCTGGCTTCCAAGGTGTACTCTGTCTGTACTTCTTCCAACACAGATCTATTTGTTTTTTTGGCAGTCCATGGTACTTTCAATATTCTCTTCTAACACCATAACACAAATTCATCAATTCTATGGTCTTCCTTATTCTTTGTCCAACTTTCACATGTATATGAAGTTATTGAAAATATCATGGCTTGGGTCAGGTGCACTTAAGTGCTCAAAGTGAAATCTTTGCTCTTCAACACTTTAAAGAGGTCCTGTGCATCTACTTCTATGAGTGCTGGTGGTTGATCCAAGCAAAATGAAGTCCTTGACAACTTCAATCTTTCCTCTATTTATATGGATGTTATTTATTGGTCCAGTGGTGAAGATTTTTGTTTTCTTTATACTGAGTTACAACCCATACAAAAGGTTGTGGTCTTTGATCTTCATCAATAAGTATTTTAAGTTCTCTTGGCTTTCTGCAAGCAAGGTTTTATCATCTGCATACCACATGTTATTAATGAGACTTCCTCCATTCCTGTTGCCACATATTTCTTCATATAATCCAGCTTCTCTGATTATTTGTTCAGCATACACACTGAATAAGTATGGTGAAAGAATACAATCCTAGCATGCACCTTTCCTAATTTTAAACCATTCATTTTTCCCTTGTTCCATTTGAACAACTCCCTCTTGGTCTATGTACAGGTTCCTTATGAGCACAGATTAAGTGGTCTGGAATACTCATACTTCACAATGTTGTCCATAGCTTGTCATGATCCACAAAATTGAAAGCCTTTGCATTGTCAATAAAGCACAAGTATATATATCTTTTCAGTATTCTCTACTTTCAGTGAAGATCCATCTTACATCAGCAATGATATCCCTCATTCCACATCTTTTTCTGAAACTGGCTTGAACCTCTGTAACATATATCTCTGCCCATGTATGGTTACAGCCATTTTGTATACCTTTAGTAAAATTTTACTTGCTTAAGATATCAATGATATTGTCCCATGACGCCTGCATTCCATTGGGTGGGTCATCTGTCTTTGGAATGGGCACAAATACATATTTCTTCTTGTCAGTGGTCCAGGTAGTTTTCTTCCAAATTTCTTGACATAGGTGAATGAGTGCCTCCAGTGCTTCATCACTATGTTGAAAGATTTCAGTTTGTATTCCATCAATTCCTGCTGCCTTGTTCTTTGCCAATTACTTCAATGCAACTTAGACTTCTTCCTTAAGGATCATTGGCTCTTGATTATAAGATACCTCTTGTAATGTTTGAACTTCGACCATTTATTTTTGGTAGAGTGACTTTGTGTATTCCTTCCATCTTCTTATGCTTTCTTCATCGTTCAGTATTTTGTCCATAGAATCCTTCAATACTGCAAGCCAAGGTTTGAATTTTTTCTTTAGTTCCCTCATCTTGAGAAATGCTGAACATGTTCTTCCCTTTTGGTTTTCTAACTCCAGGTCTTTGCAAATTGTATTATAATATTTGCCTTTGTCTTCTTGAGCTGGCCTTTGGAAGTTTTTGTTAAGCTCTTGTCCATCCTCACATCTTCTATTTGTTTTAGCATCTCTTCACTGGAGAACATGTTTCAGAGTCTCTTCGAACATCCATTTTGATCTTTTCCTTCGCTTTTGTCTTCTCAATGACCTTTTGCTTCCTTCCTGTATGATGTTCTTGATGTCATCCCACAATTTGTCTGGTCTTCAGATGATCTGTTCTTCAGATGATCTCTAAATTCTGGTAGGATATATTCAAGGCCATATTTTAGCTCTTGCAAACTTGTTTTCATTTTCTTCATCTTCAGCCTGAATTTGCATATGAGCAACTGATGGTTTGTTCCACAGTCTGCCCCTGGCATTGTTTTGGCTGCTAATATGGAGTTTTCCATTGTCTCTTTCCACATGTGTATGCAATTTGATTTCTTTGTATTATATCTGGTGTGAATCATGTATATAACCATCTTTTAGTCTGTTGAAAAATGGTATTTTCAATGAAGAATTCATTGGTCTTGCAAAATTCTATCATGCAATCTGTAGCATCGTTTCTATCACCAAGGCCATATTTTCCTTCCACTGATCCTTCCTCTTTGTTTTCAACCTTTGCATTCCAATCACCAGTAATGATGAATGGATTTTGATTGCATGCTTGTTCAATTTCAGACCGAAGAAGTTGGTAAAATTCTTCAATTTCATTATCACTGGCTTTAGTGGTTGGTGTGTAAATTTGAATAATAGTAGTACTAACTGGTCCTCCTTCTAGGCGGATAGATACTATCCCATCACAGACAGCATTGTACCTTATGACTACTCTTGATATGTTCTTTTTTATGATGAATGTGATGCCAATCCTCTTCAATTTGTCACTCCTAGCATAGTATACCATGTGATTGTCAGATTCAAAATAGCCAATACCAGTCCATTTCAGCACACTAAAGAAGTTTATACGCTCCATTTTCTTTTTGACAATTTTCAATTTTCCTAGATTCATACTTTGTACATAATATATTCTGATTATTAATGGATTTTTACACCTGTTCTGTTCATTTTGAGTTGTGCTCCATCAGCAAATGAAGGTCCCGAGGACTTTACTCCATTTGCATCATCATGGTCAACTCTACTTTGAAGAGGCAGCTCTTCCTCCCATAGCTACTCAATATTCAACAAAAAGGAATAGTGGCTCATCTTGCAACATCTTCATAGTTATTATGATGCTTGAACTCATTGTTGAAGCCATTATGACAACCTACCTTTTCACTAACCCTCTACTTCAACTAAGCAAGATGTCTTTCTCCAGTGACTTTGGACAGCATATGCAAAGGACATGAGATGATGCCTGTCACCATCCAAGAATGAACAATTCTACCTAGGTAATGCTATGCTTGGGACAGGTGAACCTTTTCCTTCAAAGTGACATCTTCATTTTATAACCTTTTAAAAAGTTCTGTTGTAGCAGATTTGCCCAAGGTAATACACTATTTCATTTCTTAACTGTTGCTCCCATGGGTGCTGATTATGCATCCAAGCAAAATGAATTCCTTGACAACTTCAATATTCAATGTTCTTTATTATCTAGTTATGAAGATTTTTGTTTTCTTTATGTTGAGATGTAATCTATACTGAAGATTGTAGTCATTGATCTTTAATTTTAAGTGCATGAAATCTTTACTTTCAGCAATCAAGACTGTGTCATTTGCATATCACAGGTTGCTAATAAAACTTCCTCCCATCCTGATGCTACATTCTTCCTCATTAGTCCAGTTTATTAAACTACTTACTTAGGATAGAGATTGAATAAGTATAGTGAAAGGATACAACCCAAATACACACTTTCCTGATTTTAAAATATGTAACTATGAAGCATCCCCTTCTTCTCTTCAAACAACTGTCTCTTAGTCCATGTGCAGGTTCCACATAGGCATAATTAAGTGGATTAATTTTAAAAAGAATATATACTGAACTGTTCATATAATGTATCATGATGATTTTTTGGACACAATTAAGAAGACAGAAGTTAAATTTATTCTGTTTTTCATTATAAATCTCTGTACTATTTAAATTATGGTAAACAAATACACCACTATTTTCAATAGTGAATTTTGTTGTTGTTACATGCCGTGGAGTCGGTTCCGACTCATAGTGACCCTGTACAGGGTTCCGAGGCTGTAAATATTTATGGGAGCAGAAAGCCTCGTCTTTCTCCCACTGAACACCTGGTAGTTTTGAACTGCTGACCGTGAGATTAGCAGCCCAATTTGTAACCACTATGCTACCAGAGCTCCTTTGGAGACCATTAAATATTTAATATGTATAATTTTTTCATTTTGGACTTTGGTAAAATTATGAATTTTTGATGTTTGTAAGCCTGTATCTTTTTCTCCTTAATTCCATTTCTTTCTTTACCAAACTACAGTTGACCATGATGACTCAAAGGGACTAAAGCTTTTGGGACTTGTGTTTGCTGATGAGGCAAAACTCAAAATGAAGAGAAACAGCTATAAACATCCTTTAATAATCATAACATGGAATGTACAAAGTATGGATGTAAGAAAATTGTCAAAAATAAAATGGAACACATAAAAACTGATACCCCAGGTATTGTGATGCAATCACATTAAGGTTTTTAATGAATACTATATTAGTTATCTATAGTTGTTATAACAGAAATTCCACAAGTGAATGTCTTCAACAAATGGCAAATGATTTTCTCATAGGTTAGCAGACTACAAGTCTGAATTCAAGTACATAGGGGAAGTCTTTCTCTGTTGGTCCTTCAAAAAGGTCCTTGTTTCTTCAGCTTCTGCTTCCTGGTTCCTTGAAGATCTTCAAGTGTCTCTGCCTCTATCTTATCTCATATCTCTTTTGATCACCTCTTTTATCTCTTTTATACCTTAAATAGAAATTTACTCGAAATACTCCTTAAGCTAACCTACATCATTAACATAACAAAGACAATGCAATTCTCAAGTGGGATTATAACTAGAGGCATATTGTTGTTGTTATGTGCCTTTGAGTCAGTTCCCACTCATAGTGACCCTGTATAGGGTTACCAAAGAGTGACTTGCATATTATAAAGCCTAACTTTTACAGGCATGTTGTTGTTAAATACTATCAAGT
Source organism: Chrysochloris asiatica (assembly GCF_000296735.1). NCBI lineage: Eukaryota > Metazoa > Chordata > Mammalia > Afrosoricida > Chrysochloridae > Chrysochloris > Chrysochloris asiatica. The sequence goes on along the minus strand of NW_006408675.1, from coordinate 4,941,082 downwards.
TGGTTCTGACTCATGACGACCCTATTTAGAGTTTTCGAGGAGTGACTGGTGAGTTTGAACTTATCACCTTGAAATTCAAGCAGACCTTTAGAACCATTGAATTATCTTGCAGTACCACACCAGGACTCCTTAGAGACATAGAAGTTAGATTTTACAATAAGCAAGTATAGGGGTTACCATATTGACTGGCATGATTGATCTCGATTACATAATGGTTACAATGAACAGCATGTCTGGAATATAGGAGACCCCTTATGATGTCTTTTAGTACTACTGTTCCCTGTGCTTAAAGTCAATGGAAAACTAGAGCAATCCAATTCTGGCAAGACTGCTAATATCTAAGACCTTTCTGGAATGAAGATTTGGGGTAGCATAGTGTTTATAAATCAGGCTGCTAACCTCAGGGTCAGCAGTTCGAAACTACCAGCTGTTCCACAGGAGAAAGATGAGACAGTCTGCTCCCATAAAGATTTAAAGTCTCAGAAACCCTGTATAGGGTTGCTATGAGTCAGAACTGACTCCATGGTACATAACAACAAAACAACAATCAGACAAAGGACTATACACAGATAAGATGATTGCTGAGGGCAATGGGGATATGAAATAGGTTGTGGAAGAAGATAGTTTCATATATCAGCTATAGTCAATTGACAAATTGCAGAAATTAGGATTGTAATTGTTTTTAGTATTTTGTCCTTATTTTATTATATATATTGCTGTTGTTAGATGCCATTTAGTATTTCTTCCTTGTTTCATTAAATGGGTTATTATTACTAGGTGCCATCAAGTAGCATCTAACAAGAGCATTATATATAATAAAACTAGTGACCCCACGCACAACACAACACAACACAACAAAACATTGCCCAGTCCATTGCCAGCCTCACACTTGTTGTTATGTTTGAGCCGATTGCTGCTACCACTATGTCAGTCCATCTTATTTTTTGCTGACCCTCCACTTTATCAAGCATGATGTCCATCTCCAGGGACTGGTATCTCCACATTCAAAGTATGAGAGATGAAGTGTCACCATCCTGCTTCTAAGGAGCATTTTGGCTATAGTTCTTCCAACACAAGTCTGTTCTTCTGATGGTATCTTTAATATTCTTCTCCAACCCCATAATTAAAATGCACCAATTTTTCTAAGAATTTCTTACTCATTGTCTACCTTCATATGTATATGAGGCAATTGGAAATACTATGCATGAGTCAGGCAAACCTTAGTTCTCATACTGATATCATTGCTCATGAACATTTTAAAGAGGTTTTCTGCAGCAGATTTGCTTAATAAAATATAGGATTTGAGCTTTTGATGGTTATTTCCGAATTATGATTTCAAGCAAAATGAAGTCTTTGACAACTTCAATCTTGTCTCAATTTATCATAACGTTATTTGCTGATCCAGTTGTGAGGATTTTTGTTTTCTTTACTTTGAGGTGCAATCCATACTATAGGTTGTAGTCTTTGATCTTCATCAGTAAGTATTTTAAGTCCTCTTTGCTTTTACCAAACAAGGTTGTATCATCTGCATATTGCAGGCTGTTAATGAGTCTTCCTCCAGTCCTGATGCCACCTTCTTCTTCACATAATTCAGCTTCTCTGATTATTTGCTCAGCATATAGATTGAATAAGGTGATAATATGAAGCTTTTCCACCAACTCTTTTCACAGGTATAGTCAATTTGATTGCTTTGTATTCTATCTGGTGGAATACAAATATGAATAGTCACTTTTTTTGTTGTTGAAAAAAGATATTTGCAAAAATTAAATCAAGTCATTGGTCTTGTAAAATTCTATCTTACAATGCAATCTCCAGCATTATTTCTATCACTCAGGCCAAAATTTCCAACTATGGCTCTTTCCTCTTTATTTCCAACATACGCATTCCAATCATCAGTAATTATCACTTCCTTTTGATTGCATATTTGATCAATTTCAGATTGAAGAAATTGGTAGAATTATTCAAGTTCATTATCAATGGTTTTAGTGATTGGTATGTAAATTTGAATAATAGTGGTATTAACTGGTTTTCCTTGTAGATATATGGATATTATCCTATCACAATGAGCATTGTACTCCAAGGTAGATGTTGAAGTGTTCTTTTTGATAATGAATACAACACCATTACTCTTGAATTTATTGTTCCCAGCATAAGTAAACTACATGATTATCTATTTCAAAATTTCTAATACCAGTACATTTCAGCTCACAAATGCCTAGGAAATGTGCAAAGGTTTGGAGTTAGAAAACCAAGAGGGAACAAGACACTCAGCATTTCTCAAGCTGAAGTAACTGAAAAAAAACTTCAAACCTCAACTTGTGGTATTGAAGGATTCTATGGACACAATATTGAATGATGCAGAAAGCATCAAAGGAAGATGGAAGGAATACACAGTCATTGCACCATAAGAAAACGGTCAATGTTCAACCATTTCAAGAGGTAGCATGTGATCAAGAGCCAATGATTCTGAAGGAAGAAGTCCAAGGTGCATTGATGGCATTGGCAATGAAGAAGGCACTGCAATAGATGTAGTACAAATTGAAAACATTCAACAAAGTGATTCGGCATTGGCTACAGTAACTCATCTATGCCAAGAAATCTGGAAGACAACTACCTTGCCAACTGACAGGAAGAAATCTGTGTTTGTGCCCATTCCAAAGAGTGGTGACCCAATAGGATGCAGAAATCATTGGACAATATCATTGATATCCCATGTCAGAAAAGGTTTACTAAAGATAATGTTAAAACAACTGCAAGCATACACTGACAGAGAACTTCCAGAGGTTCAAGCCAGATTCAGAAGAGGACGTGGGACCAGGGATATCATTGTTGATGTCAGATGGATCTTAGCTGAAAGCAGAGAATACCAGGGAGATGTTTACCTGTGCTTTATTGACTATGCAAAGGCTTTCAATTGTGTGGATCATGACAAGCTATTACAGAAAATGAGTAGCCTGTGGATCATGGCAATTGTGTGGATCATGGCAACATTACAGAAAATGAGTAGCCTGGAATGTAATTGTGTTCATGAGGAACCTGTCCACAGACCAAGAGGCAGTTGTTCACACAGAATGGCTTAAAATCAAGAGAGGTATGTGCCAGGGTTGTATTCTTTTGCCATACTTATTTAACCTGTCTGCCATGCACATAATTCAAGAAGCTGGATTCTATGAAGGAAAACATGGCATCATGGTTTGAGGAAGACTTATTAACAACCTGCAATATGCTGATGATGTTCATTAACAACCTGCAATATGCTGATGATATTCTTTAGCAACCTGAAACATGCAGATGATAAAATATTGCTTGCTGAAAGCTAAGAGGTCTTAAAATACTTACTGATGAAGATCAAAGACCACAGCCTTTAGAATGAGTTGTATCTCAATGTAAAGAAAGCAAAAATCCTTACAACTCAACCAATAAATAAAACATAACAAACACAGTGAAGTTGGTGCAGGACTGGGCAGTCTTTCATTCTGTTGTGCCTAGGATCACTTTGAGTCGTTGTCAACTTTATGGCACCTAACAACAACAGCAGCAATACCTAACATACCAATATTTATGCATTCGCATTTCATTTTTGACAACTTCCTATTTTCCTAGAATCATACTTCATATGTTCCATGTTCAAATTATTAATGCATGTTTACATCTACTTCTTCTCATTTTGATTTGTGCCTCATCTGCAAATCAAGGTCCTGAAAACTTTACTCCATTGGCATCCTCATAGTCATTTCTACATTGAGGAGACAGTTCTTCCCCAGTTGTATTTTGAGTGCCTTCCAACCTGAGGGACTCATCTTCTGATACTATATCTGACAATATGCTGGTACTGTTCATAATGTTTCCATCTTCTGGCACTGTGTCTGACAATGTTTACCTGCTATTCATAAAATTTTCAGTGGTTAAATATTTGGAAGTAATTTACCTTTCCTTCTTTTTAGTCTGAATTAGTCTGGAAATTCTGCTGAAACCTATCCATCATGGATAGCCCTGCAGATATTTAAACTACCAGTTGCATAAGCTTCCAGCATCACAGCAACACAAAAGCCACCATAGCATGATAAGCTGACAGATGAGTGTTGTTTTGGTAGATTAATATTTAATAAAACGAGCTCTAAATGTTCAAGTTTTCTAATTGTTCCTCTAATACGGTCCTGGACATTTCCTTTGACCGTTACCTTCACATGGCACTTCCCTGGATATCTTTTGGAACTATGACTGACTATTGTCAATTTTAAGACACATCTCTTATGAGTTTGTTTGATTAATCTTTGTGTGATGAAACCATCTTCTGTGTGATGGATGAATTGTGGACACCTTAAGGTCAGGGGGTATATTTTGTATATCTTTGTTGCTACAAGTGTGATGTACTGTCTAGAACACCATAATAAATTATTTAACAAATGGGAAAAGAAAACAGTGAATAAATGAAGCCAGTTCAATTTTTTGAAATTCATTTGGCACTCAGAAAAGTAATGTGTTTTTGTTACTGTTGTTCATTTCTTTTAAAGAAAATGTATCATAAATAACTTACTATTTTATATGTAAACCTAGTATATGTAAAATTATCTATTAGTGAATTTGTTTTTGTATCCCAGGAATGAATTAATTTCCATAGAAGAATATGAATAATGTTGCTTGTGTAGCAACTGAAAGAGTTAATTTGTTTTATACATTCAGTCTTGGGGCTATGTCCTAGCTGAGTTATTCCAGCTACCCAACATGCAATCATTTTTATCAGCAAACTTGGTATAAACATATAGCATGCTAATTGGCTTTTGTAATGAGGATTATTGTGTCTAATTGAGAGACATTGCCTTGTATTTAGTCTTAAAGTACTTTCAAAGGTAGTTGAATGACCAACATATGTTTGATTGCTTTAATTTTATTCTGCAATAGAGATTAAATTCTTAGGAGAGAATCAATAGTGTCTTTGATTCTTAATTAAATCTTTTGTCCTTTTATGTCATAGGTAGACATTATCAAGCACACAGCCAAATTTCAGGGTATCTTGGCTGGGAAAGGGGAAGTACAAATATGTTTGGCTGGGGAAACAGAGAATTGTTACACTATATAAAGTACTGTTGTGTTGATCCTCAGTGTTCTTGCAATTACTTACATAATATTTGCTTTCCTGATAAACTCAGAACTAACAGAGACTGGGCTACTGCATGTTTTGTTATTACTGTATTACCTACATGATTACACTTTGTGAGCAATTTTTATGTATTTGTTGAAGTAATGAATGAATTAGAGTAGGCAATCGAGCTCAAGTGCTACTTTCTTTCTTAATCTCTCTTCTCCTCCACTGTCTCCTACTCACCTGCACTAAAAGTATTCTCTCTAACCTGATTTTAAAAGAGCTAAAATGTAGCATTTAACTGGACAGATTTTGCAGTACTTATTTTCCACTTATGTTTTAGTTATTTAAATTAATGTTTGACCATACTACTTAACTGGCAATTTCCTTAAATAGATATAATTTGAATATGAAGAAAATATTCACTTTTACTTTTTCTGTAGTGTTTATGTACATTTGGTAGTCACTTAGGTCAGTTGTTGAGTTAATGAATCCTGAAGAGGCTTATAAAACCTAAAGCGAAATTTATTGGAACAAGGAGCCCTAATGGTACAATGATTAATAAAATGGCTACTAACCGAAAAGATGGTGGTCGGTGATTCTGTTACATGAGAAACTGCAGAACAGACCTGGTGTGGGATCTGTTCCCATACAGAAACTCTACTGGGCAGTTTTACTTTGTTCTATAAGGTTGCTAGTTGGAGTCCTAGTGTGGCATTGTAGGTTAATACATTCAACTGCAAGCTCAGTTTGAACTGCAATGTCAGTGGTTCAAGCTTACCAGTCTCTCCTTAGAAACCCTATACAGGGTTGCTACGAATTGAAACTGATTTGCAGGCACTTAACAACAAAAATAGCATAAGGTTGATATGCATCAGACTTAATTCAATGGCACACAAGTATAACAACTTAAAAGAGAGGGCCAATGAAAATGAGGGAAAACTATAAGGAGATAGATTGACAAAGTAGCAGCAACAATTGATTCAGACATCCAAGGATCTTAAAGATGGCACAATACTACTATTATACTTAAGGTTAACAATCATCAGAGCTGTCTCCATGGCAACTAATAACAACTTATTAACATTCAGTGAATACTATGTATATTTTTTGTGTGAAAGCAAGACATTTAACCTCCACTTGAATCAAATTAATCAAGTATTAATCAATGACCCTAGCTTTTCTTCCTGGACTTGTGATATGTTGCTGGGCTTGTAATGTGTTGAGGCTCTGGAGGGTGCCTTGTTAAGTAAAATTCATCTCTCCATGAGCTCTTAATTCCATTATTCAGAACTTCTTTAACAAAGAATTCAAACAAATGTGCTGATTCTAACAAAGAGCTGAGAGACAAACAGTGATTTAGCTTTTTACTGATGAGCAGCAAGGATATGGCTTTTAAAGAATCACTTTGAGCTTGTGACTCATAACTACTATGGACGTTGAATACGATAATGATGGAGGCAAAAAAGTTTATTATTTACTTTCACCTTGGGATTGCCTTTTGGCATAGAGGTCTAAGAAAGTTCATTGACTCTTTAAACAATCCAGTGCATTTAGAAATTATGTGTTTATCAATTGAAGGAAAATTCACATTGGCCAATGAGTCCTTCCAGAGTCTTTTATGAGCTTAATCCTGAAAATACTTTATTATGAATAAAAGTCTGTGGTCATAGGTTTTCACGTTGTGGGAATAGAAATAGAGAGAAGAGCAAATCAAAATGAAGGATACAGATGACCAGAATGTCCTATAAGTAGAACCAGAGAAAAGAGAAAAGTAGCAAGTGAAGTGACAAGGAAGAACTAAAACTCTGGTATGCCCCAAAGATCAAAAGTACAGAGAGTTTTAGGAAGAGGAAATACAAAGGATGTCTTACACTTAAAGAATGTAGTCTTGGTATGGTGCTGTAGGATAAGCATTGGACCACAAGCTTGGTCTGAACCATAAAATTGGTAGTTCAAACTCAGCAGCCACTCCTCAGAAATCCTATACAGGGTTGCTATGAGTCTTAACCAACTCCACAGCACTTACTTAACAACAACAATGACATCAGAGAATTCAGAGAACAGGACTAAGAAGAGAAGCAATTTAATTTGTTAGGAAATAGCGATTGCAGTCTCTGAAGTGTGTAATTTTAGTAGAGTGTTGAGGAGGGAAGCTTAATGCAAAGAGATAATTAAGAAATAAGTGCTGGGAAAGGGAAGCAATGATTAAAACGAACTCATTCTAAACATTTTGCCAAATACTCTGGAAATAATTTTTTGTGTCTATTCCCTTTACTTTTCCATTTTTTGGGCTCTGTTTGAGGTATAAAAATGTTTCATTTGACTAAGGGAAGGAAAATAACTTCCTGCAGCTGGAGAATTTGGGTGAAGCTGGCAAGGACACGCCTTTGGCCATCTTCACCTACAGCTTCTTTCTCTATTCCAATAACACTGGATAATGATGAGTGGTTCTGTTTTGACATTAGAACCACTTTCATGGTTTCCACAAGTAATGAAGTGCAATCTAAGTCTCTCAAAAGGTAAATTTGTTGAAATACCAAAGTGACAGTGGGAAAGGGTGGAGAAGAGGAAGTGTGTGGTGACCAGTTGAGAAAGTTAAGATTTTAGAGATGAGGATGTGGAGGCTGTGGACAAAGCATCTTTTTAGAGGCAGAGATTTGGAGCCTTGGCACTTACTGTTGGCCATGGCGTAGTTGGAAGTGCTTGTTTGTTGGTGAAGTCATCATGGAAGTCAAGAGAGAAAACGGTCAGGCTAGTGGTTTCACTCCATCTGAGTTCCTAATAGTGGCTGAGGGCTACACTATTTAGCCTGGGTGGGGCACAGGAAAGATTTGTAGTAACCCAGTGTTATGTTGTTGAAGGATGGTTTGTTTACCCTTTGACTTTTACAGAGCTTGAAGAGATGGAGTAGGGGGAAGATTCTGAATCAGAAAGACTGGCTTCTAGTGATCATTCTGTTTATCTTATGACCTTCATCAAGTCACCCAGCATCTCTGAGTCTAAATTTTCTTGTCTGTAAAATGGCCTTAATAATATCTGTCTTGATTGTGGTAGTGAAAAATATTGATTTACTGTGTTTTGCAGAAGGACAAACCAGCCTTAGAGAAATTATAGTTGTTGTTGTCATTAAGTACTGTCGAGCCAGTTCTAACTCATAGCCACCCAGTACAGAGTTTCCAAGAAGCAACTGGTAGGTTTGAACTGCCAACCTTATGGTTCAAATTGACCTTGATGTCGAGTGCTTTTCCTACAGTGTCACACCAAGAATGCATAGTCAGAATACTCCTTAGAAATGAGGATGAAAAGATTTTGTCTTGGTTTCTTAGGACACATCAGCAGGAAATACCAATTGCTGGAAAAGGACATCATACTTAGTAGAGAGTCAGCCAAATAGGGAAACTCTATAAACTGATTGACATGAAAGGCTCATATACCAGCACTATGTCTGAAATATTTCACTGCGATTCATACGATTTTCAATGGCTAACATTCAGAAGGCATCTACCAATTCCTCCTTGTCTATCTTAGTCTGGAAACTGCTGAAATCTGTCCACCATGGTTAACCCTGCTGGTTCATAAAATACTAATGGCATAGCTTCAAGAATCACAGCAAGACACAAGCAACCATAGACAAGTGGTGGAAAGCATTATTAGTTATAACATTATTAGTGACTGAGCTTATTTGATTTATCTACTTCTTTGGCTGTATTCACTACTTCATTCACAAAAAGTTATTGCTGTAGGTTCACAAATGCTAATTGCTACAATAAAGAAACAATAAAGCAACAAAAATTATAGTATGAACTTTTAATGCAAGAAAAACATCATGTGATTCAAAGCATCATGGTAATTGTGTAATAATGACAGTTCTGACTGGATCACATCATAAGGTTTAAAAAGTAAATTAGAATAATGTCTTTGCCATGTAGGTATATTGAAATATGTATGCTTGTCTTATGAAAAATGTTTTTACTTATATAAATAACTACAGGGATGTTTTTATAAATAATAACTATCTGATGAAATAATGAATAAAAATGTTATAATCAATCATTTTATAGACAGTTTACCTAGCATGATGTCCTTCTCCAGGGGATTTTCCCTCTTGATAATATGTCTAAAGTAAGAGAGATGAGGTCTTACTAGCCTGTTTTTAAGGAGCATTCTGGCTGTACTTCTTCCAATACAGATTGTTTGTTTTTCTAGTAGTCCAGGATACTTTTAATATTCTTCTCCAAAACCATAACTCAAATGCATCAATTCTTTTATGGTTTTCCTTATTTACTGTCTAACTTTCACATGCATATGAGGTTATTGAAAATACCATGACTTAGGGAAGACATATAATAGTCCTCTGACATCTTTGCTCTTGAACCCTCTACAGAGGTCTTGTGCAGCAGATTTGCCTAATGAAATATGTCATTTGATTTCTTGACTGCTACTTCCATGAGTGCTGACAATGGACCCAAGGAAAATGATGTCTTTTCCACATTAATCATGATGTTGTTTATTGGTTCATTGGGGAGGATTTTTGTTTTCTTTACATTGAGGTGCAACCCATGCTGAAGGCTGTGGCTTTTGGTCTTTATCAGTAAGTAGATTAAGTCCTAGTCAATTTCAGCAAACAAGGTTATAACATCTGTATGTTTTTTGTTGTCAAGTGTCATTGAGTCGATTCTGACTAATAGCAGCCCAGTACAGAGTTTCTAAGGAGAAGCTGGTGGGTTTGAATAGTTGACCTGTGGTTCACAGTGCAGTGCTTATCCTGAGTGCGACACCATGAGTCCAATGTTACTAATGAGCAGGTTGTTAATGAGTCTACCTCAAATCCTGATGCCACACTCTTCTTCATATAATCTACTTTTTCTGATTATTTGCTCAGCATGTAGATTAAATAAGTATGGTGAAAGAATGCAACCTCGGTGCACACCTTTCCCAACTTTAAGCCACTCAGTGTCCACCTTTTCTGTTTGAATGACTGCCTCTTGGTCCATGTATAGTTTTCTCATGAACATAATTAAGTGTTCCAGAAAACCAATAGGTTATCAATACATTTTGATTGCATGTTTGATCAATATCATACAGAAGAAATTGGTAGAGTTCTTCAATATCTTCATCATTGGCTTTAGTATTTGGTGCATAAATTTGAAAAATAGTTGTATTAACTGGTCTTCCTTGTTGGAGTATGGATATTATCCTATCACAGACAGCATTATACTTCAAAATATATCTTAAAATGTTCTTTTTTGTAATGAATGTGATACCATTCCTATTCATATTGTCATTCTCTGCATTGTAAACCATGTGATTGTCAGATTTAAAATGGTCAAAGTAGTCCATTTCAGCTTACTAATGCCTAGAAAATTAATGTTTATACATTAATTTTGACAACCTCCAATTTTCTTAGATTCATACTTCATATGTTTACAACTGTTTCTCCTGATTTTGAGTTGGGCTCCATTAGTAAATGAAGGTCCGAAAGCTTACTCCATTCATGCCATTAAGGTCAAGTCTACTTTGATGGGGCAGCTCTTCCCCAGTCGTATGTTAAGTGTCTTCCAACCTGAGGGTTCATCTATTAGCATTATATCTGACAATAATCTTGTTGTTGTTAGGTGCCATTGACTTGGCACTGACTCACAGCGACCCTATGTACAACAGAACGAAACACTGCCTGGTTCTGGACCAACCTCACAATTGTTGCCATGCTTGAACCCATTGATGCTGCCGCTTTGCCAATCCATCTCGTTGGAGGTCTTCCTCTTTATCTTTGACTCTCCACCTTACCAAATATGATATACTTCTCCAGTGACTGGTCCCTCCTGACAACATATCCGAAACACGAGAGACTGATTTTGGCCATCCTAGCCACCAAAGAGCACTTCTTCAACACAGATCTGTTTGTTCTTTTGGCAGCCCATGGCACTTTCAGTATTCTCCTCCAACATCATAACTCAAAAGCATCAATTCTTCTACAGTCTTCCTTATTCACTGTACAGCTTTTTCATGGATATGAAGTTATTGAAAATACTTATACCAGTTGACCATGGTGTCCCTTAAGACTGTGATACAGAGCTCCTAGACCCAGTAACTCATTACCTTGAGGTGTTTGGTAATATTTAAGAAATGTTCTTCATTTTTCCACCTGTCCGCCACTCACCTTGTCAGTCTGTCATACTGTAGTGGCTTATGTGTTGCTGTAATGCTAGAAACAATGCCACCAATATTTTAAATATGAATTGGGACACGCATGGTGGACAGGTTTCAGGGAGAGCTTTCAGGCTAAGATGGACTAGAAGGAGAGGTAGACTTTATGAGGAATGATGGAGCATTCATTGTCAAAAATAATATTCTAAGATTTGTCTTGAAGTAGAACACTGTCTATGGTAAGATAATATCCCTATGACTATAAGAAAGACCAGTTAATACCACTATTATTCAAATTTATATACCAATCACTAAAGCCAGTGATGATGAAATTGATGAATCCTACCAAATTTTACAGTCTGAAATTGACCAATCATGCAAATAAGATGCATTGACAATTATTGGTTATTGGAATGCAAACATTGGAAACAAAGAGAAAGGATCTTTAGTTGCAAATATGGCCTTAATAATAGAAATGATGCTGGAGATTGCAAGATACAATTTTGCAAGACCAATGATTTATTTGTTGCAAGTACCTTTTCAAACAACATAAAAGATGATCATACACATGGATCACACCAGATGGAATACACTCATCTATGCCAAGAAGTTTGGAAGACAATTACCTGGTCAAGTAACTGGGAAAAAAAATCATATTTGTGTCCATTCCAATGAGAGGTGACTTAACGGAGGCGGAACTCATCAGACAATATCATTAACATATCATGCGTGTAAATTTTTTGCTAAAGATAATCTAAAAATGTCTGAAAATGCACATTGACAGAGAACTGACAGAGGTTGAAGCCAGATTTGGACAAGGGCATGGAATGAGGGATATCATTACTAATGTCACATGGATGTTGGCTGAAAGCAGAGAATACCAGAAAGATGTTTACCTGTGTTTTATTAACTATGCAAAGACTTTTGATTGTGTGGATCATGACAAGCTATGGACAACATTGCGAAGCATAATTATTCTGGAACATTTAATTGTGCTTATGACCAACTTGTGCATGGACCAAGAGGCAGTTGTTTGAACAGAACAAGGGAACACTGAATGGTTTAACATTAGGAAAGGTATGTACCAGGGTTGTATTATTTCACCATACTTATTTAATCTGTATATTGAGCAAATAATCAGAGAAGCTGGATTATGTGAAGAAAAATGTGATATGCAGATGATACAACCTTGCTTGCTGAAAGTGAAGGGGACTTAAAATACTTAATGAAGAACAAAGACAACAGCCTTTAGTATGTATTACATCTCAGTGCAAAGAAAGCAAAAATCCTTACCACTAGATCAATAAACAACATCCATATCAATGAACAAAAGATTGAAGTTGTGAATAACTTCATTTTGGCATGGGATCAATCATCAACACTCATGGAACCAGCAGTCAAGAAATTGAACTGTGTATTGCATTAGTCAAGTCTGTTGCATAAGATCTCTTTATGCAAGAGCAAAGATGTTAGTTTGGGGACTAAGGTGCACTTGACCAAGGCCATGGTATTTTCAGTAAGTTCACACGCCTGCGAAAGTTGGACAGTGACTAAGGAAGACGTAGAATTGATGCATTTGAGTTATGGTGTTGCAGGACTATATTAAAAGTACTATGTTGTTTTGTGAAGTGCTGTCGAGTCGGTTCCGACCCATAGCGACCCTGTAAGAGTTTCCGAGGAGAAGCTGGTGAGCTTGACCTGCCGACGTTGCAGTTTAAATGGTTTTGCACTCTGGCACATTAACCCACAGCGCCACACTCCATAAAGTACTATAGACTGCCAAAAAAATAAAGCAATCCATGTTGGAAGAAGTGCAGACAGAATTCTCCCTGGCAGCTAATATGACCAGACTTTGTGTCTCATAATTTGGACATATTGTCAGCAGGGATGAGAAAGGTATCATGTTTGGTGAAGTGGAGGGTCAGAGAGAAAGAGGAAGACCCCCAATAAGATGTAGATTGGCACAGTGGCAGCAATGGACTCAAACAAAGCAACTATTTTGAGGTTGGTGCAGGACCGGGCAGTATTTCATTCTGTTGTGTATAAGGGTCATTATGAATTGGCACCAACTCGATGTTACCTAACAACAATTCTATTCCATTGATCTATGTATCTTTCATTGCGCCAGTAACACACTATTTTTACTACTGTGACTGTACAGTAGGTTTTGAGAAGAGGAAGTAAGAGGCATTCTGCTTTGTTCTTTTTAAATAATGCTTTGCTTATCTGGGGTCTCTTTTTTTTTTTCCATATAAAGTTAGTGATAAGTTTTTCCATCTATTTAAACAATGATGTTAGAGTCTGGATTGGGATAGCATTGTATCTATAGATTACTTTAGGTAGTGTTGACATTTTAACAAGTTTAAGTGTTCCTATCCATGATGAGGGTAGATTCCTCCATTTCTGCAGGCCTTTTTTGGTTTATTGTATTGGCGGTGGTAATTTCCCATCTAGTTGCTTCTGACTCATAGTCACTAAGTCTGTAAATGTTAACGGTAGCCTAAAGCTTCATCTTTTAGAATGGAGTGACTGGTAGATTCAAACTGCTGACATTTTGGTTCGCAGCCTACCTCACACATTGCTGCCAGGCCTCTTTAATTTTATTTGTATAGGTCTTTTATCTCCCTGGTTAGATATTCCCAAGTATATCATCTTTCGGGTGCCTGTTATAAATGGTATTGTTTTCCTGATTTCCATTTCAAATGATTTTTGTATTTTAATCTTACATCCTGGCACTTTGCTGAATCTGTCAATGAGTTCCAATTAATTTTCTTTCAGAGTCTTTGGGATTTTTAAGTATAAGATCATGCTATCTGCAAATATAGAGAGTTTTACTTCTTTGCCAATTTGGGTGCCTTTAATTTCCCTTTCTTGCTTTATAGCTCTGGCTAAGACTTCCAACACAGCATTGAATAAGAGTGGAAATGTTTTCATCTTCTATAACTCCAAAACAATAAGAACTTTTGTGTTGTTGTTTACAAATAAAATGAGAGCAGATGAGAGATTTTGCTGAAATAATTAAGCAAGAAAAGAAGCAGGGAAATCTGTACATCATTTTCTTTTTCAAGAGAGATCATTTGTGCTGAAATAAGATTTTAAAAAGCAAGGAAAGTAGAGTAGATTATATATACACATGTGAGAAAATAATTGTGAAGAAAAGATTTTGAGTGATTTATTTCCTTTTTCTAGCTAATAGTATCGTCATTAATATAAACTGACATGGTGGTTTGGAAAGTGGAAGGATTCTGTACAACCTAAGAAACTGATGTTCCTAAAGGTCATTTGTAATTTAACAAGTACTTTGTGCCTCTTTGTGTGTAAAGTAGATTTTTTTTTTTTTCAGGTTGGAAATGGATTAGGCATGCTTTTGAGAAAATGATGTTAAAATTCTTTCATAAAACACAAACTGGAATGAGTTGCATAATTATTAAATTTTTTTCACTAGTAGTGTATTCTCTGTTCTTTATTTTTCACGGCACTGTTGATACATCTCTGCAGGGTCTCTTCTTTTAAGTACAGTTAATCCTACACCCCATTATGAGAGTTCAAACTAGAGTTCCAAGAATTGTTTTAAATAATCTGCCCTTTATAGGATGATTACCCAGTTATTAAGGCTCTGCTCTGATCTGAGTACCCCTTCCCTAAATGTATTCTGTTTCCTTGTTTCATCCACTTTAATGACAGTTAGTTACTGGGTGAAAATGCCTTTTCTAAGCTACTTTAATAGAAAGTTTGTTTCCTTATCATCCCTGGGACTGGAGTTTATGTTGACCCTTGGCTGCAGTGAGGTTTAACATCGCTAAGGGAGTAAGAAAGATTGCTGTTTTCTAAATATAGCCACAATTCATTAATTAAAAACTAACACAAGTAACTTGAACTGAATCCATTCAAGAGAACCCTTCCCCCCTCTATTCCAGTTTGGTATAAAATACCCCCAGAATCCATTCTGATTCATAGCAGCCTTGCAGGCCACAGTAAAACCTACACGCAGGGTTTCTAAGATCTTACATCTTTATTGAAGCATATTACTACATCTTTCTCCCAGGGAATGGATGGTAGACTTGAACTACTGACCTTTTAGGTAACAGCCAAGTGCTTTACTATTGCACCACCAGGTCTTCTCATATAAAATACATACAGTTTAAATCTTACTGAAAACTTTTAAGAACAATAATTTCAAAAGCACTACAAATGACAATGCAATTTTTCCAATAAGAGTAAGACTAATGGACCTGAAAAACTGGCTGTTTTCACTTTCATTGTCTAGATAATGATTTTGGCATAATTGATTTAAGATACCTACTGATTTGAAGTGTTTGCAGTTATAAAGCTTTTATAAGCCCTGCTTATGTGATTTCCTTTGAAGTTAGTTCTGGAAGCACTTTGTTCTTAGGAGCTGCTGTGATGAGCTCCTAAATGGACATCCGTTCCCCCAGCAGGTATAAAATCTGCCTTCCCTAAAGTTCTTGGAGGAATGATAAATACCATGGTGCCCTACTTATTTTTAACTTTCTATTTTGAACTGAAGCTCTGAAGTTTTCTAATGACATTGTTCAATTGCATCATCCAACTAAAATCAGAGGATGCAAGGCTTTTTTTTCTGACTTCTGGATTTATAGATCCCAAGTGAAATGAACTTGATGATTTCTTTCTGCTGAATAGCAGTTTCAAGAGGGTACTTTTGAAATTTTTCAAAGTAAAATTCCAAGGAAGTTCCTTCAGATCTTTTCCCCTAGGATGTTGTAAGCAGGAGAAGGGGAAAAAAAAGCAAATCCCCAAAAAACATGGCTGGGTTTCACATCAATTCACTGGGTGAATATTAGAACACTCTGATCCCATATTGATGTTTCTGAAAGAAACATATACCAGAAGATAAAATGCCATATATGCATAATTTCCCCATCTCTTCTTCTTTGGGCTTGAGATATATCAATTTGCTATATTATTTTAGCCTCTGTCAAATTTTAGCCTCATCATAACTATGAATAATTTAACATATAGCTCCAACTTTCTATTCCCTTTGTTAAATGCACACCACCTTCCACCCCACCTCACCAAAATGACTATAGTAATCATGCATTTCATATACTATACTTAAATGAAAGAGTTTTCTTTGATATCTTCCATAATAATTATTTAATCATTCTTTGCTAATTTCTGCTAAGTGTTTTATTAGTACTCACCAGAGAAGCCACTTAAAGAATGAGCCATTATAGCATGTGGACTTCATCATAGTTAAAGTGGTTCTAGTAGTTTGGGTGTGAGTTTTGTTGTATAGGGTACACCCTGTGGCCATGACTATAGGATATGTTTTGGTGACTGTCTCAAGGGATATATCGGGTTAGTAGCACTGAAGTAGTTTTCTTCAGAGAAAAGTAGAAAAACACACAAGTCAAGCACAAATTAGCAGAGATGAAAATATGCAAAGGAAGGTGCAGTAAGTCAGATTCAGGATAGTCCCTTAGCAGTGTGGCTTGGAAATACCAAAAGTATCTTAACATTGCTGAATCTTTTAATTCAACTATAAAGTGTAGTAAGTGAGCATGTGCTTTAAAAATTAAATGAAATACTTTCTATGAAAATACTTTGTAAGTTATAAGATGCTGTAGAATCGCTACGTGCTTCCTAACTCCATGAATTTTTACAATTTGGTCAAACCAATACCTGTTCATTTAAAGGACATAAAATACAGGTATATTTTAAAATATTAACTTTTAGATAAGCAGTGGATGGCTAATCAAAAGCTCAGTGGCTAAAACCTACTAGCCACTCCTTGGAAATCCTATAGCCGGATCAGTATGAATTGGAACTTGTTCAATGATAGTTCACAACAACACTAACAAATGAATAATTACAGTTTTGTAACATAGAAACCTGAACTGTGAGTTTATATTTAGAAGGAAAATGCACAACAGCAATCTTAACCTGTACTGCTCTCTCTCTACAAGGAAACATGGAGAACAATTAGTCCCAGAGAGACTGGCAGAAATTTGCCTGTGCTCTGCATTAGTTATATGACTCTGGACAAATCACTTTACTTCACTGATATTTGTTTTTTGTTTGTTTTTCTAGGAAGAATAGAGTACCTCAAAGGATTTTTTGAGGATGATATAAAAACCTCAAGATAGCTAGTACTTAGCACTTGGAAATATTAATAACCTAGATATACACTGTTGTTGTTAAGTGCTGTCGAGTCAGTTCTGACTCATAGCGACCCTGTATAGGGTTTGCGAGGAACAGCTGGTGAGCTTGAACCGCCAACCTTGCAGTTCAAATGGCTTTGCAGTCTGGCGCATTAACCCACAGCACCACACCACGATTGAAGTTGTCATTCTTGGATCAACTATCAATGCTCGCAGACGCAGCAGTCAAGAAATCAAACGACGTATTGCATTAGGCAAATCTGTAGCACAAGGCCTTTTTAAAGTGTTGAAGAGCAAAGATGTCAGCTTGAGGACTAAGGTGCGCCTGACCCAAGCCATGGTATTTTCAATAGCCTCATATGCATGCAAAAGCTGGACAGTGAATAAGGAAGAACATAGAAGAATTGATGCTTTTGAGTTATGGTGTTGGAGGAGAATATTGAAAGTGCCATGGGATGCCAAAAGAACCAATAAATCCATTTTGTAGGAAGTACAGCCAGAGTGCCCCTTGGAGGCCAAGATGGCCAAACTTCATCTCTCATACTTTGGACATGTTGTCAGAAGGGACCAGTCACTGGAGAAGGATATCATGTTTGCTAAGTTGGATGGTCGGAGAAAAAGAGGAAGACCCCAATGAGATGGATTGGCCAAGTGGCAGCATCAATGGACTCAAACATGACAACAACAGTGAGATCTGCCCAGGATTGTGCAGTGTTTCATTCTGCTGTGCATAGGGTCACTATGAGTAGGTACCGACTTGATGGCACCTAACGACAACTATATATATATATATGATTTACTCCACCACTCCTCTGTCAATTTGTCTTACTGTGTGGCTTGTGTTTTGCTGTGATGCTGTAAGCTGTGTTAAATGCCAGCATGATAACCCATGGTGAACAGGTTCAACAGAGTTTTCAGATGAAGACAATTAGGAAGGATAGACAGACCATTTCTGAAGTGTTAGCCACGAAAAATCTTATGAATAGCACTGGAACACTGTCTGATATAATGTCAAAAGATAAGCCCTCAGGTTTGAAGGCACACAAAATACAGGGAAGCGCTGCCTCTTCAACGATGTTATTGTTATTAGGTGCCATTCAGTTGGTACTGAGTCATAGCAACTCTAAACACAACAGAAACACTGCCTAGTCCTGCACCAACCTCAGAATCATTGTTACCTTTGAGCCTGTTGAAGCTGCCACTGTTGGGGGTCATCCTCTTTTTCTCCTACCCTCTGTACCAATCTCCAAGGACTGGTGCTTCCTGACAATATGTCTGAAATATGAGAGATGAAGTGTGGTCATTTGGCTTTCAAGGAACATTCTTGCTGTACCTCTTCCAACACAGATTTGTTTATTGTTTTGGCAGTCCATAGTACTTTTAATATTCAAAGTAGAGTTGACCTTAATGATGTAAATGAAGCAAAGTCTTCAAGACCTTCATCTGCTGATGTGACAACTCAAATTGGGAAGAAACAGCTGCAAGCATCCATTCATAACTAGAATGTGGAATGTACAAAGTAGGAATAAATCAACTGGAAGTCATCAAAAATGAATTAGAACACATAAAGACTGATATCCTAGGCATTAGTGAGGTAAAATGGACAGGTATTGATCATTTTGATTTAGACAATCAAATGGTTTACTGTACCAGAAATGACAAATTGAAGAGGAATGGTATTGTATTCATGCTCAAAAAGAATATTTTAAGATCTATCTTGAAATACAATGCTGTCTGTGATTGGATAATATCCATATTCCAGCCTACAAAAAAGATCAGTTAATATCTGTATTATTCAAATTTGTGCACCAGCCACTAAAACCAGTGATGATGAAACAGAACAATTTTACTATCTTCTTCAGTCTGAAATTGATCAAACATGCAATCAAATGAATTGACAGTTACTGGTGATTGGAATTCAAAAACTGGAAACAAAGAGGAAGTTGGAATATATGGCCTAACTGATAGAAATGATGCTGGGGATCTCATGATAGTAATTTATAAGACTTGTTATTGTTGTTAGGTGCCATCAATAGGGTACCGACTCATAACAACCTTATGCACAGCAGAATGAAACACTGTCTGGTCCTGGGCCAACCTCACTACTGTTGCCACTCTTGAGTCCATTAATGCTGCCACAGACTTATTAATGGAAATATCGCTTTTCAACAACATCAAAGGCTGTGTAGATCATCTCAAAGGGAATACACAGGAATCAACTTCACTACATCTGTAGGAAGAATATCATCAGCCAAAACAAGGTCAGAGGCTGATTGTAGAACAGCCTCTGTCTGAATTCCTCATATGCAAATTCAGGCTGAGGCTGAAGAAAATTAAATCTATCAGAGCCAAAATATGACCTTGTATATATCCCACCTGAATTTAGAGGCCATCTCTGTGGTATAGTGAATTATCTAATGTCTCTTTTAGCCATAGTCTATAACTCCCACAAAATGATATTTAAATTGAAGTGTTTCAATAAACTGATTTAGAACTGGTGGTTCTCCCTCATCTATGCCAAGATATTTGGAAGACAGTTCCCTGGCCAACTGATAGGAAAAGATCCATATTTGTGCTTGTTCCAAAGAAAGGCGATCCAATGAAATGTATACATCATTGAACAATACCATTAATTTCACATGCAAGTAAAATTTTGCTGAATCCACAATCAATACTCATGAAAACATTAATCAAGAAATCAAAAGTTGCATTACACTAGGCAAGTCTGCTGCAAAACAAAACAAAACTCTTTACAGTGTTAAAGAACAAAGTTGTCAGTTTGAGGACTAAGATGTGCCTCACCCATGCCATGGTATTTTCAAATGTGGCATAGGCAAAAAATATTGATAGTACTATGGTTAATGTTCAACCATTTCAAGAAGAACCATAGATCAAGAGCCAATGATACTCAGGGAGGAAGTCCAAAGTGCATTGAAAGAATTGGCAAAGAACAAGGCACCAGGAATTGATGGA
>NW_006408675.1:4918221-4919450 GCF_000296735.1 Chrysochloris asiatica | reverse complement strand
AGTGAGGTTGGCCCAGGATAGGACATTGTTTCGTTCTGCTGTGCATGGGGTCGCTATGAGTCGGTTCTGACTCAATGGCACCTGACAACAACAACAATGGACTGCCAGAAGAGCAAATAAATCTGTCTTGGAAGAAATCAGAATGTTTCTTAGAAGTGAAGATGATGAGACTTTACCTCTTGTTCTTTAGAAATATTATTAGGAATATCATGCTTGCCCAAGTGGAGAGTAAGTGAAAAAGAGGAAGACCCCTCATGACATGGATTGACAAAGTGGCAACAACAATGGACTCAAAGGTCACAACAATTGTGAGGATAAAACAATACCAGGCAGTGTTTCAATCTATTATGCATAGGGTCACTATGAGTTGGAACATACTCGACAGCACTTAACAAAAATAGTGTTTACTATGTATCAGGTATAATTCTAAAAGCCTTAAGGATATCAATTCATTGATAATTACAGTATTTGAATGGCGTTTTTGTTGTTAGTTGCCATTTAGTAGGTTCTGACTCATAGCAACCCTATCCATCACAGAACGAAATACTTTCCAGTCATGAGCCATCCTCACAACTGTCATTATATTTCAACCAGTTTTTTGTTTTTTTTTTAAGTTTTTTATTGTGAGTTATGTGGGTTTACATGGGAGAACATCAGTTTTACTTTCACCCTATCATATTTCATTTCATTGCAATGATTGCAATCCCCTCCATGCATCATCAAGTAACCAAAGGATACATCCCACAGGCCTGCCCCCGTCTGTCAGCACACAGCTCCTCTCCCTCCTGAGTACAGTGTCCCCAGCTGCTCCATCTGTCCATGTCATCATCTCTGTCTCCATCCCTGCCATCACTGCCTCTCTGGGTAGGGTCACACTCTCTGCTTTTCTCACTTGATGGTCCCAGGGACCTCTGCTCCTGGTCTGCAAAATCAATCACTCCCCTCCTTTTGTCAAAAAACATCTACCTCTACATTTCTGACCCTCACAGTCAGTCCTGATGGCAATTATTCATTATTGTACCACAAGAGTCTTATCCCCATTTCCTTTCACCAGCTTGGTCCCAACAGATTGGAAATCATTCAGTGAAGGTTCTACCTACCCATGCTCCATCTGGAACTAGGTTTCCTCTTGAAAGCTTGTAAGCCAGTCACTTCTTGCCTTTATAGCCAGCCCCCCCACCCCCCATTTTGGGTATCCATTTTTAAACCAGTTTTGCCTTAACTGTGTC
>NW_006408675.1:4910997-4918121 GCF_000296735.1 Chrysochloris asiatica | reverse complement strand
TCTCTCTCTCTCTCTCTCTCTTTTTCATGACCCTCCACTTTTTCCAACCATGGTGTCCTTCTCCAGGGACTGGTCCCTCCTGATAGCATATTTAAAATAGGAAATATGCAGTCTCATCGTCTTTGCGTCTAAGGGGCATTCTAACTGTTTTGTTTGTACTTCTGGAAGTTCATGGCACTTTTTATATTCTTCATCAACACCATAGTTCAAATGCATTAATTCTTCCCCTGTCTTCCTTATTCATTGTCCAACTTTCACATGCATATGAGGATACTGAAAATACTATGGCTTGGGTCAGGTGCACCTCAATTCTCAAAGTGACAGCTTAGACTTTAAAGTGGTTTCTATATCTCAACAGAGTTGAGAATATTTTATTTCCCATTATATAGAGGAGAAAACTGAGGTACAGAAAACTTAAGTAACTTTCCAGCATAAGATACGTAGTAAGTGACATAACTAGGCTTTAATATATCAGAGACTATGTGCTTAACCGTTACACCATTCTCTCAACAAGTATAGTCTTTTCTATTAAAAAACTGAATATTATGACTTCAATTTATGAAACATGTATGTCTTTCTCATTCACAAGATATCTTGAAATCTGCATAAATCTTTTCTAAAATGCTGGCTTATGAATAGCATAATTGTATGATTATAAACTAGAGGCAGTACATTCACAATATATACAGTTTTTCAGATACTTCTTCATAGATTGTTACTTACAAAAATTGAGAGAAACAAAATGCATATTTCCAATCAGATTCAATCCAATGTCATGGCAATAAAAGTATACTCATAATTTGCCATTTTCTTAGAAATTTTTATAGTACTAAATGATTTAATAATTGGAAGTTAAAATTTCATGAGTAATTGCTTTTAAACATTTGCAGAACTAGACTGGAGTAAAAGATCATATTAGTCATATGATTTTACATAAATCCTCTAAATTCTCTTATCCCAGCTAGTATTCTAATCTACAAACTGGGAAACGTAATACCTTTGGTGTCTAGAAGTGATAATCAGATGAGAAAATTGATGCAAACATCCTCAGCAACCTCTAGAATGTTAGATATACCTGTCAGGGATCATTATTAGTGTCAAGAGAGTGCCAGGATATCACCTGACAGCTTATTAAAGTGTCCAGAGTGCTAGGGTATGAAATTCACATTTCTAAATCCAAGACTTGGCCAGTCATCCAAGATGTCACCCAATTGGGAACATATGAGGCTTAGATCATATTGTTTAACAGAGTCCAGTAGTAGGTGTGGGTTTATCCAGAGAGGTGGCTTCTATGTATTAGATAAGGACTAATTTAATCTACTTAACTCTGTGAATTTAGAATTCTAAAAGTAAACCAGGGGAAGCTCTTTTTCAACTAAACTGAGTCAGAAAGTGAAAACTTGCAAGCAATTTAATATGAGCATCTTATAGAAGAGGATTTGCAAAGAAAACCATCACCACAAGAGTGTTGAACAGGCTCTAATTTGCCACAGGAAATCTAGAACTATTTTTCATTTCATCTGTAGAAATTGGTATTATTTATTTCCTCTTCTACATATTTTGTATTTGGAAATGTCCAAGAACCTGAAGCTCACCTTCTATCCTAACCCCTCCATCTTAAACTTTTGAGTGCATGGCTAAGGAGAAGGAAGGAGACTGATATGGGAGACCAAGCATTCTGTATAGAATAAAGAACTTTCTCTTTCCAACAAGGGCAGGTAGCCTGCTGTAGACATCTCTGGAAGTGTCCTTTCCCACAATGCATTGTGCTTTCCTGACATTTTTCTGACTGTCCTCTGGTTTTACTTCACCCTCCTCTGCTCCTTCTTCCTCAAGTGTCCCCTCAAATGTCTCCTGTTGCTAGCTTTTGAATGATTCATGATCTCTATACACAAAATGTTAGATCTAGAAATAGAACTCCCTGTTTTCCTGATCTGAATTAACTCAGGCATTCACAATCTGAAGCCAGTGAATAGAGCAAAAGAGAGGCAGAGTTTCTTGCTAATCCTTACCTTGGTTCACTGCTGGGTTGTCACTAACCTGATGTGAAAGTCAAGGTCTAAAATAAAGATGTTCCCTCTTGACCATTCTGTTCATTTCACATTCAAATATGAGGTAAAATTCTGCTACTATCTATCGTGCGACTCTTGTTTTAAGCTAAAAAATTGCATTAATGAAATTTGGCCTTCATATGACCTCATCAAATGATTTCACACTACTGATTTTGGTCAATTTCCTTTGGGAAATATCATGTTAGTTTTTGGTGTGGTGAAAAAAGTTGTTTCAATTTTCAGATTAAAGTTTTCCTTTTTCCCTTTTGCTATGTCAGTTCTAATTATGTTCCCTCCTCTTTTACCAAGCCCACCCAGAATAACTTCCCCCTCTCTGGAGTGTTTATAACCTTCAGAATCTTGTACATCATAATGAAAAACTTGCAATTTGCAAGTACAAATTATCAACTGAGTGTCATTATAGTGGATGTCGGTGATGAATGAAACTGTGTTTGTGACATGACTGTTCATAAAAGTCTGAATGATTTCTGACCCACTAGTGTGGCAACCTGAAGAATCTCTGGTAGTGTAGTGGTTACAAATCAAGCTGTGAACCTCAAGTTTAGCAGTGCAATCTTTAAATAGGAAAGCAATGAAGAGAACTATTGAGGCCAAATCAACTGACGGTTTCAGATTGATTCAGGTAGGTCCTGCATTACCAGCCTCCAATTTATGGACAACTTGCATTTGCCCTTTCATGCTATACAAATTATCCCTTACTTTAAAACAACTGAACCAACTCCTTTGTTGTAGTTATTGTTAATTGTCATTGAGTTGGTTCTCACTCATAGTGACATCTACATAGACCAAATTCTTCAAAATCATATTGTTGCAGTTTTAAATCATTGAAAAGTTATCACGTCTTTTCCTGTACTACACCCACTAATAAAAGACAAACCCACTGCCCTTGAACTGATTCTGATACATAGCAATCTGATCATAGGTTTTCTGAGACTGAATCTTTATGGGACCACACAGCCTCATCTTTCTCCCATACAGCAGTTGGTGGATTCAAACTTTCAGTTAGCACCCTACACCTAACCCACAACATCAATAGGACTTTCCTACATTAAAAAAATGCTAAGTAAAAACTGTATGCACCTGTTTTGACTTGCCTACAAAGTAGACTTAAAGACATGCAAAGAAAAGGATGTCTGTTGTGACCCAGGGGCTACCTGTAACAACTATCCATTTGATTGATTATACCAAAATGATTTATGCTTGGAACATTTTCCTGGTTAACTGCTTAATGTTGTTTCATTCTGTCATGCTGAGAATACTAACATTGACAATGAAAATATCTATTTTTACTTGTAAAATGTGGATAAATTACACATTTTCTTAACAACCCCACTAAATGATTTTCAGAAGAATAAACTGATACTTTGCTATATTATCTATTATATGCATATATGTCTATGACTATGAATAGGGGTCCTGAATGGCATTGCAGATTACTGGACTGCTAACCATAAATTTGGCATTTCAAAGCCATCAGCCACTCCTCAGAAATCCTGTACAGGGTTATTATGAGTTGGAATCAATTAAATGGCATTTAGCAACAATAACAAATTATATGTATAGATATGTGCAGAGGGACCCATGGTTGTTGATGCACTGGACAGCTAACTGTAAGTTTGGCAGTTCAAATCCACCAGACATTCCACCTGAGAAAGATGAGGCAATCTGCTCCCTTAAAGATTTACAGCATACAGGGTTAGAATGAGCCAAAATTGATTCAATGGTAGTTGAATGTGTGTGTGTGTGTGTGTGTGTGTGTTTAACAGTGTACTGCTTACTATTATTTTAATGTAATGTACAATTTTTTTTTCTAACACAAAAACAGTTGAAATCTACATGTTTTGTTGAAAACACTCCTACAATTGAAGGCACCTCCACAAATTATATGGTCAGGTTGTTGAAGCAAAATCCATGATAGTGTCATGCCAGAATCTTGAATCCTTAAAATTAATTCCATATTGGTTACACCATATTTCAAAACTTTTGTTGTTGTTGTTGCTAGGTATCATTGAGTCAGTACAGACTCCTAGTGACCCTATGCACAACAGAACGAAACAAGTCCCTGTCCTGTGCCAACCTCACAATCGTTGCTATGCTTAAGCCATTGCTGCTACCACTGTGCTACTTCTTCTCGTTGGGAGGGAGTCTTCTTCTTTGTCTCCAACCCTCCACATTACCAAAAATGATTTCTTTCTCCAGAAACTGTAAACTCCTGATAATATGTCTGAAGTATGGGATACAAAGTCTGGACATCCTGGCTTCCAAGGAGCACTCTGGCTTTATTTCTTCTCACACAGATTGATTTGTTCTTTTGGCAGTCCATGGTCTTTTCAAAATTCATCTCCAACACCATAACTCAAAAGCATCAATTCTTCTATGGTCTTCCTTATTCACTGTCCAACTTTCACATGCATATGAAGTTATTGAAAATACCGTGGCTTGGGTCAGAAGCACCTTAATCCTCAAACTGACATCTTTGATCTTCAACACTTTAAAGAACACTTGTGCAGCAGATTTGCCTAATGCAATACTTTGTTTGATTTTTTAACTGCTGCTTTCATGAGTGTTGATGGTTGATCTGAGCAAAATGAAGTCATTGACAACTTCAATCTTTTCTCCATTTGATATGGATGTTGTTTATTGATCTATTGGTGAGGATTTTTGTTTTCTTTACATTGAGATGCAACTCATATGGAAGACTGTGGTCTTTGATTATTGTTGGTAAATATTTTAAGTCCTCATTGCTTTCAGCAAGTAAAGATGTGTCATCTTAATATCACAGGTTGTTAATGAGTCTTCCTCCAATCCTGATGCCATGTTTTTTCTTCATATCATCCAGTTTCTCTGATTATTTCCTTAGGATGCAAGTTGAGTAAGTATGGTAAAAGAATACAACCCTGGCACACACCTTTCCTAATTTTAAAACATTTGGTATTCCCTTGATCTGTTCAAACTGCCTCTTGACTTATGTACAAGTTCTTCATGAATACAATGAAGTGTTCCAAAATACTCATACTTCACAATATTTTCCATAACTTGTCATGATCCAAATAATTGAAAGTCTTTGTGAAGCAAATAAAGCACAAATAAACTTTTTTTTTTTTGTATTCTCTGCTTTCAGCCAAGATCCATCTGATATCAGCAATGACATCCCTCATTCCACACTTCTTCTGAATCTGACTTGAACCTCTCTCTGGTTCTTCAGCAAAATTTTACTTGCATGCTATATTAAATGTATTGTCTGATGATTTCCACATTCTGTTTGGTCACCTTGTTCTTTACCAATGCCTTCAACACACCTTGGACTTCTTCCTTCAGTATCATTGTTTCTTAATCAAATGCTACCTCTTGAAATGATTGAACATTGACCATTTCTTTTTGGCACAGGGACTGTGTATTCGTTTCATTTACTTTTGATGCTTTCTGTATCCTTCAATATTTTGCATGTTCTTCTCTTTTGGTTTTCTAACTCCACGTCTTTGCACATTGTTGTTGTTGTTGTTAAGTGCCGTCGAGTCGGTTCTGACCCATAGCGACCCTGAACAGGGTTTCCGAGGCTGTAAATCTTTATGGGAGCAGAAAGCCTCATCTTTCTCCCACGGAGCAGCTGGTAGTTTCGAACTGCTTACCTTGTGGTTCACAGACCAATTCGTAACCACTATGCTACCAGAGCTCCTTTATGTTATAATATTTGACTTTGTCTTCTCGAGCTGCCCTTTGCATTTTTATTCAACTCTTTTACTTCATTTTTTTCCATTTGCTTTAGCATTGCTACATGGGAGTACAAGTTTCAGAGTCTTTTCTGACACCCATTTTGGTCTTTTCCTTCTTTTTTGTCTTTCTAATGAACTTTTGGTTTCTTCCTGTATGATACTCTTGATGCCATCCCACAACTATTCTGGACTTCGGTCTTTAGACTAGAATGCATCAAATCTGTTTTTCAAATGATCTCTATATTCAGATGAGATATGTTCAATGTTGTATTTTGGCTTTTTTGACTTGTAATTTTCTTTAGCTACAGCCTGAACTTGCATATGTGCAATTGGTAGTCTTTTCCACAGTCTGCCCCTGGTTTCATTTTGACTGATGACTACATCTGTGCAAATACTATCTCTTTGCACAGATGTAGTCAACTTAGATATTTCTGTATATTCCATCTAGTTAAGTACATGTGCATAGTTATCTTTTATGTTGGTCTATCAACCGTTTCTGGTCCAGTTCCGGTGTGCAGTGAGTGAGTGTCTGCTGGCGCCCTTCCTGGTCCTTACCCTTGTCTGGGAGTTTAAGAGCACCGCACCCACTTTCCCACCTTCCCCGGATGCTGCAGCAGCTTCCTGGGGCACTGTACCAGGACGTTTACTGCGACAGTCGTCCCAGCCCACTCGATCGCTGTGGCACCGCCTTGGGCTGCACCTGGTCTCAGTGAATTCACAGCACCTGGAGTCCCCAGCCCCGCAGCTCGAGGACCCCCTGCCTCCCTCTGAGTAAGGTAGAAGAGGAAGTTCCTCTTGCGTCTTCAGGAGTGCCCCAATTCCACAGCTCTCCACGAGAAGGCAAAGGAGCAACCCCCACAACTTCCTCCAGACATGAACCAAACAGCTGGAGCCTCTTATAACGTCAGGTGTCCCCCCAGTGAAAGGCCACAAGCAGCAAGAACTTCAAGCGGGAACTTCAAGCAGGAGCGGGAACTTCGAGCGGGAGCGAGACATGTAGTGAGGAGCTCCAACAACAACAACACGGAATACTGGGCCACAAGGCTGTTTAACGGTAAGTCTCATCTCTCTCATGCAGAGGCCTGGTGGATTTGAGCTGCTGAACACGGGGTTCGGAGCCAGATTTTTAACCACTACACTACCAGGCCTTCCAACTTCAAGATGGCGGATGGGGTAGATATGTAGTGAGGAGCTCGGTCAACAACAACACAGCATACCAGGCCAAGAGGATTCATGAGATGGTGTTGGATCTCTGTAACAAATATAAAGGTATGTTTGGAGGTTCGGAGGGTTTATAGCTGGGGAATTTGCAGGAGAATCCAGAAATTCATTATTTTCT
>NW_006408675.1:4906154-4907026 GCF_000296735.1 Chrysochloris asiatica | reverse complement strand
GAAGAATTGATGCCTTTGAGTTGTGGTGTTGGAAGAGAATACTGAAAGTGCCATGGACTGCCAAAAGAACCAATAGATCTGTTTTGGAAGAAGTATAGCCAGAATGCTCCTTGGAGGCTAGGATGGCTAAGCTTCGTCTCTCATACTTTGGACGTATTGTCTGGAGGAAATAGTCGCTGGAGAAAGATGTCATGCTGGGTAAGGTGGAGGGTCAGAGAAAAAGAGGAAGACCCCTAACGAGATGCATTGGACAGATGGCATCATTGATGAACTCAAGTGTGGCAGTGGTAGTGAGGTTGGCCCAGGATCGGACATTGTTTCGTTCTGCTGTGCATGGGGTTGCTATGTGTCGGTTCTGACTCGATGGCACCTGACAACAACAACAACCTCAAAATTCCATTGAAGTCCTGGTTTGGGTCTATGGGTTAATGAGTCAGACTGCAAAGCCATTTGAACTACAAGGTTGGTGGTTCAAGCTCACCAGTCGCTCCTCGGAAACCCTGAATAGGGTCACTATGGGTCGGATCCGACTCAATGGCACTTAACAAAAACAACAACATCAAAATTCCATTATGTGATCTCTAGCATCATTTCTATCACCAAGACCATATTTTCCAACTACTGATCCTTCCTGTTTGTTAACGACCTTTGCATTCAAACCACCAAATCATTATCAATGTACTTGATTGCATGTTTGATCAATTTCTGAATGAAGAAATTTGCAGAATTCTTCAATTTGAAAACATGGAAAGATGGAAGTAAATTCCTCTGGAACCTCTGTGTTACCTGCCTATGCTTGTTGTTGTTGTCAGGTGCCATCGAGTCGAAACCGACTCATAGCGACCCCATGCACAGCAGAACAAAACAATGCT
>NW_006408675.1:4894420-4904004 GCF_000296735.1 Chrysochloris asiatica | reverse complement strand
CTTGTCTTCACTGATGATATGGAGCTTTTCCATCTTCTCTTTACACAGATGTAGTCTATCCTGCGTATGCTATAGGATTAAATATGTTTTATATTAATTCCTTATGGAAATTTCTTTAATAAACATAGAGAATGTAAGATTTTGAGTTATAATGATCTGGTTTAAATTGGGCCTTTGCCCAGGGCTTTGGATGGGTACATCCTTGTTTGACCTCCTACTGATGGTTTCCATTTCCACTCCAGATACACTGAATCAGAATCTCTATCTGAGATCTTATCAAAAATGCAGATTCTGATTCAGGATTTCTTGACTGGAATTACAAGCTCTCAGCCAAGAGTCAAACCAGAACTTTGCCACTAACTACCTCTTAGCCACTGGAGTCCTGGTATGGTGCTGTAGGATAATCACTGGACAATAGGGTTGCTTTTAACTGTGAGGCTAGTGGTTCAAACCCAACAGTCACTCCTCAGAAACCCTATACCGGGTCTCCATGAATTGGAACAAACTCTATGGCATTTAACAGCAGTGAACCTCTTTGCCTTTAAGCAAATTGCTTAACTTAAGTCTTTTCACTTACCTATTTTCATGTATTTCTCAGTTGTATAATTGATTCAATAGCAGTATTGCTCTTATAGAATGGTTGTGAGGATTAATAAGATAGTGCCCACAAATTGCTTAGTAAATTACTCAGATGTAGGGACCGGTGTTCGTTTTTTTTTTTTTTAAAGCTAGCTCATTTTCTTTCATTACAATTATCAGCATTTATAAACCTCATTTGATGTGTAATTATTTACTCTATAAGTAATTTAAGGAGCTCTGGTAGTGTAGTGGTTATGAATCGCTGTGAACTGCAAGTTCAGCAGTTCAAAACTACCAGCTGTTCCATGGGAGAAAGATGAGGCTTTCTACTCCCGTAAAGATTTACAGCCTCAGAAACCCTGTACAGGGTCGCTATGAGTTGGAGCTGACTCCACTGCACAGAACTACCACCACCATATAAGCAATTTGGGTATTGTATTGAATTATGATAGGAGGGGCTTCAAAAGATCATGAAAACAATACCGTTATCTTTTAATTACATTTTTCTACAAGTGTTTTGAAGCTCCCTCATATGTTGTTGTGGTATATTAAATTATTTACTATGTATTTTCTAGTGTTAGTCTTCTCTAATATAGATCCATCAGGAAAAGAGTACCCTGAAATGACTCTTTTCCTAATGGATCTAGGTTAGAGAAGCTACTGATAAGATGACATGTTTAAGCTATTGATGTTCACAGTGTTAATTGTAACTGCAGAAACTTGAAACTCCAGCATGGCAATAAAACAAACCATCTAAAAAGCAGAAGTGTGAATCTTACTATCATCAAGAAGAACCAGGAGTGGATCATGTCATTTGAACCCTGATATCCCTGTGCACTGAACCTGCTCAACCCAGTGACATAAAGCTATGTCATCTAAGGAGTGGCAGAGGAGCAGGAGCAGCAGGACCAAGAGCCAGAACATGAGATAGAGTGACGGACTTCCCAGCCCATGAAGCAAGCAAAGCTGAGTGACGTTGAGCAGGAGGCTTGCTTGAAGAGTGGATGCCTTCAGTCTTTTAATTGGGATGACTAGGTTTGCTGATCCACGGAGCTAGAGCCAGCTGCCTTCAGGCTGAGGCTTATGGTGGTGTGCTGCGTTCTGTGGCCATTTATTGGCAACCATAAAATAACTTTACACCATTGGCCAAGCAGAGAAGAGGACTGCCTGTGGACCTGCCTGAGATATTGTCCTGACTGGAACAACTATGTCCTGAGCATTTCTAACTTACATTGTAACCTGTTGTTGTTGTTGTTGTTGTCAGGTGCCATTGAGTCAGAACTGACTCATAGCGACCCCATGCACAGCAAAAAGAAACAAGGTCCGATCCTGGGCCAACCTCACTATCGCTGTCACACTTGACGCCATCAATGATGCCACCTGGCCGATCCATCTCATTGGGGGTCTTCCTCTTTTTCTCTGACCTTCCATCTTACCCAGCATGACATCCTTCTCCAGTGACTGTTCCTTCCTGACAGCTTCCCTAATAAACCTCACAACTTCAAATGTGGTCTCTAAACTCTGTGTGGTCATTGCAATGCATTATTGAACCCAGATAAGAAGTAGTGAACTCTGTGGGAAGGAGGATTGGTGTCATAATTTTGTATTTGTATGCTTAGATGTAAAGTCCTAGCGTGGTGCTATAGGATAAGTACTTTACCATAGATAAGTTTGAACTGCAAGTTCAGTAGTTCAAACTCACCAGCCACTCCTTGGAAACCCTATACAGGGTAGCTATGAGTTGGGCCTGACTCGATGGAACTTTAACAACAACATGCTTAGATGTGTTCTTTAATGATAACATTTAAGTTATGTGAAGAAGAGAGGTAGTTACAGACAGATATTTACTTGTGTTTTGATGACTGTGCAAAGACATTCTACTGTGATGGCCAAATCAAATTATAGATAACATTGTGAAGAATGGAAATTCCAGAACACTTAACTGTGCTTATGGGGAACCTACACATAGACAAATAGGCAGTCATCCCAACAAAACAAGGGGATACTTCATGGTTTAAAATCAGGAAAGTAGTGTGTCAGGATTGTATCTTTTTTTTTTTTTCCTTAAATTTTTTCTTGTGAATTATGTGATAGTTTACATGGGAGAACATTAGTTTTACATTCATTCTATCGTATATCGTCTCATTGCCATGGTTACAATCCCCTCCATGCATCCCTTCACCAACCCACCAGGTCTTCAGCACTCAGTCGCTCTCCCTCTCTGGATCTAAAGTCTCCAGCTGCTCCATTGCTCCATGTCACCATCTCTGTCTCCATTTCAGGCATCACTGCTTCTCTGGGTAGGGTCCCGCTCTCTGCTCTTCTCCCTTGATGGTCCTAGGGACCTCTGCTCCTAGACTGAAAAGTTAATCACTCCCCTCCTTCACCACACTTTTCAACCTGTATGTTGAGCAAATAATCCAAGAAGCTGGACTATATGAAGACGAATGTGGCATCAGAATTAGAGGAAGACTCATTAACACCAGTGATATACAGATGTCACAATCTTGCTTGTTGAAAGCACAGAGGGCTTGAAGCCCTTATTGATGAAGATCAAAACCTTTAGTATGGATTACACCTCAACACAAAGGAAATAACAATCTTCAAAACTGGACCAACAATCGATACCATAATAAAAACAGAAAACTTTGAATTGACAAGAATTTTATTTCACTTGGAACAATAATTAACACCCAAGGAAGTGGCAGTCAAGAAATCAAACTGATGTATTTCACGGAGTAAATCTATTACAAAAAAAAAACCCTTAAAGTATTCCAAATCAAATATGTCACTTTGAATACTAATGTGTGCCTGATGGAAGTCATTGTATCTTCAATTGTCTCATGTGCATGTGAAAGCTGGACAATGAATTAGGAAAACTGAAGAACTAATGCCTTTCGATTATAGTATTGGCAAAGAATACAGAGTTTACATGGACTGCCAGAAGAAAGAATAAATCTGTCTTAGAAGAAATACAGCCAGCATGTTCCTTAGAAGTGGGGAGAAGAAAACCTGGTACTTTGCACATTTTATCAGGAGGGACCAGTTCTTGAAGATGGCTATCAGTTTGCTGAATTACAGAGCAAAAAAGAGGAGGACCCTTAATAAGATGGATTGACACAAGGGATGCAATAATGGGCTGTAACATGTCAATGATTGCCATGGTGGTTCAATACTGAACAGTGTTTCATTCTGTTGTACATAAGGTCGCTGTGAGTTGTTACCAACATGGGGTCACTATGAGTCGGTTCCGACTCAATGGCACCTGACAACAACAACAACAACAACAGCAAGGGCATCTAACAAATAACAAAAATCTCAGATTGATGTAATTTGAACCACATGGGATACAAAATCAACAAATGACTCTTAAGTCTTAGCTGAATGACAAAGTGGGCCCATAACCTGAGAGAAGAAGGACTGGGAGATGATAAACACGTCTGAGAGCTTGGACCTACCTCTCAGGAACTATTCAGGGCCTGTTCCCATTTGCTTGCTTTGCTGTGGTATCTTTTCTCAGTAGCCTTTTCTCTGTTTCGGTTTCATACTTATTATGTGTTTTATTTCACTTGCAGGCATAACATCTTGACTTTGGGCTCATTTTCAGAGCATCGCCTTGAGAACCTCTCATGGACCAAATGCCTTCCAATTTTACAAACTTAGAGTTTGTAAACTTAAAGGTAGAGGTTTTCTAGTTTGTAGTCTGCACTATCCTGGCTCTGCCTTGGCAGAAGGAGAGAGATCAGAGTGATGTTTATTAGCAGGCAAAGCATTCAGAGCCTCTGAAACCATCTCCATCTAATGGTGATTGAGGTAGAATGTCTTGCTTAATAACACCCTAGGGGAAATTAAACAACAACAACAACAAAAATCCTAGAAGAAATGTAAGTTCCAATAACTCAGTCTACTCATGCTATTTTTGGGTGTTGTTGTGACGTGTCAGAGAGTCATAGTGACCCTGTACAGGATTTCCAAGGCATAGCTTATGAGCTTAAACCACCAACCATGCAGTTCAAACTGACCTTGCAGTTCAGTGCATTAACCCACAGCGCCACACCAGATGCTTAATATAAATATTCAAGAAGCTCTGATAGTGTAGTGGTTAAGAGTTGGGCTGCTAACCAGAAGGTCAGCAGTTTGAAACTAACAGCTGTTCCTTGGGAGAAAGATGAGGCTTTCTGCTCCCATAAAGATTTACAGCCTCGGAAACCCTATGCATGGTTGCTATGAGTTGGAACTGACTCCACAGCACACAGCCACCACCAATATAAATATTCACATTCTGGGTGGGTTCTTCTTTTAGAGTTAGAAAAACCTTCCCATGTGGGTGAGCTAGGGGATTCTACTTCAGTATGAAAAACTTTTTAGTTCATATTTTTACCAGAAATGTCCTTTGTTTCATTCTCTCATCTGGCTGTAACTTGACTCTGCATTTTTCTCTCTGACATTTCAGGGTGTCACCAGCCATGAAGATAGAAGGGCCTTCTGAGATGTAGACATGGGTTTACTGCAGTCCACTGTTGAAAAAAAGAACAAAGCTCCTTTTAAGATTTTTTTTATTTTTACTCATTTACCAGAATGGCCCATGAATATAATCCTGCTAGCTCACATGGAGCCATATTGTCTTTGTTGTTAGGTATTGTCAGGCACATGGAACTATAATCCAGCACAAATTATTTCAGTTCATATTTAGTCCACAGGGTTGACATGATCTTTTTACACTGTACATTTCAAATTCATGGGGCTGATTATCATACCGAATAGGTGTAATCAAAGGAAACAAATTTCAGTGGCTCAGGGAAGTTAACACTCAGAACAGCTGTCTTGATTCAATTATTCTCATCTGTTTCCATCCTTCTGGGCCATTTCAACCTTGAGCATAATGAGCTAACCAGTTATGTGACTGACTGAGAGGAGAGTTTCTAGCCATCATGACTAGCAGCTTTACAATCCTTTGTTGAAAGTCAGCAGAGCCCTGTGGACATTCCAAACGACTCTGGAACTCAACAAGCTCTCGTACAAAGCAGTTTATAACAGAGCTGAGGATTTTCCTTAAAGAATGAGGTTACTTTGAAATGAAGTCCACATTTAAAAACTGATCTATGTGTAGGGTGAACATATCTCTTACTATATACTTAATATCTTGAAATAATTATGAACAATGCCCTTTATGATTTTTAGAAGTACCTGCATTTGTACAATTAATTTCATGATAATCTTAATAATAAAGTAGATGGGAACCTGAATTTTGAAAACTGTTTATGCAATCTTAATGTGAACATTAGAATCTGCTGTATACAAGATTGTTGTTGTTGTTGTAAAGTGCTGTTGAGTAGGTTCCGACCCATAGCGACCCTGTATAGGGTTTCCGAGGAGCAGCTGGTGAGCTTGAACCACCGACCTTGCAGTTCAAACAGCTTTGCAGTGTGGTGCGTTAGCCCACAGCGCCACAGCAGGACTCCTAGTAAATGTGGCTTGCAGAATCTTGAATGTCCTTTAAAGTTGTACAATAGGAAAAGCCCTTTCTTAGGTGTCTCATATTTAATTATGTCCTTTGTACAAATGTTGAAATAATCACGATTTTTAAATAAATGTTTATTATTTAAAGTCAGTCTCATTTTAATACAAAAATTCGGTAGTGAAAAAAGAATATGCATGAATTTATATATTAGAACTGTGCTGCTGCTGGTGAAGAATATTTAATGTACTTTTGACTTCCAAAACAGCAAACCAATCAATCTTAGAAGAAATACAGTCAGAATATTCCCTAGAACAGATTGTATCCTGCCTCAGTAACATAAATGTCTCTTATCCTGTCTCATTAACATCTTTGTTGTTGTTAAGTGCCATTGAGTCAATTCCTATAAGCAAGCTTGTAACTGGTTTCCCAGGAGTGACTGGTGAGTTTGAACTGCCCACTTTGTGGTTCAAACTGACCTTGTGGTCCAGTGCATTATCCTATAGCAACATAAAAGGATAGGCTTTACAATACATTGTTGTTGTTATGTGCCATTGAGTCAATACTGATTCGTACTGACCCTATGCACAACAGAACAAAACACTGCCAGGTCCTGGCCAACCTCACAATTTTTGTTACTCTTGAGACCATTGTTGCTGCCACTGCGCCAATCCATCTCCTTTAGGAGTCTTTCTATTTTTCTCCAACCCTCCAATTTACCAAACATGATATCCTTCCCCAGAGACTGGTCCCTCCTGACAAAATGTCTGAAGTCTGAGAGACAAAGTCTGGCCATCCTGGCTTCCTGAGAGCATTCTAGCTGTAATTCTTTCAACACAAATGGTTTGTTCTTTTGGCAGTCCATGCTCTTGAAGACTATAAATCGGCACCAGATTTGTCTAATGCAATACACCATTTGATTTCTTGACTGCTACTTCCATGTGTTGTTAGTTAATCTGTGCAAAATGAAGTCTTTGACAACTTCAATCTTTTCTCCATTTATATAGCTGCTTTTGATTGGTCTAGTGGTGAGGACTTAGTTAAGGTCATATTTTGGCTCTCGTGGACTTGTTTTGATTTTCTTCAGTATCAGTCTTAATTTGCATATGAGTAATTGATGGTCTGTTTCCACAGTTTGCCCCTGGCCTTGTTTTGGCTGATAATGGAAGCTTTTCTACCCTTTCTTTCCACAGATGAAGTCAATTTGATTTTTGTGTATTCCATCTGGTGAGATCCAGTGTATATTGTCATCTTTTATGTTGTTTAAAAAGGTATTTATAGTGAAAAAGTCATTTGTCTTGCAAAATTCTACCATGTGATCTGCAGCATCATTCCTATCACTAAGGCCATATTTACCAACTACTGATCCTTCTTCTTTGTTTCCAACCTTTGCTTTGCAATCACCAGTAATTACCAATATGTCTTGGTTGCATGTTTGATCAATTTCAGGCTGAAGTAGTTAGCAGAATTCTTCAATTCTTCAAATTCACTGACTTTATTGGTGGTGTGTAAATTTGAATAATAGTGGTTATTAACTGCCTTTCTTGTAGGTGTTTGGATATTATCCTATCACAGATAGCATTACACTTCATTACTGATCTTGATATTATCTTTTTGATGATGAATGCAATGCCATTCCTTCTCAGTATTTCATTCCTGGCATAGTAAACCAGGTGATTCCCAAAATCAGAATGGCCAATAGCAGTCCATTTCAACTCACTAATGCCTGGGATATCAATGTTTATGTGTTCCATTTTATTTTTGATGATTACAAATTTTCCAAGATTCATACTTCTTACATTCAATGCTCCAGTTACTAATAGATGTTTATAGCGGTTTCTTTTTATTTTGAGTCATTCCCCATCAGCAAATGAAGTTCTTGGGGGCTTCACTCCATTGACTTTATAGTCAACTCTACTTTGAGGTGGCAACTCTTCCCCAGTCCTATTTTGAGTGTCTTCTAATCTGAAAGGCTCATCTTCTGGCACTGTATCTGATAATATTATGTTGTTCTTCATCATGTTTTGATATTTAGTATTTTGGTGCTGACAGTGTTCCACTGCTACTCATAAAGTTTTCAGTGACTAAATATTCTGAAATAGTCTGTCTCTCCTTCCTAGTCTGTCTGTGTCTGTAAGCTCAGCTGAATTTTGTCCACTATGGGTGATTCTGCTGGTATTTATACCAATGACATAGCTTCCAACATCACAGAAACACAGAAGCCAACACAGTATGACAAACTGACAGATAAGTGGTGGTTACAACACATTGGATCAAAAGATGGGCGATAGTTACATAATACTGAAAATTATGGCACAGACAAATTGACACATATTTGAGTAGGGGGGGCACAGTTCAATCCATAACACCTTCATGTTCTCATTTTTTTTCACTTTCTCTCTATTTACTGGCAATGGGTACCTTACCTTCTTCTTGACGTGGAGAAAATAAAGCCATTATAAGGAGATCTGTCTTAACTTATTTGACTACTTTTTATTTCTAATTTAATGAGAGAAGGATTTATTTGTTTGACTTTGTAGAATTTCTTCAAGCATATTCTGAATCCATTTGCTGATTATAATCCTCCTTTTGCCCCTCAGCTCCCATCCCCATTCTGGAGCTGTACTTCCTCAGTGGCCACCCCTCTTCTCTAAATCTTCAGCTATTTCATTTCTAATGCTTTCCCTTTCAGTACATAAATTGTTCATAAGCTCTATAATTTTATGTTAAAATACATCTTGTTACAGAAAATTTGATATTTATATTTTTTTTATCTTATCAGTATCAAAGTTATCAGATCTATTGAAAGATAATTCCATTTTTTTTTTTTTGTTACTTCCCTAGTTGTTGTTAATTATTCTCTGTTTCTGATCATTCTCCCCCATTAGTTTATGGACTACTTCACTCCTTGTATCATGTTACTTCTTCTCAGGCACATTTATGAATGTGTTGTTAGGTGCCATCTAGTCATTTACAATTCATAGCAACACTATGCACAACAGAACAAAATATGGCCTTGTCCTGAGCCATCCTCATAATTATTGTTATGATTGAGCCCATTGCTGTTGCCACTGTGCCAATCCATCTCATTGGGGGTCTTCCTCTTTTTTGTTGAGCCTTCACTTTCCCAAGCCTGATGTCCTTCTCCAGGAATTGGCACCTCCTGGTTACATGTCCAAAGTATGAGAGATGAAGTCTCACCATCCTGGCTGGCTTCTAAGGAGCATTCTGGCTGTACAAAGACTTGTTTGTTCTTCTGACATTTCATAGTATTTTCAGTATTCTACAGACCTATAACTCAAATGCATCAATTCTTCTATTGTCTTCCTTATTCACTATTCACCTTTCACATGAATATAAGGCGGTTGAAAATACCATAACTTGGGTCAGGTGAACATTAGTCCTCAAACAGATATCCTGACTCTTGAATACTTTTAAAGAGGTCTTGTGAAGCAGATCTGCCTAATAAGTATATTATTTAATTTCTTTTTTTTTTTTTTTAAGATTTTTATTGTGAATTAAGTGATAGTTTACATGGAAGAACATC
>NW_006408675.1:4886445-4894320 GCF_000296735.1 Chrysochloris asiatica | reverse complement strand
TTTACATTCATCCTATCATATTTCATTTCATTGCAATGATTAGAATCTCCTCCATGTATCATCAAACAACCAAAGGGTACACCCTGCAAGTCTGCCCCCTGGCCGCCAGTATACAGGCCCTCTCTCTCCCTGAGTCCAGAGTCCCCAGCTGATCCATCTCTCCACATCATCATCTCTGCCTCCATCTCTGGTGTCACTGCTTCTCTGGATAGGTTCCCATACTCCGCTCTTTTCCCTTGATGGCCCCAAGGTCCTCTGCTCCTGGACTGAAAAATAAATCACTTTCCTCCTTTTGTTACAAAATGTCTACCTTTACATTTCTAACACTCACAATCAGTCCTGATAGCAATTATTCACTATTGAACCACAAGAGTCTTATCCCCATCTCCTTTCATCAGCCCCATTCAGACAGGTTGGAAACCACTCAGTGGAGATTCTGCCTTCATCTGCACCCTCTGGAACTAGGCTCCATCTTGAAAGCTTGTAAGCCAATCACTTTGTGCCTTTGTATCCCCCCCCTCCCATTGGGATTTTGGGTATCCAATATCTAAGTTGCCCATCCCTGTCAACCCTGTGTACCAAGGGGGTGGGAATAATCCTTGCTGTAAAGATTCGTTCCCTCTTTTGAGCTACTACATTCATAAGTATAAGTTGAGTTCATCAAATTGTAATGGATTACTCTTTTTTTCTTCTTCTGTCTTCCTCTAGTTAAGTTCTGATCATCCAGCCATTAAAGCCAGGTCAAGTGGGTACTATCTGAAAGTATGGGTGTTTTTGTGCATCTCCCCTCACTTCTATCAGCTGGATGCTTCACTCTCCGCTCTAGTCTTCTATGGCCATGTCCCTGTCCATGGGCCCAGGAGTCCCTAGGTCTTGCCATACTGCTGGCCAACCATGTCTCAACACAGGTTGACAGGAGTCTATTGAACGTGGTCGGACTTAGCTCACAACTTCATTGCTGTTTTCCCCCCACTTCCCCTAATTGGTAGACCAACATGGTCACCAGCCAGACCACATGCCTGCTAGTGTATTCCACTTGAATCTCCGTCTTGGAATGTGGTTTGCCCTGAGGGGACCCAACTGCTTGCCTTAATGTCTCCCTAGCAAACAACTTACTTGTTGTTGTAGTAGTCAATCGGACTGCCATGATTGTTTTTGATTTTTCCTACTGGTCTTTCTTTCAAGAAGTATCTTCTATTTTTATAGCTGCTCCAGGCTGGTCTGCCTGTCCTTTCAAGTGGAAATTTCCCACCTCCGAAGATTCTGGTTGGGGATCAGGATTCCACCTATGGTCGTTATTTAATTTCTTGACTTCTGATTCCATGAGTGTTGATTGTGGATCTAAGCAAAGTGAAATCTTTGATAATTTCATTTTTTCCCCTCCATTTATATGGATTTTTTTAAATTGCTCCATTTGTGAGGATTTTTGTTCTTTTTATATTGAGGTGCAATCCATACTGAAGACTGTAGTCTTTGATATTCATCAGTAAGTATTTTAAGTCCTTTTTGCTTTCAGCAAACAAGATTGTATCATCTGCATATTGCAGGTTGTTGATGAGTCTTCTTCATATAATCCAGCTTCTCAGATTATTTGCTCAGCATACAGATTTAATATGTATGGTGAAGGAATACAACCATAGCACAGTTTTCCTGATTTTAATCCAACAACTGATTCTTCCCCTTTGTTTCCAACCTTTACATTTCAATCAACAGTAATTATCAAAACATCTTGATTGAATGTTTGATCAATTTCAAACTGAAGAAGTTGGTATAATTCTTCAATTTCATTATCACTGGTTTTAGTGTTTGGTGCATAAATATGAATAATAGTGGCACTTATTACGGTCTTCCTTGTAGGCATATGGATATTATCACATTTATGTGTACCTCCTCCTTTATTTATAATTCTGATGAAAGTACTTCCCCTAGAGAAATTTTCATTCTACTGTGTCCTTTACCCATCGAAGCCACATTTATAGTTTTGATTGTTATGTAGGCTGGGATGATCCAAAAGCTATATTTGCAAATGGATCTCTATTTCCTGAAATAGGTACATATTACACATTTTAAAATGATTAATGAATACTTCATGGCCTAACATATATGAAGTAAACTTAACCTCAAATCCTTCCAATATTTATTATTTGTGATTGATCCCATATCCATTTTCTCATCAAAAATAGAAGCAAACAAGTTTCTTTTCTCTTCCTCATTCCCTCCATATCTTGTTCATCTCCAAGTCCTGATGATTCTGCCTTATCACTGCCTCATCCTTGCCAACTTCCTGCTTTCCTTCCATTTCTATTGACATTATATTAGTTTGACACATCTTTAATTAGTATTTGAATGTCGGCAACAAGTTCTTATATTGTCTCACAATTGCCTTAATTCATCAATTATGTGACTGGCAGTAATTTTTTTTAAAAGATAAAATTTGTATATTATCTCCTTGCTTAAATCTTTTCCATGTCTTCTCTACACTTCAAGATTCTGTTCAGAATTCTTAACTAGGTGCGTAGGGTTTGTGTTAATATGCTTCCCGCACCATACAATTTCTAGCATCATTATTCAATAATAGTATTACTGCACACTTGCCATGTGCTCTTTTTACTTTGCGACTTGGAACAAGGTGTTCCATTGACCTTGTTATAGTCCAAGTTCCCCATCTGGCTCAGATGGAAAAGCCTTTTCTGTACTTTCCAGAACACATCAAGTATGGAGAGCAACCTGAACATATATTTTCAGATACTACCTAGTTCAATATCACCTATAGGCACCTCAAGTAGGAATTGTTTCATTCTTGTTCTGTATCATCTCCATGCCACCCCACCTTATGCTTTGACTTGTTGGAGTTCTCAAAGATAGCATTTCTTTTTAATTGATGCCTTTGAGTTATGGTGTTGGAGGAGAATATTGAAAGTGCTGTGGGATGCCAAAAGAAACAACAAACCTATGTTGGAAGAAGTACAGCCAGAGTGCTCCTTGGAGGCCAGGTTGGCCAAACTTCATCTGTCATACTTTGGACATATTGTCAGGAGGGACCAGTTGCTGGAGAAGGATATCCTGTTTGAGGGGGGGTGGGGGGTTAGAGAAAGAGAGGAAGACCCCCAGAAAGATGATTGGCGTAGTGGCAATATCAATGGGCTCAAGCATGGCAACAATTGTGAGATTGGCCCGCCCGGGACTGGGCAGTGTTTCATTCTGTTGTAAATAGGGTCTCTGTGAATCAGTACCGAGTCAATGGCACCTAATAACAACAACAACAAAATAGATTATTGATACCAGGTTAAGTCCTAGCTAGTGACAACAAAATAATAAAGCAGTAATTGTCACCAATACTGTGCATGCAAGTACAAGGATGACTCAAGGAGTGAAAGGAGCACATATGTGTAGTTTTTGCCACAAATGTATTATTAGAATTTCTTTGTGATCTGTACCCTCTTGAGGTGTGTGTTTGATGCAGCAGATTAGGAATCTGAAACTGAAGTTTGGGACTAGCTAAATTGTATAGCCCCAATATTTCAATCATAAAGAAATAAAAGAAGTATTTAATCACAAAGGAAGTTTTCATATAGAGAGATGAAATGTCATCTTTAGTTCTTTAGTTTCGAAATTGTACAACTTTCTATACCATTACTGCATGAAAGGTGACATTGAATTGTTTCTTCCCCAAAATATGTGTCATCTTGATTGGACGCTTATTCTCAGTCATTTGGCAGTTGTGTGATGTTCTCCCAAGATGTATCTGATGTGAAAGACCAATAAGAAAATTAAGGGTGAAATATACCACCATTAACCTCATGTACAAGAGATTCCTAAGGATGTGGCATGCAACACCTTTTATCTTACAAGAGATAAAAGGAGAACCAAGTGAGCAGAGAAAGAGGAAGCCCCAATCAACAAGAAAGAAGAACTAGAAGTGGTATGAGCCCTTTGGACATGGGGCCTGCACTGTGAAGCTCCTAGAGCCAGAGAATGATTGATGTGAAGACACAGGAAAATCTCCAAGGAATGCTGTCACTGCAGATGCTGAAAGGAGACAAAGACCTTTCCTCATAGATGATATTCTGAATTTGGACTTCTAGTCTCATAAACTATTAAAGAATAATTTTCTGTTTGTTAAAGCCACGTACTTGTGGTATTTATGGTAATTACGAATCCGAATCGGGCTGTGAATCACAAGGTCA
Organism: Chrysochloris asiatica; assembly: GCF_000296735.1. Lineage (NCBI taxonomy): Eukaryota > Metazoa > Chordata > Mammalia > Afrosoricida > Chrysochloridae > Chrysochloris > Chrysochloris asiatica. The sequence continues at coordinate 4,890,133 of NW_006408675.1, read as the reverse complement.
GCCATTCAAAACTACCAGCTGCTCCGCGGGAGAAAGATGAGGCTTTCTGCTCCCGTAAAGATTAACAGACTCGGAAACCCTGTTCAGGGTTGCTATGGGTCGGAACCGACTCGACAGCACTTACAACAACAACAAATGTTTGTTAAAGCCATATACTTGTGATATCTAGTAGCACTAGATAACTAACAAAAGGAGACTTTAAAAAGTTTCCGGAAATGGATTTAAAAGATAATGGAATTTTGCATAAACTTTTTGAAGTTCCCTCATATGACATCTAAAATTATAATCTGATTTATCACTAAATTGTGTGGTGCTGTAGGATAAATTCTGAGCAGCTGACTGCAAGTTTGGCACTTCAAACCTACTAATCTCTCCTTGGAATCCCTGTACAGGGTTGTTGTGAGTTGGAATGAACAAGGTAGCACTTAACAACAACAAGTACATTTGACTTGTGTCACATGATACTTAAATTTCTACAGCATTTTAGTATTTATAGGATCTACCCATCATGAACCACCACTTGTCTGCTGATTGTTGCACTGTGGTGGCTTATGGATTGCCGTGATGCTGGAAGCTGTGCCACTGGTATTTTGAATGCTGGTAGGGTTTCCCGTGGTGGACAGGTTTCACCTGAGCTTCTAGACTAAGACAGAATTGGAAGAAGGAAAGGCAGACTACTTTCAAATGTTGAACCCCTGAAAACCGTATGAACAGGAGTGAAACACTATGAGAGAGTACCAGAATACTGAATATAGAAATATGATAAATAGCACCAGATTATTGTCATATAATGTTCAGGAAGACAAGCCCATCAGGTAAGAAGGTACTCAAAATATGACTGGGGAAGAGCTGCCTCCTCAAAATACAGTTGACTGTGATTGTGTGACTGGAGTAAGCAATCAGGATCTTAATTTGCTGATGTAACACAACTCAAAATGTGGAGAAATGGCTACAAATATCCATTAATAATTGGAGCATGGAATGTGCAATGTGTGAATCTAGGAAAATTGGAAGTTGTCAAATATGAAATGGAAGGCATAAATATCAATATCCTAGTTGAAATAGACTGGTATTAGCCCTTTTGAATCTGACAATCACATGGTTTACTATGGTGGGAATGACAAATTGAAGAGGAACAGCAGTACATTCATCATCAAAAATAATATTTTATGGTTTATCTTGAAGTATAATGTCATCTGCGGTAGTATAATATACATATACCTACAAGAAATGCCAATTAATACCATTATTATTCAAATTCCCAAACCAACAACTAAAGCCAGTGATGATAAAATTAAAGAATTCTACCAGCTTCTTAATTGTGCTTGTGAGGAACCTGTACATAGACCAAGAGGGAGTTATTTGAACAAAACAAAGGAACAATGAATGCTTTAAAATTAAAAAAGTATGTGCCAGGGTTGTATTCTTTCACCATACTTATTCAATGCATGTGCTGAATACATAATCGCAGAAGCTGGATTATATGAAGAAGAACATGGCATCAGGATTGGAGGAAGCCTCATTAACAAACTGTGATATTCAGATGACACAATCTTGCTTCTGAAAGTGAAGAGTACTTAAAATACTTACTGATGAAGATCAAAGACCCCAGTCTTAGATATGGGTTGCATTTTAATGTAAAGAAAGCACAAATCATACCACTGAACCGATTAACAATATCCATATAAATCAAGAAAAGATTGAAGTTGTCAGAGTTCATTTTGCTCGAATCAACCAGTAACACTCAAGGAAGCAGCAGTCAAGAAATCAAAGGGCGTATTGTCATTGTTAGGTACCATTGAGTTGGTACTGACTCATAGTGACCCCATGCAAAACAGAACGAAACACTGCCTGGTCGTGGGCCAACCTCACAATTGTTGCTATGTTTGAGCCCACTGATGTTGCCACTGTACCAATCCATCTTGCTTGGGTCTTCTTCTTTTTCTCTGATCCTCCATCTTACCAAACATGATATTCTTCTCCAGTGACTGGTTCCTCCTGACAATATGTCCGAAGTATGAGAGATGAAGTCTGGCCATTCTGGCTTCCAAGGAGCACTCTGGCTGCACTTCTTTCAACACAGATCTATTTGTTCTTTTGCTAGTCTGTGGTACTTTCAATATTCTCCTCCAACACCGTAACTCAAATCCATCAATTCTTCTACAGTCTTCTTTATTGACTGTTTAATTTCTGCATGCATATAAGATTATGAAAATACCAGGGCTTGGGTCAGGTGCACCTTAGTCTTCAAATTGACATCTTAGCTCTTCAAAACTTTAAAAATGTATTGTGCAGCAGATATGCTTATTGCAATATGTTGTTTGACTTCTTAACTGCTGTTTGATCTGACCAAACTGAAGTCTTCGACAACTTCAATCTTTTTCTCCATTGATAGGGATGTTATTTACTGGTCCAGTGGTGAGGATTTTTGTATTGTATTTCATTGGGTAAATCTTCTGCACAGTACCTCTTTAAAGTGTTTAAGAGCAAAGATTTCAGTTTGAGAACTAAACCATAGTATTTTCAATAACTTCATGTGCATGGAGTGTTGAACAGTGAATAAGGAAGACCGTAGAAAAATGATGCATTTGAATTTTGGTGTTGGAGGAGAATATGGAAAGCACCAAGGGACAAGTCCCTGAAGAAGGATATCATGTTTTGTAAAGTGGAGGGTTGGATAAAAATAAAGAGACCCCAACGAATTTGATTGGCACAGTGACAGCAACAATGGGCTCAGAGGTAGCAATGATTGTGAAGTTGGCCCAGCACCAGGCAGTGTTTCCTTCTTTTGTACATAGGGTTGCTATAAGTTAGTATTGACTCAATGGCACCTAACAAGAACAAGCAGCTGGAAATTGCATATAGTGTAAATCAGGTGCCTCAGGGTCCCAAATCAGAAGTTCAGAAATACAATATTAAACAGTATGAAAGTAAACTGTTTCAGACACTAGAAATTAGATTTCATTCTTTCAGGATCCTCCTTCTCATGATAGGTGTTGTTGTTGTTAGGTGTTGTCAAGTAGGTTCAGACACACAGCAACACTAAGCGTAGCAGAATGAACAATACCAAGTCCTATAGCATTCTCACACTTACTCTTATGCTTGAGTCCATTGCTGCTGCCACTGTGCCAATCTATTTTGTTGGGGGGTCTTCTTCTTTTTGGCTGACCTTCCATTTCACCAAGCATGATATCCTTCAACAGTGACTGGTCTCTTTTGACAATATTTCCAAAGTATCAGAGATGAAAGCTCTCCATCCTAGATTCTGAGGAGCATTTTGATTGTGCTTCATCCAACACAGATTTATTGGTTCTTTGGCATTCCATAGTACATTTAACATTTCCCACCAATACCATAATTCAAGTGCATCAATTCTTTTACAACCTTGCTTATTCATTGTCCAGTTTTTAAATGGATAAGATGTTTTTGAAAATACCATGGCTGGGGTCCGGCACACCTAAGTCATCAAACTGGCATATTTGCTCTTGACCACTTTAAAGTGGTCTTGTGCAGTACACAAGTGCCTAAAGCAGTACATCATTTAATTTCTTGCCTGCTATTTCCTTGATTGTTGATGGTTGAGATAACTTTGACAACTTCAATCTTTTCTCCATTAATCATGATGTTATTTATTGGTCCAACAGCATTCCCTTTTCTGGTCAAATAACTGCCTCTTGTTCTATGTCCA
>NW_006408675.1:4881830-4884220 GCF_000296735.1 Chrysochloris asiatica | reverse complement strand
TGATCCAAGAAGAATGAAGTCCTTGACAACTTCAATCTTTTCTCCATTGATAAGAATGTTGTTTATTGGTCCAGTGGTGAGGATTTTTGTTTTTCTGACATTGAGATGCAAACCATACCGAAGGCTGTGCTCTTTGATCTTCATAAGTAAATGTTTCAAGTCCTCTTCACTTTAAGCAAGCAAGGTTGTATCATTGCATATCACAGGTTGTTAATGAGTCTTCCTCCAATCCTGATGCCACGTTTTTGTTCATAGAACCCAGCTTCTCGTATTATTTGCTCAGCATACAATAGAACAATATCATTAGTGTCACATGCAAGTAAAACTTTGCTAAAGGTAATTAAAAAGCAGCTGCAACAGGGAACTGCCAGAGGTTCAAGCAAGATTCAGACAAGTACATGGAATGAGGATATCATTGCTGACTTCAGATGAATCTTGATTGAAAATAGAGACTAACAGAAAGACATTTACTATGCTTTATTGACTAAGCAAAGGCTTTCAACCAGATATGGGCAACAATGAAGAGAATAAGTATTCTGGAACACTTAATTGTGCTCATAGGAAACCTGCACATAGACAAAAAGGCAGTTGTTTGAACAGAACAAGGGGTCACTGAATGATTTGAAATCATGAAAGGTTGTGCCAGAGATATATTCTTTTACCGTACATATTCAATCTGTGTGCTGAGCAAGTACTCTGAGAAGCTGAACTATCTAAAGAAGAATGTGTCATCAGGATTAGAGGAAGACTCATTAACAACCTATGATATGCAGATGATACACTCTTGCTTGCTGACAGTGAAGAGGCTTTAAAACAGTATGGGTTGGGTTGTACTTCAATTTAAAGAAGAAGAAAAAATTCTTACCACTGGACCAAGAAATAACATTATGATGAATGGATTTTTCTTGAAATGGTCAAATACTTCATTTTGCTTGGATCCACCATCAGCACTCATGGAAACAACAGTCAGGAAATCTGCTGCACAAGACCTCTTTAAAGTGTTGGAGAGCAAAGATGTGACTTTGAGGGCTAAAGTGCACCTGATCTAAGCCTTGGTATGTGAAGAAGACCATAGAAGAATTGATGTGTTTTAATTATGGTTTTGGAGAAAATTTATTAAAAGTATAGTGAACTGTAAGAACAAACAAATCTCTGTTGGAAGAAGTACAACCAGAATGCTCCTTAGAAGCATAGCTGTCAAGACTTCATCTCTCATACTTTGGGCATATTATCAAGAGGGACAAGTGTCCAAAGAAGGACAGTATGCTTGGTACAGTGGAGGGATAGCGATAAAGAGGGAGTCCCCCAAAGAGATGGATTGGCACAGTAGCAGCAATAGTGGGCTCAAACATAAAAGCAATTATGAGGATGGTGCCTGACCAGGTCGTATTTCATTCTGTTAGTACATAGGGTTGCTATGAATTGGAACTGACCCAAGGCACTAACAACAACAGGTCTCTATTATTTGTATTGTGCCTTTTCACACTTAACCTTTTGCTGTCTGGATTTTATGTGGATGAAATCCCTTCTTAAAAACCACTGATTTTTGAACCTGTAGGAAAATCTATCAACAATGTATTTTCTTTCATACTAAAATTCAGATGCTCTGTAATCTATCGAGAGTCTTGATGTTATGCAGTAGGATAAGCACTAGACCAAAGGATTAGCAACAATTTTGGCAGTTCAAACCCACCAGATGCTCTTCAGAAACTGTATACAGGATTGCAATGAGCTGGAACCAACTAAGCAGCACGTTATACTAACAATTATCTAACGAGATATATAAAAATAAAGACAGTATGTTAGAAGACCACTTTCAGTCTTTTAAATGGAAAAGGATGCCATGCTTTGATCAACAGTCTCACTTTAGTACTAAACAGACTAGCTTTCACTGCAATTGATAGAGCACATTATCATTTCATTACAATCTTGCCACCTACACCTACAAACAGTGGCACTTTATAGCTGTCAGTTTCTTTGTCATTCTGCAAGAGTAATATTAGAAATTTGAACTATATTCTATCATATATCCTGCCATGATATATCACTTAATGTCTTATTTTTATGTTTTTGCTTGATATTTATTGTAGTAAATACTTCTGTGACAAGACATTTGCCATTTCAACATTCTTCACATTGTACAATTTAGTGAAATCAATTATGCCCATTATGTTGCTCAAACCTTACCATTATTCATTTCAAAATTTTACCATCACCGATAACAGAAGTTCAGTTTCCTCTAAGCAGAGAATCTTCCATTTCTTTTCCCTGCATTCCTGGTAACCACTAATAAACTTTGTCTCTATGAACTTGACTATTCTGGATATTTCATATAAATAGATCACAACATGTTTGCCCCTTGTGACTCACTTAAGTCACTCAGCATGGTA
>NW_006408675.1:4879796-4881355 GCF_000296735.1 Chrysochloris asiatica | reverse complement strand
TTTTAGTTCTTTGGGGTATATACCTAAAACAGTGTCATATCATTTTACAGAGAATTTTATCTTTTTTCTTTTATAATATTTTTTAAAGAGAAAAGGGAAAGGACTAGAGGGAAAATGTTTCTCTTTTTACAAACAACAATGAAGAAAAGGAACTATAGGATACATTCAGTTATATGAAAAGTTAATTGAAGGTGACCATAAAAGAGTAATATGAAGGAGCTCTTTGATGGAGTAGTTCCATCTTAATTGTGGTGATGATTATACAATCCTTGTGTGGTGTTGAAGGTTAATATGCTGGATTGCAAAGTTGTTTGAACTACAAGGTCGATGGTTCAAGCTCACCAGTCTCTCCTTGGATATCCTATCAGAATCTACTCAATGGCACTTAACGGCAACAATAACATATATCTATATCTCTATCTATCTATCTATCTATCTATAAAATAAAATCTTTTTAGAACCATACACACCCAAAATAAGTGCTTGTAAAAACTGGTGAAATTCTAGTAAGATCTGTAGTCTAGTTCTTTGTATTGTTCCAGGGTCAATTTCAATATTTTGCTAATACACTATGGTTATGGAAGATGTTTGTTTCCATTGCGGGGAGAGGATAAATTGGGTGAGGTGTACATGAGGGGTGTACATGAGGCTTCTCTGCATTATTTTTGCAACTTTTATTACTAGCTCAAAATAGTTTTTTTAAAGTTCTTTTTTTTTTTTTTAAGTCAATGGAAAGGTTAAGAGTTCATCTCATTTTTCATTTACTATTTTCCACAGGGGTTACTGGTCAATGCTTTAACCATAATGCATATTATCTCTGCAAAATGCAATTCATTTAATTTGAAAAACTCAATAGGGATCAGGGTAAGTACAGAAATCACTCATCACCCTTTAAAGCTGAAGCTATATTCTACAGAATATCCCAAAGAGAAACTTAAGCAGGTGTCTTAGCTGGCCTATAAATACAGATCTCTCAGACAATGAAAACCTGTCAAAAGATTTATTGCCCAGTCTTTGGACATTTGGTCATTTGAGGGAATTGTCTCTATTTTAACTCTTCTCTATACACACTTGGTTTTCCTCTTTATATCTTCATAGCTCCTCTCAACCATTTACTTACTATAAACAATTGAACTTTCTTTAGAATTTTCAGGATTTTTTTCTCCAGAATTTGGATATTGGGCAGCTTTTATTGAACACCTTGGGTAGTCTTTAGAATTCTGCTTTCTTATAAACATTTCCTCTATGCTTAAGAGAACTCTAGGAGCATATGCTCACTCCTTTTACTTTCTTCTGAAATGATCTACAGAAAATGTGATTTGAGGTTTAATTGCTCAATTGCGACTTGAGGATACTTCAGGAACCCCAGCTTCACACTCAGCATATTGTTGTCAATAAACCCAGAACAAAATCCATATAAGGGCAGGAGAAGCAAGGAAAATAAATGTGAATTTAAAAAGAGTTAGAGATGAAAAGGTGTGGCTTTGTGGGTTAATGCACTGGACTGCAACGTCAGCTTGAACCTCAAATTCGGTGGTTCAAGCTTACTAACCAGTCCT
>NW_006408675.1:4872415-4876220 GCF_000296735.1 Chrysochloris asiatica | reverse complement strand
TCAATATTTTAAGCTACTACATTCATAAGCATAGATCAAGTTCATCAAATTGTAGCAATTTACACTTGTTTCCTTTATCAGTTTTTAAAAATCTTCCTCTAGTCAGGTTCTGATCATCCAACCATTGAAGTTAGGTCAAATGGGTACTATCTGCAAATTTGGGCATTATTGTGCAGGAGTCTCCCCTCACTTCATATCAGCTGGATGTTTCACTCTCAGCTCTAGTCCTCTGTGGCTGTGTTCTTGTTCATGGGCTCAGGAGTTCCCAGGTCTCACCATACTTCAGACCAACCAGCCTTTCATCTTCTCTCTCTCAGCTCCAGGTTGACGAGAGTCTATGGAACATGGTCAAACTCAGCCCATATCTTCATTGCTGCCCTTCACGCATTTCCATTCACCAGTAGACCAATGTGGTCACCAGCAAGCTTACATGATTGTTCGTACATTTCCTTTGAGCTTCAGTCTTGGAGAGGGGTTTGTCCTGAAGGAATTTGATTGCTTCCCTTGATGGGTCCCTGGCAAACAACTTACTTGTTCTTATAGTAGCCAATTTTTATTTTTGTTTTAGATTTTTCCTGATGGATTTTCTTTCAAGAAGTATCTTCTGTTCCTCTAGATGCTCCATGCTGTTCTGCTTGTCCTTTCAAGTGGGAATGTCCCACCCCAGAAGGTTCTGGATGGGGTTCTAGATTCTACCTAAGGTCCTATTAAACTACAAGAAGGCTATTGCACTGGGCAAGTTCTAGAAACCCTTTTAGGTAAAACCCCAGTGAGTTATAGGTTGAAGATGGGCTTACAAGCTTTCTGTATTCATGTTTCCTGATACTACTTTCTATCCCACTGAAGTGTCTATTTTATAATAGTAAGCAAGGAAAGCCAATATTCACAAGACTGTCAAGCATCTTAACATTATTTCCCCTGCTTACACATTCAGATACCCTGTATCACAGAGCTCTGTTATTCCAAGGTTGAGCATACATCACTATTTGCCTCTGTCCCATTTAGCCTATGCAAACCTGTTCTACAAGAAAAGAAAAGAAAAAAAATTATCTCTGAAACTGCTCAAAGATCACCAAAACTGATGGATAAATCACGGGAAGCTGGGTTGCTTCATGTTTATGGTCTCTTAAGTTTCAAAGAGTCTTATCTTCACAAACTTGGTTTTGTAGTATGAGACTGCTGATCAGGTGTTTCAAGAGGATGGAGCTGCTGCCCAAAGCTGAGGGAGTGGGGATGCCATGACAAGAGGCAGAAAAATGGGGCCTGGTGGACCATGAGAGTGTGTCATCACTCAAATGGATTAGGATAATGGAGTTGCCAATAACCAAGGAAGCAGAGTTGCCATCTCAGTGGGCCTGAAAAGCAGGGCAGAATCCTAGGGCTAAAAACCTTCCATCCATTTCCAGGTAGTCTCAGAGAATGGTATTTTCAAGTCTTGACTGTTAGTGTGATTTGTTCTGCAGGATTTGGGGGTTAGTTGGTATCCATTATCCCTTTTCCCACCAGTTTCTCCAATGTGTATTGGAAATGTCTTCTTTGTGCCTGTTCTACCAATGTGCCTTGGAAGCAGATAACTTGTAATCTAGATTACACATATTCAAACAGATTAAAAGGAATCTTGCCATAGGATGGAGTACACTTAAAGTCTTACTCATATTTAATATAGATAATTCAGAACAAGAAATTTTGGATTTGCCTGTATGAAGGACATGAATTTTGTGGAGCCAAAGGGTAGAATATTATGCATTGAATATGTCTTCCAAAAATTAATGTTATAAATCCAAACTACTATACCTCTGATTATAACTCCACTTGGAAATGACTTTTCTTTGTAGTGATAATGAAACCATATTAGTTTAGGTTGTGTCTTAAGCCAATCTTTTTTAAATATAAAAAAGATTAAAGCAAGGAAATAAGTATAGATGAAGGAAGTTCACAGATGCTAAGGCTCATAGAGCTCTCCATGTAACCAGGAAATAGAAGCTGAAGAAACAAGGACTGTTCCTCAGAGTCAGCAGAGAAAGAAAACCTTCCTCTCTGATTCTGGAATTCTTTCCTACTAAATTGTGAAAAGTAAATGTATGTTTAATAAAGCCTCCCACTTGTTATATTTCTGTTATGTTGTTGTTAAGTGTCATCAAGTCAGTTCTGACTTATAGTGATTCTGCATAGAGTTTCTGACCTTGCAGTTAGAACCTGACCTTGCAGTCCAGTGTATTAACCCACAGCACCACACCAGGAGCAGAACTATATACCTAAGGCAGATTAGTTTTGTTGAATAAAACACTTTTTAGTGGTTTTAAAATCTGTTCATAAATTTATTGACACTCTCCTTTTCAGAAGGTGAAGTCTAATACCATAACCTTGAGTGTAGAGTGGGCATATGGTTTGAATCGAATGAACAGAATATGACATGAGTGATGCTATTGGACTACTAAGGATGAATCATAAAACAAAAACAAAAACCAAAGCCACTGCCATGGAATTGGTTCTGAGTCCTAGAAACCCTATATACGGTTTCAGAGAATCTATGTCTTTATGGAAGTAAATAGCTTCATTTTTCTCCCTTGGAGCAGCTGGTAGGTTTGAACTGCCCATTTTGAGATTAGAAACCAACACAACTAAGGTATGATAAAGATATATTCTTCATAGTTCTCTTGACTCACTTGCTTTAGAAGGAGAGATAGTTATCATGTTGTAAGGATACTCAACAATTTTAGAGAAGCCCACATTGGGAAAAACTGAGGAGTCCCACAAAAAAGTAAGACTAATATTCTAGTTATATAAGTAAGCCATAGTGGAAGGAGATTTCCCAGCCGCAGTCAGTCCTTCAGATGACTATATCTATAGCTGACGTCTTAACAATGACCACATGAATGACTCTAAATAAGGACTACCCATGTGAAACACTCCTAAGATTCTACAAAAAGAAGGACACTTTGAATATGTTCTGTGTTCTCTAAGCTAAATTCTCCTTGTATGTGTCATCCTAGATTTTAATGACAGAACAATGTACCACTTATTCTTTCTTACTGCCATATTTTACATTGGCACCTAAAGTAAGCTATGTTTTTGTTCTCAATCATATTACAAACACATATGAGACCTTAAAGAAGTATTCACACAAAACAAATAATTTTTGCACATCATCATTTCAGATCATATAGAAACCACATTAAAGATGAGATGAGGGGAAAATACAAAGACAAGACAGAATTGAATGTATTGCATTCCTTACCCTACTCCCCATCTAAAATAAGGGATTTCAATAAGAGATAGAACTGGTGAGACAAACCCATTCCACTATTGTATAGTCAATTTCTACTCATAGTGACCCTATAGGACAGGATAGATTGCTCCCTAGGTTTTCTGAGGCTCTAAATCATGTGGAAGCAAACTGCTTCATTTGTCTCCTATGAAGTGGCTGATTGGTTCAACACTAACAATCTGAGTATGGATTAATATATAAAAAACTGGGCTATAGAGGGATTTGGTATGATATGGTTTGAATTATAAGGATTGAAATTTTTTAAATCACTTTTTTTATTACCTGTATTAGTTGCAGAAAATATATATAAAACTATACATAAAATAGAAATTATGAATTTCTAATAAATCTTTCATAATCCTATTACATAGATATCAGTATTAATATTTAACAACTTTTCTATGCTTCTATCTATTTTTCTACTGTGCTTTATTGACTACGCAAAGGCTTTCAATTGTGTGGATCATGACAAGCGATGGACAACATTGAGAAGTATGAGTATTCCAAAACACTTAATTGTACTTCTGAGAAATCTGT
>NW_006408675.1:4868833-4871590 GCF_000296735.1 Chrysochloris asiatica | reverse complement strand
ACGAGATGGATTGGCCAGGTGGCATCATTGATGGACTCAAGTGTGGCAGCGGTAGTGAGGTTGGCCCAAGATCGGACATTGTTTCGTTCTGCTGTGCACGGGGTCGCTATGAGTTGGTTCCGACTCAATGGCACCTGACAACAACATCTATTTTTTAAAAACATGAATCATGTAGCAATTAGATTTTTATAATTTTCTCCATTTTATATAATATTTATGCACATAATAATACATCACTATATATTCTTGGATCCCATAGTATTTAAAATCTTTCATATTGAATTGTGTATATACACAAACACACATAATAATGTATTGAATCAATCTCCAATCAGATACATATTCATGGTGTTTTCAATTTTTTTTTGCTATTCTGAGTTATATTTATAGGTAAATCATATGCCTATTGAGTACTATTTTCTTAGAACAATGTTGTTGTTGTTAGGTGACAAGACAGTTCTGACTTATAGTGACTGCATATAAAACAGAATGAAATACTGCCTGATCCTATGCTGTCCTCACAACTTTTATTTTTGAGCCCATTGTTGTAGTCACTATGTCAATCCATCTAATTGAGAGTCTTCCTCATTTACACTGACTCTCTACCAAGCATGATGTCTTTTTCCATACTGGTCTTTCCTGATAACACATCCTGATAGTATGTTTATCCTCACTTCTAAAGAACATTCTGGGTGCAACTTTTCCAAGACAGATTTATTTGTTCTTCTGGTAGTTCATGGCATAGTCAATATTCATCAGCAATACCATAATTAAAATGCATCAATTTTTATGCAGTCTTCCTTACCCATTGTCCAGTTTGCACATATATGTGTGGTAATTGCAAACATTGAAGCTGGAGTCAAGTACATCTTAGTACTCAAAGTAACATACTTGCTCTTCTCACTATAAAGAGTTATTTTGAAGCATATTTGCCCATTGAAATATGTCTTAAGGCCTGTCTTAAAGCAATTGTGTGGAATAATTTAAAATATCACTTACTCGAAAATGCCTTCAAGAAAGATTTTAATGAAAGTCTTTGTGGTAAGTTAGAAGTCTGTGCTTATCCTACAGCACCACACCTAATATTCCACTGCTAAATAGTATATATATGAGATTAAAAACAGGGATTCAAACAGATACTTGTACAACAATGTTCATTGCAGCATTATTCACAGTAGTTTAAAAGAGAAAACAATTCATATGCCCATCAAAAGATAAATGCATAATCAAAATGTGTTGTTGTTGTTTTTAGGTAACATCGAGTTGGTACTGACTCATAGCAACCTTATGTACAGCAGAACGAAACACTGCCTGATCCTGGGCCAACCTCACTATTGTTGCCACGCCTGAATCCATCAATGCTACCACTTGGCTAATCCATTTTGTTGGGGGTCTTCCTCTTTTTCTCTGACCCTCCATATTACCAAACATGATATCCTTCTCCAGCGACTGCTCCTTCCTGGCAATATGTCTGAAGTATAAGATGAAGTTTGGCCATCTTGGCCTACAAGGAGCACTCTGGCTGTACTTTACTCCAAAATAGATTTATTCATTCTTTTGGCAGCCCATAGCACTTTCAATATTCTCCTCCAACACCATAACTCAATTTTTCTATGGTCCTTCTTATTCACTGTCCAGTTTTCACATGTATATGAGGTAATGAAAATACCATGGCTTTGGTCAGGCGCACCTTAGTCCTCAAGCTGACATCTTTGCTCTTCAACACTTTAAAAAGGTTTTGTGCAACAGATTTGCCCAATGCAATACATCATTTGATTTCTTGACTACTGCTTCCATGAGTGTTGATAGTTGATCCAAGAAGAATGATGTCCTTGACAACTTTGATCTTTTCTCCGTTGATAAGAATATTGTTTATTGGTCCAGTGGTGAGGATTTTTGTTTCCTTGACATTGAGATGTAATCCATACCGAAGGCTGTGCTCTTTGATCCTCTTTAGTAAATGTTTTAAATCCTCTTCACTTTCAGCAAGCAAGGTTGTATCATCTGCATATCGCAGGTGATTTATGAGTCATCCTCCAATCCTGATGCCAAGATTTTATTCATCAAACCCAGCTTCTCAGATTATTTGCTCAGCATACAGGTTGAATAAGCATGGTGAAAGAATACAACCTTGTTGCACACGTTTCTTAATTTTAAACCATTCAGTGTTCCCATGTTCTGTTCGAACAACTGTCTCTTGGTCCAGGTACAGATCCCTCATGAGTACAATTAAATGTTCAGGAATACTCATACTTCATGTTGTTGTCCATAGCTTATCATGATCCACATAATTGAAAGACTGTGTAGTCAATAAAGCACAGTAAAACATCTTTCTGATATTCTCGGTTTTCAGCCTAGATCCATAGGACATCAACAATGATAACCCTCATTCCACAACCTCTTCTGAATCCGGCTTGAACTTTTGAATGTTCTCTTTCAATTTATGCTTGCAGCCATTTCTGTATTACCTTTAGTAAAACTTTACTCGCATCGGATTTCAAAGAGTTTGTCCAATGATTTCCACATTCCATTGGGTCACAATGGGCACAATATGGATTTTTCCAATCAGTCATCTAGATAGTTGTCTTCCAAATTTCTTGGTAGAGATAAGTAAGTGCCTCCTGTGCCGCCTCACTTTCTTGAAAGATTTCCATTTTTATTCCATCAATTCCTGGTGCCTTTTTCTTTTCCAATTCCTTCAATGCACCTTGGACTTCCTCCTTCAGTATTATTGGCTCTTGATCATATACTACCTCT
>NW_006408675.1:4863107-4868307 GCF_000296735.1 Chrysochloris asiatica | reverse complement strand
AGTTTGAATTTGCATATGAGCAATTGATGGTATGTTCCACAGTCTGCTCCTGGCCTTGTTTTGACTGATGATATGGAGCTTTTTCATGATTTCTTTCCACAGATGTAGTCAATTTTATTTCTATGTATTCAATTTGATGAAGTCCATGTGTATAGTCATGTGTTATGCTATCTAAAGAAGGTATTTGAAATGAACAAATAATGGATTTTGCAGAATTCTATCTTGCGTCTTCCAGCATCAATTCTATCACCAAGGCCATATTTTCTAACTATTGATCCTTCCTCTTTGCTCCCAACTTTTGCATTCCAATCACCAGTAATGATCAATACATCTTGATTGCATGTTTGATCAATTTAAGATTGAAGAAGTTGATAGAATTCTTCTATTTCATCCTCACTGGCTTTAATTGTTGGTGTGTAAATTTGAATAATAGTGGTAACAACTGGTCTTCCCTTTAGGTGCATGGATATGATCCTATCATGTGCAGTGTTGTACCCCATGACTGACCTGGATATGTTCTTTTTGACAATGAATGCAGCCCCATTCTTCTTCAATTTGTCATTTCTGGCATAGTAAACCATGTTACACACATATAATGAAATATTAGTAAACTATAAAGAGAAATGAAGGTCTGATACATACTATAACATGGGTGAACCTGGAAAACATTATGGTAAGTGAAATAAATTGGACACAAAAGGAAATATTATATGATGCCATTCATATTAATATCCCATTAAAGTAACATTTTGCTGAAGAGAATTAAAAAATGGCTATAACAGTACAATGACAGGGAATCTAAGCAGGATGTGCAACAAAGGACATCATTGATGACATCAGATGGATATTTGCTGAAACCATATAATACCAGAAAGATGTTTAATTGTTCTTTATTGACTATGCAAAGGCTTTCAATTGTGCAGATCATGACAAGCTATGGACAACTTTACAGAGAATTAGTAATCTGGAACACTTAATTGTGCTCATGAGCAGCCTGTACTTAGACCAACAGGTAGTTGCTTAAACAGAACAAGGGAATACTGAATGGTTTTAAATCAGGAAAGGTATGCATCAGTATTTATTATTTTACTGTACTTATTTAATATGTATGGTGAGAAAATAATCAGAGAAGCTGGATTATATGAAAAAAATGTCATCAGGATTGGAGGAAGATTCATTAATAATTTGCAATATGTAGATGATACAGTCTTGTTTGCTGAAAGTGAAAAACACTGAAAATATTTATTGATTAAGATCAACAACCACAGTCTTCATTATGAATTGCACCTCAATGTAATGAAAAAAAAATCCTCATAACTGTACCATTGAATCACATCATAATAAATGGAGAAAAGATTGAAGTTATCAAAGATTTCAATTATGCCAAGACATTTGGAAGACAGCTAGATGGCCAACTGAATGGAAGGGATTCATAGTCATGCCTACTTCAAAAAGTGGTAACCCAAAGGAATGTAGCAATCATTGGACAATATCATTAATATATCACAGGCAAGTAAAATCTTGCTAAAGAGAACACAAAAATGGCTAAAACCAGACATTGACAGAGAACTTCCAGAGGTTCAAGCTGGGATTCATAAAAGGACATGAAATAAGGGATATCACTGCCAACATCTGATGGATCTTGACTGAAAGCACAGAATATCAGAAATATATTTACCTGTGCTTTATTGATTATGCAAAGGCTTTCAATTGTGTGGATCATGACAAGCTATGGACAACATCACAGAGAATGAGTAATCTGGAATACTTAATTGTGCTCATGAGGAATTTGTACATAGACCAAGAGGCAGGTGTTCAAACAGAACAAGGGAAGGGAAACGGAATGGTTTAAAATTCGGAAAGGTTTGCACCAGGATTGTATTCTTTCATAATACTTATTTAAATCTGTATGCTGAGAACTAGTATGATAAACTGAATTATATGTCCAAAAACATGCCATCAGGATTGGAGGAAGACTCATTAACAACCTGCAATATGCAGATGATACAACCTTGCTTGCTGAAAACGGAGAGGACTTAAAATACTTTCTGATGAAGATAAAAGACCACAGTCTTCAGTATGTGCTGCATCTCAATGTAAAGAAAACAAAAATCCTCACCACTGGATCAATAAACCACATCCACATAAACATAAATGGAGAAAAGATTGAAGTTGTCTAAGACTTCATTTTGTTGGGATTAACCATCAGGACTCATGGAAGCAGCAGTCAAAAAATCAAAGGACGACGTTAGACAAATCTGCTGCACAAGTTTTGAAACACAAAGATGCTAGATTGAGGATTAAGTGCACCTTACCCAAGCCATGGTATTTTCAATAATTTTATATGCATGTGAAAGTTGGACATTGAATAAGGAAGTCTGTAGAAGAACTGATACATTTGAGTTATGATGTCGGAGAAAATATTAAAAGTACCATGGACTGCCAAAAGAACAAACCAATCTGTGTTGGAAGAAGTACAGGCAGAATTCTCCCTGGAAGCCAGGATGGCCAGACTTCGTCTCTCATTACTTTGAATATATTATCAGGAGGGACTAGTCCCTGGAGAAGGGTATCATGTTTGGTAAAGTGGAGGGTCAGAGAAAAGGAGAAAGACCCTCAACAAGACATGTTATCAAGAGAAAGCAGTACCTCGAGAAGTATATCAGGCTTGGTAAAGTTGAGGGTCAGCCACAAAGAGGAAGAAAACAAAATGGATAGACGCAGTAGCAGCCATTGTTAGGATGGTGCAAGATTGGGCATCATTTCATTCTGTTGTGTATATGGTCTCAGTGAACCAGAACTGACTCAATGACTCCTAACAATTCAGCAATATTTTTTATTAAACCACCCCTACACACAAAGCAACAACAACACAGTTATTTGGCTAGGAACCATGAAACTTTGAATAAACATGTCCCAAGCAACAGCAGCAACAAAATGCCCATATGAAAAGAATGTACAGGTAACAAGGCACTGGGAGCCAGTTGATTCCAACAATGACAAGGTTTCAGAATACAAGTAAGCAGTGTTTACACAGTGACTCCGGAACACAAAGTATCCTTTTTTTCTTCGTTTTTGCCTGGTGAATAATTTTTACATCAAACTCATTATTATTGATTCTATTTTACAGCCATGGAAACACAAAGCAAAGTGCATGATTTGTGGTAATGAAGATTGCAGTGCTCACTGCTAAAGTGGCTAAGTAACTGGCCCAATCTTCCTTCAAATAGAAGCCAAACCAAAATTGAATGAGCACAATGTTTTCTTCATGACTCGCTTGGCATAAAAGAATGCCTTTTCAATATGATCTGAAAACAAACTTTGTCAAATAGGGTTGGGATTATTGATATAGGCGTATTGATTTAAGGCCTTGCAGTTGTGAAACCTCCTGAATACTAAAGCAGATTGGCTACAATGTACAATAAGTTCTTAGTCTGGATTTTAGGAAAATAGAAGAGGAAAAACAGGTTAATGTGCTTACTAACTCTGCCATGGACTGCCAATGTTGGGAGTAACAAACTAGTAAAGTCAAACGGATCCAACTCATGGTGACTCCATGTGACTCAGAGTAGAATTTAGGAAAAAAATTCCAGGTCTTTCTTCTGAGGTGCAAACGACTAATCTTTCAGCTAGTAGCCAACCACTTAACTGTGTCATTCAGTGACTTTGTCAGAGATATAGTATAGTCTATAAAGTGACTACCTTCATGCCATGGAACATTTGGTGTCAATTTACAAATTGTTTCTGTACTTCACAGTCCAAATTCATTCTCAGGTTCAAATCGAACAGTATACTATAAGGCTTACTTTACTAGTTTAGAGCATTTGGGGTAAAGAAAATCATGTTATATGACTGAAACAATAACTTGAAGCAACTAAAATGACGTGCTGTTTTAAATAAATTATGTTTTCCAGTAGGAATCATAATTGTCTGATTTCTAAACTTTTTCATAATGCATATTCTCATAAAACATTCTTATTCACTGTGTGTTAATGAACTGAACTGCAAGGTGAGTTAGAACCAAAAGGTCAGTGGTTCAAGCTCACCAGCCACTCGAAAGAAACCCTATACAGGATCCTATGAGTCAGAACTGACTCAATGAAACTTAAGAACAACAAGAACTATGCATTTATTTATGCAACCACTATTGATTGAGCACCTACTATATGTATAAAAACCATGTGGGGACCATGTCCTCTTGCTCCATAAGGGGGAAAGAGAATCAAACTGAAAATTAGCCCAAAGCCGACTTTGAAGCAGAGGTCAGATGTGATTTCACCCTACAATCTTTTTTACCCTCTTCGGACACCAACCATCCCTCCTACAGCACTCTCTGCTTCACATCTGGATTCGATAATCCATTGCAATGGTCACACAGAACTCATAACAGTACTCATGATTATGGTGTTTATTAGGAAAGGGAACACAGTACAATTCAGGATAAAACCAACTCAGGATGCAGAAGTTCTCCATGACACCTCTTGTCTGCCATACTAAAGACACACCTCACTCTTGCTTTCAGCCTCTCAGCCATGTGGTCCCTTGGTCTCTGACCTGCTTGAGCAAACATTACAAAGTTATTTTAGTACCTTCTTGAATGTCCAAGGGCATATTCGGCAAGCCACTCTCCTGCCTGTAGGCACTCAGTTCACAGGCCTACAGCCCAAAGCTGCTCTGTATCCTCATGTCAATGCCTCTGCTGTTGCCTCTGCTGGTGCTTCTGTCAATGCTGTTTCTCATGATTCACATGCTTTTGCTTTTTGATGGGCCTGAGATCTTTCCTCGCTGCTTCTGAGATAGCTCCTTTTAAACTTAGCTGGAAGGCAAAACTAACTAATCCCAGCCTTAGACTCCTGTAGTGCACAGATCTGGAATCAGAAAACCAAAAAGGTAGAACACTCTCAACATTTCTCAAGCTGGGGAAACTGAAGAAAAAATTCAAGCCTCGACTTTTGTTATTGAAAGATTCTCTGGGCAAATTATTGAATGATGCAGAAAGCATCAAGAGAAGATGGAAAGAATACACAAAGTCACTGTACCAAAAGGAAACGGTTGATGTTCAAACATTTCAAGATGTAGCATATGATCAAGAGCCAATGATACTGAAGGAGTAAGTCCAAGGTGCATTGAAGGAATTGTCAAAGAACAAGGCACCAGGAATTGATGGATCAAAAATTGAAATCTTTCAAGAAAGTGAGGC
>NW_006408675.1:4849099-4862235 GCF_000296735.1 Chrysochloris asiatica | reverse complement strand
AGATGTCAGCTTGAGGACTAAGGTGCGCCTGACCCAAGCCATGGTATTTTCAATAACCTCATATGCATGCGAAAGCTGGACAGTGAATAAGGAAAACCACAGAAGAATTGATGCTTTTGAGTTATGGTGTTGGAGGAGAATATTGAAGTGCCATGGACTGCCAAAAAAACCAATAGATCCGTTTTGGAAGAAGAGCAGTCAGAGTGCTCCTTAGAGATCAAGATGGTCAAACTTTGTCTCTCATACTTTGGACATATTGTTAGGAAGGAGCAGTCGCTAGAGAAGGATGTCATGCTGGGTAAGATGGAGGGTCAGAGAAAAAGAGGAAGACCCCCAACAAGATGGATTGGCCAGGTGGCAGCATGGATGGACTCAAGCATGGCAATAGTAGTGAGGTTGGCCCAGGATTGGACATTGTTTCATTTTGCTGTGTATAGGGTCACTATGAGTTGGGACCAACTCAATGGCACCTAACAACAACAACAACAACAACCCAATTACTTGATCATAATTAAGATGACTTTGGATAGCAAATCCATATCTAGTAAATTCAAGGCACCACAATATGCTTCCACTGTGCTAAGAACTAAGGAAACAATGGCGATATTGCTCAAAATTAATCATGTTTGTATTTATTAACTAAGAGTATTATATGTCTATTATTTCTATTTACATATATTTAATTAAGTATTGCTTTCAGGCAAATTCTCTCATTGCATGGATTGAACTGCACTATGAAGAACTGAAACTAAAGAATAATTGTGTTCTGTGATAGAATGGTAGACAACATTTGTCCAAATGCCTTCTTGAACTAAGGATTTACACTTTTAACATTTTCAATGGATGTTTTCTTTTAGCCATATGTTGTAGTTTTTATCTTTAATTTTATACTCAATTTTCCATCTGTATTTCTCTGCATAATTTTCTACCTCACAAGCCATAGAAATTTTATTTTGCTAAAGAAAAGGCTATAAACTTTCCCAGAAAAATCATCTGTCCTTCCTTCCTTTCTATTAAGCTTTTGGTAGTTTAAATGATTTTGGTTTAGCAGTAAAGAAACTCGCGCATAGAGAGATAATAAGTAATGTTCTCAAACTTGTTTTGTTAAGTTCTGTTGAGTCACATCTGACTCATAGTGATCCTATCAACAACAGAACAAAATACTGCTCTATCCAGTGCCATTCTCACAATCATTGCAATGTTTGACCCCAATTTTATAGCCACTGGGTCAATCCATTTCACTGAAGGTCTTCCTCTTTTTCGTTGATCCTCTACTTTACCAAGCACAATGTCCTTCTCTTAGAACTGGCTCCTACTGACAACATGTCCAAAGTACATGAGACAAAGTCTCACCAACCTCACTTTTAAGGAGAATTAAGGCTGTACTTCTTCCAAGTCAGATTTGTTCATTCTACTGGTAGTCCGTATTCAAAATTCTTTGCCAATATCACAAGTCAAAGCCTCAACTCTTCTTTGGTTTCCCTTATTCATTCCTTGTCCTGCAATGAGATTCATGATCTAGATGTGACCAGAGTGCTGGTTATTTTTGTATACTGAGACCAAGGGTTCCATGTCCATTAGAAGCATTAATATAGGATATTCATAATGTTGAAATTTCCTTTCAAATTGCAGAATATTGTCTGAGTTACCTAGACTTTTCCCAATTTATGCCACGTGAAGACATTATTCTTGGTTATTGTGTTGTTGTTAAGTGTCATGGAGTTGGTTCCAACTCATAGTGAACATGTATAGCATTTCCAAGGAGCAGCTGGTTGAGTTTCATCAGCCTACCTTGTGGTTTTCAGTTCAATGGTGACCCTAAAGCGCCATACCAGGATACCACCAATATTTGTATGCATCTGTAATTAGTCATAAAATCTATTTATTGTGATTACATTTGAATGGAACACATTTTTTAGTGCTATTCTGAATGTCTATTGGTAGATTTTATTGCCTGGAACATACTGACTTGTTCATTGTAATATCTGTTAAACCTGTTGTTTATCTTATTAAAATAGCAGATCTAAGTATAATGTGGTAACATTGGATATCACTCTTGGGGCTGGCCAGACAAGTTTAATTTCAAACATAAAGATTATGTTTGAAACATGAGACTCACTGCCTTTATATGTTAGATTCTGCTTATTCCAATTACAGAACTTCTCTGGTAATAATTACCAAGTATTTGGAGAAGAATGCTAACTGAACCTTTCTAGCAAACATAAATGGATTCATAATGATATTGGTCATAATTTGCATAAGGGAGCATTGTTTTCAAAGCACTTTATAGATATTTTTTCATAGATGAGTGGATATATAATGCTAATTACAAAGGGAACGGATATCAGATAGTTGTACAGAGCTTAACCACATAAACTAAGAAGATAAGCGGCAACAGGAAAACTGGCACATTTTAAAAATAAACCAGTTCTCAAAATTTTAAATCTATTCTAAGAAGCTGGGTTATATGAAGAAAAAAAGTGGCATCAGGATTGGAGGAAGACTCAACAACCTGCGATATGCAGATGATACAACCTTGCTTGCTGAAAATGAAGAAGACTTAAAATACTTACTGATGAACATCAAAGATCACAATCTTCAGTATGGATTACATCTCAATTGAAAGGAAACAAAAATCCTCACCACTGGACCAATAAACAACATTCTTATCAATGGAGAAAAGACTGAAGTTGTCAAGGACTTCATTCTTCTTGGATCAACTATCAACACTCATGGAAGCAGCAGTCAAGAAATCGAACGATGCATTGCATTAGGCAAATCTGCTGTACAAGACTTTTTTTAAAGTGTTGAAGAACAAAGATGTTAGCTTGACGACTAAGATATGTCTGACCTAAGCCATGGTATGTTCAGTAACCTCATGTGCATGCAAAAGATTTTGAGTTATGGTGTTGGAGAACACTGAAAGTGCCATGGGCTGCCAAAAGAACAAACAGATCTATGTTGGAAGAAGTGCAACCAGAGTGCTCCTTAGAGGCCAGGATGGCCCAACTTCATCTCTCATACTTGGGACATATTGTCAGAAGGGAGCAGTCACTAGAGAAGGATATCATGTTTGGTAAAGTGGATGGTCAGAGAAAAAAAGGAAGACCCCAGTGAGATGGATTGTTCAAGTGGCAGCATCAATGGGCTCAAGTGTGGCAACAGATGTGAGGTTTGCCCAGGACCGGGCAGTGTTTTGTTCTGTTGTGCATAGTGTCGCTATGAGTCAGTGCTGACTCGATGGCACCTAACAACAAAACAATCAAGTGTTGGGAGACTAACTGAAATGTAAATAATTCAAACCCATCAGCTACTCTCATGCAGGAAGATGAGGCTGTCTACTCCCATAAAGATTTACAACCTCAGAAACCTTAAGTAGCAATTCTACTATTAATTTGAATTGACTCAATGACAGTGATTATCACTTTTCCAGGGCTCAATTCAAGCCTAAACTTACTAAACTGGATATACCGTTTGTCTGTTTTTCCAACCTATTCAGGTCTTTTCTGGTTTCCTAGTGTGATCTATGAGCCCTGGTGTGGTTCTGTAGGATTGTACTTTTTTGCAAGAACATCAGTTCAAATGCACCAGTTGCTATTAGAAACCCTATATAGGGTCACTATGAGCCAGAACCAACTTGAAGGCACACAACAACAAAGCATTTATAGTCAGTATTCCATAGTTTTTATATTTAAATATTAAACTGTTATGATTACATAACATGTAGAAAATTGTGATCCACATGGTTGGTTGCAAAGGAATGTCATCACAGGCAAATGGACAGTATGCAAGTCCTTTATTTGAAAGGACCCTGTACCTATTAACTCCCTCGCATTCACTCTCTCTCTCTTTTGTTATTGTTGTTTTACACTCATACCTTTTACACCCACTCGTGGTATGGAACTATAGAAATAGCACTGCACTGGGAACCACAAGGTTGGCAGTTCAAGTCTATGAGCTGCTCCTCAGAAACCTTATATAGGATTGCTATGAGCTGGAACCAACTCAACAGCACTTAACAACAACCATTATATAGGGATTCCTGGTGTGGTGCTGTAGGATCAACACTGGACTACAAATCACAAAGTCAGCAGTTCAAACCCATGAGCTGCTTTTTGGAAAACCTATACAGGGTCACCATGAGTCAGAACCAATTTGATGGCACTTAACAAAAACAGCCCTCATGTAGGAAGGAGTCCTGGTGTGGCACAGTAAGGTAAGTACTAGGTTGCTAACCACAAAGTTAGTGGTTTAAATCCACCAGTTGCTCCTCAGAAACCCTATAAAACAACTCTCTTATAAGGCGCTCTTTTGGCACTATAGGATAAGCACTGAACTACAAACCAGGAGATCAGCAGTTCAAACCCACTAATCACTCTGTAGGAGAAATATGAAACTTTCTGCTCCCGGAAAGATATATAGCCTCAGAAACCCTTTAGGAGGCCACTCTGAGTTGATGTTGACTCAATAGCAGTGGTTTTGGAACAAATGTACCACAATTACCTCATTGTTTCTCTTCTCAATTATTATTCTTACATAAAGCCATACAGAGAAATGTTCTTAGGTAACTATGCTTCTGACTATGACAGAGTAACTAATCATGAATTTTTCCTTCCTTAATTAGAAAATTTCACACACACACACAAACAACTGGTTTCAAACGTCATAAAACAGGTAGACCAGTTTGAAAGCTGTGAGACAAGGTCAACAAATTAGGTGAGTCCTGTGACTGACTAAATTTTCTGCTTGTAGACATTGGGTGGATGCTGGCACAGGAAGAGAGTCCCAAGTAGAGCATGATGGTTGCACCAACTTGAAATGACAGGAATCAGAGTTTGTGGAAACTAAGGCAGCTGGAACTATGGAGGGACAGAGTATCAGAGAAGAGCTTACGTGTTGCTAAAATGAAGCTTCTCAGATAAAGAACCCCAGGTGAGGAGGAGAGGGAATGGGAACTTGGTACTTCATATAGAAGCTGTGTGTATGTTGTTGTTAAGTGTTGTCAAGTTGTCTCAGACTCATAGAAACAAAACAACAACAAAACACTGTCTGGTCCTGTGCCATCTTCAAAATTGCTGCTAAGTTTGAGCCCATTGTTTCTGCTACTTTACAATCCATCATGCCTGGAGTCTTCCTCTTTTTCACTATCCTCCCACTTTAGTAAGCATGATGCCCTTCTCCAGGCACAAGTCCCTCCTGATGGTATTTCTTAAGAGTGAGACAATGGATTCCTATTGTGGCACTGTAGGCTCAGCAGTGGACTGTGAACCATAAGGAAACACTATAGGGTCGTTATGAATTAGAACTGACTCAACAGCACTTAACAACAACAACCTGAGAGAAAAAGTCTGGCCATCTTGGCTTCTAAGGAGAATTCTGGTTGTACTTCTTCCAGCAAAGATTTGTTTGTTCTTCTGGCAGTCCATGGTACTTTTAATATTCTACTCCAACACCATAGCTAAAATGCATCAATCCTTGTACAGTCTCCCTTATTCATTGTCCAACGTTCACATGCATATGAAGCTATTGAAAATGCTATGACTTGAATCATACACACTTTAGTCCACAAACTGATATCTTAGCTCTTCTACACTTCAAAGTGATCTTGGGCAGTGGACTTACCTAGTGCAATACGTTGTTTGATTTCCTGACTGTTGCTTCAATGAGTGCTGATCCAAGCAAAATGAAGTCTTTGACAACTTCAATCTTTTCTCCATTTATCATGATGTTATTTATTGGTCCAGAGGTGAGGGTTTTTGCTTTCTTTACATTGAGGTGCAACCCATGCTGAAGGCTGTGGTCTTTGATCTTCATCAGTAAGTATTTTAAGTCCTCTTCACTGTCAGCAAGTAAGGTTGTATCATCTGCACATCGCAGACTGATAATGAGCATTCCTCCAATCCTGATGCCACATTCTCATTATAATTCAGCTTCTTAGATTATTTGATCAGCATACAGATTGAACAAGTATGATGAAAGAATACAACCCTGTCACACACCTTTTTTTATTTTAAACCATTCAGTGCCCTCTTGTTCTGTTCAAATGCTTGCTTGTTGGTCTATGTACAGTTTTATCATAAACACGATTAAGTGTTTCGGAATAGTTATTCCCCAAAGTTTTGTCCACAGCATGTCATGATCCACACTCTAAAAGGTCTTTGCATAGACAATAAAGAACATATAAACATCATTCAGTCAAGATCCATCTGACATCCACAATGATACCTCCGGTTTCATGTCCTCATCTGAATCCAGGCAGTTCTCTGTCAACGTACTGTTGCAGCTTTTTAAAATTATTTTTAGAAAAATTTTACTTACATCTGATATTAATGATATTGTCTGATGATTTCTGTATTCTGTTAGGTTATCTCCCTTTAGAATGAGCACAAATATGAATATCTTTCAATTAGTTGGCCAGGTGTTCCCTTTTTTTTTTTTTTTTAATAGAGGTGTCATTGTATCCAGTGCTGAATCAGTTTGTTGAACAATTTCAGTTTGTATTCCATCAATTCTGGGAGCCTTGTTGTTTTTCAGTGACTTCAGTATACATTAGACTTTCTTGATCATATGCTAATTTTTGAAATGACTGAGCACATACCATTTCTTTTTGGCAATGACTCTGTATATTCCTTCTATGTTCTTCTGATGCTTCCTTCAGTTTTCAATTCAAGGCTGGAATTTTTTTGACTTTCAATTTGAGAAATGCTGAGTGTGCTCTTCTTTTTGATGTTGTAATTTCAGATCTTTACACATTAATTATAGTATTTGACTTTGTCTTCTCAAACTGTCCCTTAGAAATTTTCTGTTCAGCTCTCTTACCTCCTCATTTCTTCCATTTCTATGTTGGACAGCAAGTTTCAGAGTTCCTTGTGACATTCATTTTGGTCTTTTCTTTCTTCTTTGTCATTTTAATGACCTTTTGATTTCTTCCTGTATGATGACTCTTCTGGTTTTTGGTCATTAGTATCTAACTCATCAAATCTATTCTTGAGATAATCTCTAAATTCATACACAACGTCATATTTTGGCTATCATGGACTTATTTTAATTTTCTTCAGCTTGCATATGAGCAGTTGGTAGTCTGTGTCACAGTCTGACCCTGTCCTAGTATACACAAAGTAAAACTCCAAGAAGACAAATAGTGACCAATGTGCCATAAGCCATACAATTCTAAGGGATATTATTGTGTTAACAGTCTAGATAGAATTAAGAGACTTTGATGAACATATAAAGGATTCAGTAGAGACTCCTTTAGGGTCAGATTTTAGAAATACAGCAAAAATACTTACTCAAAGACCACATCCTTCAATATCAGTTGCAACTTGAAGTGAAGAAAACAAAAATGTTCACCATTGGACTAATAAATAACATCAAGATGAATGGAGAAAAGATTGAAATTGTCAAAGACTTCATTTTACTGCTTCATTTTGTAAGAAGCTCTGGTAGTGTAGTGGTTATGAGTCAGGCTGCTAACCTCAAGGTCAGCGGTTCAAAACTACCAGCTGCTCCATGGGAGAAAGATGAGGCTTTTTCCTCTGGTAAAGATTTACAGCCTCAGAAATCCTATACAGGGTAGCTATGAGTCTGAACTGACTCCATGGCACATTACCACCACCACCATCAACACTCATGGAATCTGCAGTCAATAAATCAAATGACATATTGCACTAGGCAAATCTGCTTCACACAGTCTCTTTAAAGTGTTGAAGAGCAAAGATGTCAGTTTGAGGACTAAGGTGCACCTGACCCAAACCATGGTATTTTTAGTAACCTTATATGCATGTGAAATTTGGACAATTAATAAAGAAACTGGACATATTGTCTCCCTGATAAAATCAGATTCTGTCAGCAAGGAAGAGGGGAAAATGCATACTACATGATCAATTATCAATCCCTTTCAATGATCTATTGCTCACTGTCCTTCGCAGTGTAAAGGCTAATGGACTGTTGTCACCTAGGTGACTATGTTTTTCCTTTTCTTAACTGAGGTAGGGGAAATTACTAAGAAATCCCTTGACCTTCAAAACTGGCCACATCAAAAAAAAAAAAAGATCTTGTTCAAATAAAGCTGCCAAATAATTATATTTCCAAAGAGTTTGTATTTTTATAAAAACCAAAAAGTCAAACCAGTTGTCGTGGGATCAATTCCAGTTCATGAGGACTCCATGTGTGTCAGAACAGATCTGTGTCCCACAGAGTTTGAATATCGGGTTTTCAGAAGTCAATCAGGAGGTTTTTCTTCCAAGTAATATCTGGGTGGACTTGAACATCCAACTTTTTGGTTTGCTGTTATCATGTTAACCATTTCTACCATTTATGTTTATTCAAAAGTTCTTGTGAATTTGCTAATCCTCTGATCAGGGGTTTGTTT
The DNA here is from genome assembly GCF_000296735.1 of Chrysochloris asiatica. Taxonomy (NCBI): domain Eukaryota; kingdom Metazoa; phylum Chordata; class Mammalia; order Afrosoricida; family Chrysochloridae; genus Chrysochloris; species Chrysochloris asiatica. The sequence continues at coordinate 4,853,864 of NW_006408675.1, read as the reverse complement.
TATGCTGGTTCCCTTTCTACAGAGCTAAGTAATCCTGTGCTTAATAACAAAAGTTTGATGATTCACATAAACTTTCTTTCTACAGTGTGTTTCTCAGAACATAAGAAAAATATTTTTCATGAAATACAAAGACCCATTTGGAGAAAGAGAAAACTGTATAATAAAGATATGGGTATTGGAGTCCTGGTGAGGACTTTAGAATAAGCACTGGACTGCTGACCACAAAGTTGGCAGTTCAAATCTGCCAGCCACTCCTTGGAAACTATATCCGTTGCCATGAGTTCAGTATTGAGTCATAGGCACTAACAACATCATCAGCAATGCAGGTTATTATGGAGGATACAAAGGCAAACTGATTAAAAGTCAGCCTCCAGGATCATCGTACCAAATGGATAATGTTGAAGGAGGTGCTTTGAAGGTATGCCTGAGAAGTGCTCGTAAGTTAGATAAGTCAAACTGATGTTTTTTCCCAAAGTGATATGGGCTAGTTGTGCAAAACAAAATAGATGAATATGCCTGGTTGCTGCCAAAAGAACAAACAGATCTGTGTTGGAAGAAGTGCAGCCAGAGTGTTCCTTGGAGGCCAGGATGGCCAAACCTCGACTCTCATATTTCAAACAAACTGTCAGGAGGAACCAGTTGCCGGAGAAGTATATCATGTTTGGTAAGGTGGAGGGTCAGAGAAAAAGAGGAAAACTCTCAGTGAGATGGATTGGCAAAGTGTCAGCATCAGTGGGCTCAAGCGTGGCACCAATTGTGAGGTTGGCCCAGGACTGGGCAATGTTTCGTTCTGCTGTACATAAGGTCACTATGAGTCAGTACTGACTCGATGGCACCTAACAACAACAATTTAGAAATCCTAGTTTCATTGGTGCCCATGTCTAGAGATAATCATTAATGTTAGCTGATGAGATGCTAGCAACATTGAAAAAATTGAAGTAAACTGAATTCCTTATTGGTCTTTCAGATAGGATGATAGAACATTTTCTAAACCTTTTTGCCTTACAGCAGAAGGAATGTTGTTCCATTTGAAAACACTGCTTTTATCAGCAATAATGGAAAGGACAGAAAATGGCACCTACACCTAGGCCCTCTCATCATGATACAATTTTTCACTACATCAGCCCGTGGCAGGTGCTATGCTGAATGAAGTTTAAGTATGGTTTCTGCCCTGTGGCCCAAATCCATTTTGCAGCCATTATTCTGTTTTTCACGACTAAGTGGCCAATTGTGTAGTTAGGTTCTTTCCAGTGCATTTGTCTGTAGCAGCAGCATCCACTTTTGTGATGAGTTGTAAGTACAAAATTGAACAGGAAGAGGAAAAATAAATGAGTCACAAAAGCTGTTAGAGGCCCTTGAAAGTTTGGCCCAAGAGCTAGTAAATGTTAAAGGGGAACATATTTACTGTAGTAGAGATAGATTAAATGGATTAAATTGGTAGATAATTGGGAAAGGCATGTGGGACAATTGAATGAGTGTAATGGGCAAATAGCATGGTACAAATGGAACAAGTTTCTGATGTTTAGATTGGGTACAGCCAAGGCCAGTGCTGACATCATACAGATGAATAGATAGTAGTTTGCTCAGACCAGAATATTTCAGCATGCCACAGAGTGCCTGGTTCGAAGTATCTTTAACATAGAGATACCATCCAAAAGGAAAACTTGAATTAGGCAGAATGATGGTATACAGCACAAAATAATGGATACATAATAAAAATACTAGAGACCAAAAATTCATCTGTTCATCAGAAAGAAAGAGGGAAAAAAAGATGTCAGAGTCTGTATTTGTGCATTCGTTTATCCTTATGGTAGAAATTGGTAGATTATTTACTGCTTCTGTTCACAACAGTTCATTCTTGCATTTATATTTCATCAGTCATTAATTCAACATTTATTTAGTAATTTCTACATATGATACACAAAAAAAATAGGTCAGATTTATTTTTAAAAGCATGGTCAAAATTAATCAAGATGTTAATTCTTGGGAAAGTAAAATATAAAGAACATTCATTAGGTAGGACTTTCTTGGAAATTGGAATGATAAATGGAAGCTAGGTTATTGTGGGCAGCAGGAGTCCTGGTCTGGTGTTGCAGGTTAATGCTCTGGACTGCAAAGTCAGTTTAAACCACATGGTAGATGATTCAAACTCACCAACCGTTCCTCTGAAACCCTATTCAGGGTTGCTATGAGTCTGAGTCAACTCAACATCACTTAACAATAACAACAACTATTAAACCTTTTTTTAACCCCTGGGATGTATTTTAAAATGCCCTTTTAGAAAAGAGACAAACTTTAAAACAAACAAAAGCCATCAACTTTCCTTTTTTGTGTTTCATAATACCCATTAAACTTGTTTTCCAAGTATATAGCTGCCAAAATAATGATATTTACATTGTATATTCTTTACAGTTTAACATTAGTACTGTTTGGTTTTGTTTTTTAAATCAATTTAGAGCAAAAGTTTACTTGTTTCAAATGGAGCTGATTTTAGCTGAATGAATATTCTAATTCTCTGAACAATGTTGTTGTTAGATATCATCCACTCAGTTTTAACTCATAGTGGTGTTATATACGACAGAACACTAAACTGTCTGCTCCTAGATCAGGCCCAAAGTTGTTGTTATGATTCAGCACACTGTTGCAGTCATTGCATCAAGCCATCCCATTAAGTGTCTTCCTATTTTTCTCAACCGTTTTCTGTGACCAAGCATTGTTATCGTGATTGAGTGAAACTTTACAGGGCAGATCATCAGTTTTACATTCAGCAAATCATATACGTTGTTTCACTATAATGATTATAATCCCCTCCATGTGCCATCAGATAACAGTATTTCTCTCTATTCACTTTAGCTGTTTTTAAAAAAAACATACTCAGGCAGATATAATAATCTACACCACCAAAGGGCATGGAATGCATAAGCATTGGTATCCTAGGCACTCACGAGCTGAAATGGACTGGTATTGATCATTTTAAATCAGACAGTAATATGGTTTACTATGCCTGGAATGACAAATTGAAGAGGAATGAGGTTGCATTCATCATCAAAAAGAACATTTTGCCATCTATCTTGAAGTATAGTGTTGTATGTGATAAGATAATGTTCATTACCTCTACAAGGAGACCTGCTAATGCAACTATTATTCAAATTTAAACACCAACCAATGAAGCCAGTGATGATGAAATTGAAGAATTCTACTGAGCAAATAATCCTAGAAGTTGGGTTATATGAAGAAAAATGTGGCATCAGGATTGGAGGAAGACTCATTAACAACCTGTGATATGCAGATGATACAACCTTGCTTGCTGAAAGTGAAGAAGACTTAAAATATTTACTGATGAAGATCAAAGGGCATAGCCTTTGGTATGGATTACATCTCAATGTAAAGAAAACAAAATCCCCACCACTGGACCAACAAACAACATTCTTATCAATGGAGAGAAAATTGAAGTTGTTAAGGACTTCATTCTTTTTGGATCAACTGTCTACACTCAAGGAAACAGCAGTTAAGAAATCAAATGAAGTAATGCATTAAGCAAATATACTGCACAAGACCTTTTTAAAGTGTTGAAGAGCAAAGATGTCAGCTTGAAGACTAAGGTGCACCTGATTCAAGTCATGGTATTTTTAATAACCTCATATGCATGCAAAAGCTGGAGAGTGAATAAGGAAGATCATAGAAGAATTGATGCTTTTGAGTTATGGTGTTGGAGGAGAATATTGAAAGTGCCATGGCTGCCAAAAGAACCAACAGATCTGTGTTGTAAGAAGAGCAGTCAGTGTTTCTTGGAGGCCAGGATGGCCAAACCTCAACTTTCATACTTCGGACATATAGTCAAGAGGGAGCAGTTGCTGGAGAAGGATATCATGTTGGTAAGGTGGAGGGTCAAAGAAAAAGAGGAAGAACCTAGTGAGATGGATTGGCCAAGTGGCAGCATCAACGGGCTCAAGTATGACAACAATTGTGAGGTTGGCCCAGAACCGGGCAGTGTTTTGTTCTGGTGTGCATAAGGTCGCTATGAGTCAGTACTGACTCTATGGTACTAAACAACAATAACCAACTCTTCAGTCTGAAATTCATCAAACATGTAAACAAGTTATATTGATAATGACTGGAGAGTGGAAAGCAAAGATTGGAAACAAAGAGGAAAGATCAAATATTGGAAAATATGGCCTTGGTGATAGAAGCAATGCTGGAGATTACAGGAAAGAATTTTGTAAGACCAATTTTGTTAATATAATTCAAAAACAGCTACAGCAGTACACTGACAAGGAACTCCCTGAGGTTCAAACTGGATATAGACGAAGATGTAGAACAAGGAATATCATTGTTGAAGTCAGGTGGATATTAGCTGAAAGCAGAGTTTCCTGAAAGATGTTTACCTGTGTTTTATTAACTGCACAAAGACTTTCAATTGTGTCAATCATGTCAAGCTATGGACAACACTAAAAAGAATGAGTATTCAAAAACACTTAGTTATGCTCATGAGGAACCTGTGCATGGACCAAGAGGTAGTTGATCAAACAGAACAAGGAGATGCTGAGGGGTTTAAAATTGGAAATGATATGCCATATGCAGGTGATACAATGTTGCTTGTTGAACGAAAATGGAAGAGGACTTGAAATACTTATTGATGAAAATCAAAGACCACAGCTTTCCATATGGGTTGTATCTCATTGTTAAAAAAAAAAAAAAAAAAAATCCTTACTTTTGCATTCCAGTCACCAGTAATGATCAATACATCTTGATTGCATGTTTGATC
>NW_006408675.1:4845234-4847089 GCF_000296735.1 Chrysochloris asiatica | reverse complement strand
GGCATCATTGATGGACTCAAGTGTGGCAGCGGTAGTGAGGTTGGCCAAGGATCGAACATTGTTTCGTTCTGCTGTGCGTGGGGTTGCTATGAGTTGGTTCTGACTCGATGGCACCTGACAACAACAACAACAACAAGGAGAATGAGTATTCAGAAACACTTAGTTATGCTCATGAGGAACCTGTGCATGGACCAAGAGGTAGTTGATCAAACAGAACAAGGAGATACTGAGGGGTTTAAAATTGGGAATGATATGTCATATGCAGGCAATACAATGTTGCTTGTTGAAAGAAAATGGAAGAGGACTTGAAATACTTATTGATGAAAATCAAAGACCACAGCTTTCCATATGGGTTGTATCTCATTGTAAAAAAAAAAAAAAAAAAATCCTTACCATTGGCAAAATAAATAACATCAAGATAAATGGAGAAAAGATGGAGGTTGACAAACACTTCATTTCACTCACATCAACCATCAACAACCATAGAAGCAGCAGTCAGGAAATCAAACAATTTATTGCATTAGGCAAATATGTTGCAAAAGACCTGTTTAAGAGGTTTAAGAACAAATATAAATATTTCAGTTTGAGGACTAAGGTGCTCCTGACCTAAGCTATGGTATTTTCATTAACTTCATATGTGTATGAAAGTTGGACAATGAATAAGGAAGACCATAGAAGAATTGATGCATTTGAATTATGGTGCTGGAGGAGAGTATTATAAGTACCATGAAATGCCAGAATAACAAACCAATCTGTGCTGGAAGAAGTATAGCCAGAATACTTCTTAGAATCCAGGATGACCAGACTTCATCTCGCAAATTCAGACATACTATCAGGAGGGATCAGTACCTAGAGAAACATCATGCTTGGTAAAGTCGAGGATCAGCCAAAAAGAGGAAGACCCCAACAAGAAAGATGGGCACGGTGGCAGCAACAATGGACTCAAGTGTAGCAGTGACTGTGAGGTATAGAAGTATCAGGTAGTGTTTTATTCTGCTCTGCATAAGGTCAGTATGAGTCATTTCTATATCAAAGGCACCACCACCACCAACAGGAACAGTGATGACATCCTTACACTGTATTCCAAATGTTAGACTCAAAATTAAACCTTAGAAGAGAATCTATTATCAAATAGTGGACTGTCTATGACAAGTAGAGATCATTTTAGCTGAATATCAAACGAATGACATGGAGAAGAAATTACATGATTTCCCAAAAACACAGGTGGGATAGGAAGGGTTTTGTGACAATTCAGTACTTGTGTTGGGCACTTTGAAATTCTATTTGATTCATGAGGAAAAGGATCTATCAACTTCTTTGTCCCTTTGAGTTCAAGAAACTCCTTTACTTAGATTGGTAGTGAAAATACATCCGTTTTTAACATTGTCAAATTCTTTTCCAATGTTCTTAATGTTAAGTTCTGGTAAATGTAATTATAGAATCATCATCCTCCCACATTTTTTTTTTTTTTTAGGACTTTCAGGAACTGTTCTAGATCTTATGTGAGATGGTTGCTATAGAAACAATTTAATGTAAATCTGATTTAAAACTCTATTTAGTTAAACTGTTTGTAGAGCAGGGATTAACAAGCTTTTCCTATAAAAGGCCAGATAGTATTTACTTTTATTTATTTAATTTTAAAGTTTTTATTGTGAGTTGAGTGAAAGTTTATAGGACAGATCATAAGTTTTATATCAAACAAATCATATACTTTGTTTCATTACAATGATTAACAATCCCTTCCATGTACCATCAGTTAACAGGATTTCTCCCTATTCATTTTAGTTCTTTTTAAAAACAAACTAACAAAAAAACAACACTCAGGCATATATAATAAATTACATCACCAAAGGGC
>NW_006408675.1:4839271-4844116 GCF_000296735.1 Chrysochloris asiatica | reverse complement strand
ATTCGAAGTATGAGAGTTGAGGTTTGGACATCCTAGCCTCCAAGGAGCACTGTGGCTGCACTTCTTCCAACACAGATCTTTTGGTTGTTTTGGTAGCCTAGAGCACTTTCAATATTCTCCTCCACACCATAACTCAAAAGCATCAATTCTTCTATGTTCTTCCTTACTCACTGTCCAGCTTTTGCATGCATATGAGGTTATTGAAAATATCATGGCTTGGATCAGGTGCACCTTAGTCTTCAAGCTGACATCTTTGCTCTTCAACACTTTAAAAAAGGTCTTATGCAGCAGATTTACCTACTGCAATACTTCAAATGATTTCTTGACTACTGCTTCCTTGAGTGTTGATAATTGATCCAAGAAGAATGAAGTCCTTGAAACTTCAATCTTGAGTATAGGTCAAGTTAATTAAATTGTAGCAATTTACCATCGTTACCTATATACATATATAAAAAAGTTTATCTTCTTCTAGTCAAGTTCTGATTATCAAGCCATCAAAGCTAGGTCAAATGGATACTATCTGAAAGTTTGGGTGTTCTTTTGTGTTTCCCCTCACTTCATTCAGCTGGATGCTTCACTCTCAGCTCTAGCCCTCTGTGTCTATGTCCTTGTCCATGGGCTCAGGTGTCCCATAAGTCTCACCACACTTTGTACCAACCAGTCCTTCCTATTCTCTCTCTCCTTTTCAAGTCAATGGGAATTTATGGAACATGGTTGCACTCAGCCCATGTCTTCATTGCTGCCTTTCTCCCCTCTCCACTCACCAGTATACCAATGTGATCATCAGCAAGCTTACATGCCTGCTCATGTGTTCACATTGAGTTTCAGTATTAGTGGTGGTTTGTCCTGAAGAGACTTGACTGCTTGCCTTGATGGCTTCCTGGCAAACAACTTGCCTATTCTTGTAGTAGCCAGTCATATTGCCATTTTTGTTTTGGATTTTTTCTGATGATCTTTCTTTAAAGATGTATCTTCTATTGTTCTAGATACAAGTGGGTCTACTTGTCCTTTCTAATGGGAATGTCCCACCTCAGAAGGTTCTGGATGGGACTCAGGATTCCACGTAAGGTCCTATACACTGCAAAGGCTCCACAAGAGGCCTATTTCACTGGGCAAGGTATAGAACTCCTTTTAGGTTCCAATAAGTTATAGGCTGAAGACAGGCTTACAAGCTTTCTGTAATCATGTTTTCCAACATGCCTTTCTATCACACTAAAGAGTCTGCTTTACAATAGTAGACAAGGGAAACCAAGATTCATAAGACAGTCAAGTGTATTAGTATTATTTCCCCTCTTCAGTCTATGCCTTGATCCCTGTATCAAAGAGCCCTGTTATTGCAAGGTTGAGCATGCATCACTATTTACCTCTGTTCCATTTTGCCCATGCAAACCTGTCTCAGTATTTCCCTATCTACCTTGTTCTTCCACCCCTATCTCCTTCTTGTGTACCCAAACTATGACTTGTCTGCCCCTACCCTGTGCTCTACTGTCACTTCTCTCCACCTCCCGCAAACATCCCTACCACACCCACACTGGTAACCCAGAAACATTTTTTATTTCCATTTAAGTATGTGTATCTTTACTTAAGCTTTTACAATAATGGTCTTATGCAACATCTGTCCTTTTGTGACTGACTAATTTCACTCAGCATAATGTCCACAGGGTTCATCATGTTATGTGGTAGCTTATAGCTTCCTTATTCTTCAAGTTAGCATGCTATTCCATTGTGCGTATGTACCAAAGTTTGTTTATCCATTCTTCCATTGATGGACATTTAGGCTCTCTTTTTGGTATTATGAATAATACTGCTGTGAACATCGGTGTGCATATATATTTCTTGTGGATATATACCAAGTAGAGGAATTGCTGGATCATACAGTATTTCTATTTCCAACTTTCTGAGGAAGTGTCATCCTGTTTTCCAGAGTGGTTGGACTATTTTGCATTCCTACCAGCAACATAGGAGGGTCCCAGACACTCCACATACTCCCCAGTATTTGTTGTTGTCTGCATTTTTGAACTTTGCTGTATTGTTGGCATGAGATGATATCTCATTGTTGTTTTGATTTGCATCTCTCTAATGGCTAATGATCATGAACATTTCTTCATATGTCTGTTGGCTGCCCAAATGTCTTCCTTGGTGAAGTGTCTGTTCATGTCCTGTGCCCATTTTTTAATTGTGTTATTTGTCTTGTTCTTGTAGAGGTGTTGTAGTTTCCTATAGATTTTAAAAATTAGTCCTTTGTCTTATATGTTGTTGCAAAATATTTTTTTCCCATTCTGTGGGATCCCTTTTTACTCTTTTGGTGAAATCCTTTGATGCACATAAGTTTCTAATTTTTAGAATGTCTCAATCATCTATTTTGTCTTCTTTTGTTTGAGTAATTTTTCACAATGTTTGGTAGTCTGTGTGTACCTTGGATTAGAGCTCTTAGATTTGTCCCTATTTTTTCATTGATGACCTTCATAATTTTGGTATTCACATTTAGGTCTTTAATCCATGCAGAGTTGGTTTTTGTATATGGCATGAGGTAAAGGTCTTGTTTCAGTGTTTTGCATAACGATTTCCAGTTCTGCCAACACCATCTGTTGAAGAGACTATGTCTTTCCAACTCAGTGTACTTTGGACCTTTGTCAAAGATCAGTTGGCTGTATATGGATGGGTTAATTTCTGGGTTCTCAATGCTGTCCCATTGATCATTGTACCAGTACCACACTGTTTTAACCACTGTCATGTAGTAAATTTTGAAATCAGGCCATGTAGCCATGTAGTAAATTTTGAAACTGGGCAGTGAAAGGCCCCCAACTTTGTTCTTCTTATGCAGTGTTTTGCTTATCCTGGGTCTCTCTCCTTTCCATATAGTTTGTAATTGTTTTTTCCATCTCTCTAAAGAATGCCATTGGAATCTGGATTGGGATTGCATTACATGTGTAGATTACTTTGAGCAGTACTGACATTTTCACAATGTTAAGTCTTCCTACCCAGGAGCGTGGTATATTCTTCCACTTTTGTAAGTCTTTTTTGATTTCTTATAGTCGTGTTTTGTAGTTTTCTTTATATAGGTCCTTTGTTTCTCTGGTTAAATTTATTCCTAAATATTTCATCTTTTTGGTGGGTATTGTAAATGGCATTGCTTTCTTAATTTCCTTTTCAGCATTGTCATTATTAGTGTAGTGGAATCCAACTGATTTTTATATGTTGATCTTGTACCCTGCCAGTTTGCTGAATCTTCCAGTGAGTTCCAGTAGTGTTTTTTTACTGAGTCTTTGGGGTTTTCTATGTGTAGGATCATATCATCTGCAAATAGAAAGATTTTTACTTTCTCTTTGCCAATTTGGATGCCCTTAATTTCCCTATCTTGCCTTATAGCTCTGGCTAAGACTTCTAACACAATATTGAATAGGACTGGTGATAGAGAGCATCTTATTTTGTACCAGTTTGCAAAGGGAAGACTTTCTGTTTCTCTCCATTGAGAGTGATGTTAGCTGTTGGTTTTGTATATATGCTCTTAATTATGTTGAGGAATTTCCCTTCAATTCTTACTTTATTGAGTGTTTTTATCTGGAATTAATATTGGATTTTGTTAAATTCCTTTTCTGCATCAATCAAGATGATCATGTAGTTCTTTTATTTATATGGTGGATTACATTGATTTTTCTTCTAATGTTGAACCATCTTTGCATCCCTGATATGAATCCCACTTAGTCATGATGTATTATTTTTTAATATGTGTTTTTCAATTCTGTTGGCTAGGATTTTGTTGAGAAATTTTGCATCTATGTTCATAAGGATTATGATGTATATAATGATAGTATATACTTTAAGCATTGACTTTTGAAATTACTGAATTTTGTGTTGTGGTACAAAAATAATGTTATTATTTGCTGGTGAGTCAGTGTCATAGAACTCACAGAAATCCTATGACAAAGTAAATACCTATCGTGTTTACTAGGCTGTCATTGAGAGAAAAGGAGTCCTGGTGTTGCAGTGATAAGTCACTCAGCCACTAACCAAAAATTCAGCAGTTCAAATTTACCAACCACCCTGTGGTAGAAAGATGTGGCAGTCAGCTTCTGTAAAGATTTCCAGCCTTGGCAAGTCGATAGGGCAGTTCTATTCTGTTATTATGGTTATTATAAGTCTACAAAGCAATTAGCAACACTATATTAAAGAAAAGAATATTGCAAAAGGGAGTTGGGGAGACAACCAAGAGCATAAGATCTTCAAACAGCTCTAAGGTCAGGCAGTAAGGTTTTTCATTCATAGGGAGGAGAAAACAGGCAAGATGGCACACTAGTTAAGCAACTGATTGCCAGCCAAAAGGTTGGAGGTTAAAACACACAAGTCATTACACAGAAGAAGGGATCTTCTGATTGGTGAAGATTGTTAGCTGCTGTTAGGTCCTGACAAGTAGTCTCTGATTCACAGTGACTGTACGTATAATAGAATAATTATGCCTGGTCCTGCACCAGGCTCAATTCCATTCCTAAGTTTGAATCCATTGCTGTAGCCACTGTGTCAATCTATCTCATTGATGCTCTTTCTCTTTTTCACTGACCCTCTACTTTACCAAACATAATATCCTTCTTCAGGAACTTCTTAATCCTGATAACCTGTACAAAGGATGTTACACTTGAAATCTCACCATCCTTGCTTTTAAGGAATATTTTGACTGCTCTTTTTCCAAGACAGTTATGATCCAGAGAGTTAAATGCCTTTGCATAGTAAATAAAGCAGAGGTAAACATCTTTCTGATATTCTCTGCTTTCAGACAAAATTCCATCTGATATCCACAACGAAATCCCTTGTTTCATATCCTCTTCTTAATCCACCTTGAATTTCTGG
>NW_006408675.1:4836076-4838096 GCF_000296735.1 Chrysochloris asiatica | reverse complement strand
GACAATTGATCAAGGCATGATTTCCTCTGAGTTCAGCTGATTCTTGGGAGGAACTGTTCAGGTAGTGTAGAAGAGACTGGTAAGGAGGAGTTTTTCTGAGCTACTTCAAGTCATGAGTGGGAATTGACTGGATACCAATTTAATTAAGCTCAAAAGTTGATCAAGGTTGAAGGGCATACAGCAGAGCCTCAAGTGAGCAGATATTTTGTTCAGATTAGTTAGTGGAGACAAAAGGTGTCCTGTGGCTAAATCTAATAAAAACATGGCAAAATCGATATTGAAAAGGTACATGAAATTTCACTTAATGTTGTTGCTATTAAGTACTGCTGAGTTGATTCTGACTCATAGCGATCCTGTATAGGATATCCAAGGAACAGCTGATGGATTTGAATCTCCTGCTCTGTGGTTCAATCTGACCTTACGATCAAATGCTTATCCTACTGGCCACACCTTGGTAACATAAAAAAAGATGTGACTTCTACTTTTAATTGATTGATACTGATATTAATTTGTGCCTGCTCTTGTTTTATTGATTTAAGACAAATCCTTTGGCTTTTGGGATGCTCTGTCATTTGTGTCTAATGTACTGATTTTTGCTTTTCACTATATTTTCAACATTTGCTTTAGTTAGTTATTTTTTTCTAGCTTCTTAAACTCAAAGATTAATTCTTTAGTTTTATAATTTATTTTAAAAGACACTTAAGTTGGTAATTTCTTTTTAATTGTCACCTAGTTGCATGTTAGACAAGAATGTTCATTATAATTCTCTTCCTTTTAATTTTCCCTTTCACCAATGAGTTTCATAGGAATACATTTGAGGTTTCAAATATGTTTTTACCTATATTTTAATTGTTAGTTTCTAGTTAAATTTCATTATGAAATATTTCTTTATCAAAATGTTTGCTAAACATTTAGAAAATCCACTTTCTGTTCTACTTAATGATCAATTTTTATAGTTTCCAAGTGAATTAAAAGCATTTTATTCATTAGGTTTAATTTTCTAGAGAGAAATATGCATATTCTCGTTAATTTTTCATTTAAATGTTCTGTGATCTAAGATTTGTTTCTTTGCTGTTAGGGAACTGTTAAAATAACCTACTCTGATACTGTACATTTGTTAATTTCTCATTATTACTGTCAGTCTGATTTTGTTTATTTTGAAAATAAAATAAATATGCCCATTCCTTACTTATTAACATTGTTAGACTCAAAATATCAGGTCATTATGTTAAACTTGGCATTATGCAAACTAGAGGATTTTTTTGTTTGTTTTCAGACCAGTCACATTTCTGATTTAGAAAATAAGATCCTAGAAATAATAACAGAAAATATTTATTGATATGCTCATCAGTGTGACAAGTTCAGGTACAGATTATACCTCTGTGAAGAAGGAAGTCAGGAGAAGACAAAACTGGAAAAAGCCAGACTGTGACTGGAGGGCCATAGCCTAACCTCTTCATCTTCCTTTTGTGTTAGGTCCAAGCTTTCCTCTTGAAGCCTTTTCCAGGGTTCCATCCCTATCCCTACAAGACCTACAGTTCATGATCTTAGAGCTTGCTCTCCTCTCAAGGGCTGTTGAGTCACTGAGGTTTGAGGCTTCCTGTGAGGGTGGGCTCATTTCTTTCAGATGCCCTCTTTGTTGCTTCATTTTTTGCTCCCTTCCTACCACTCAACAATTTTTTTTTACTACAGAGCCTAAAGTGCCCCTGCCATCAGGAAGGAGCAGAGAGTATGAGGAAACAAGGCTCTTCTTCCCAGAGGACACCAAGAGACCCTTCTTGTGCCACCATGCCTAGTATTTTGTTAATATGCAAAATAGTTGGATAGTTGATATTTTACTATTGTTAGAAATGCAAAATATCAGATAAGAAGATAGTCTATAAGTGAAGACTAAGTCTAAATAAACAAATAAGAATCTATTTGTTAGAACACCTTGGTGGAGTTTTTCTTTTATTAATATAAAGAGCTCCTTCTTATCTCTGTTAATAATTTTGCTGTAAATTCTGTTTTGTCTCTGTTA
>NW_006408675.1:4829332-4831857 GCF_000296735.1 Chrysochloris asiatica | reverse complement strand
CACCTGGATCTCTGCGGTTCTGTCAAGCATTCATGGATGTTTTGACCCTTCCCCTACTTTGTCTCTCCCAAGATGGCAGCTCCGGGTTTAGCTGAGCAACTTGAATTAGAAAGCAATGGATTTCTTGATTCTGCTACAAGTTCTCCTAGCCTTCCAATCTTCTGAATATTCCTTTATATGTAGTTCAGATTTCTAGTACCATCCCCTGATCCTGCTTAGTCCAGTATTCTGTGCTGTTGGTGAGGGAGCTCCTCACTGCACAGCTACCTGATTCGCCATCTAAACTTTACAGCCTCAAGAGACTGGAAATCCAAATTCAGAGTGCCAATTCTAAGTCAGGGAAAAGTTTTTGTCTTCTTTGAGCCTGTCAGGTCCAACATTCCTTGGAGATCTCCCTATGTCTTGGCATCAATCTTCCCCTGGATCTACGAGCTTCATAATGCAGGGACTGCAGGTCCAAAGGATGTACTCCACTCCTTCCTCCTCTTTCTTGGTGGTTGTTGGTCTGTCTCTCTGCTAGGTTTTTGATGGAAGTAGATACCGGAATGATAGTGTCTCATGTTATAAATCCTTGTGAAGATTGGAAATACTGTGACCTTGTGGAATGATTAAATAAAAAATTATCCAACCTCTTCATTATATTAGTTTAGTAAAATAGCCTGTGGATAGAAGCAGGATTTTCCTAAAGTTTTCAGAGGACTTGATTTTTAAAGTATCACTGAAAAAAGTTTTCTAGTAAGAGTTTTCTATGATAAATGTCAGAAAATTAGAGACCTAGAATGAAGGGAAAATTCTGAGCACAACACAAAAAGTAAATTTTTACATCATTAATAATTTAAAGAAGACATGAATAAACACAAAATTGGAAGAAAACAAAGATAACAATACAGAAAATATATGGCTATCAACAGGGTAACTTAGCTTAGAAAACAATTTAACTTCACTTCGGGAAGCACTGTCTCTTGCGCTTTTCTCAGAAAGGATGGCAAGAAGTCTCTCAGTAAAAAGTTCTGCTTAATGCTGTGGCATTTTGGGACTTTACCCAGATACCTATTTGGGAGCAGCTGTCCACCCCTGATAATCATTTCTTGTTGGCCTAGCTTGTAATGATTGCATTTTAATACTTAAGAGCATCTTCCTTCTAATTATATTCTCTGATTTTACTTATGTAGAAGCTACAGAAGTAATTCATGTTAGCAATGATAACGCAATTCCAGTGTGTATTATCCAAGATGATCTTGTGTGGTGCCCAATGTTCTCTTCTTTAGTGTGCAATAAGGTATGTGGAATGGATTAACTGCTAATGAGCTAAAAAGCATTTATTTAGTAGATATTATTTCATTTTAATTATGGAAGTGAATATGGGAGTTTAAGTTTTGTTGATGAGAAAAACTTCATACCTCTAAAAATAAATTTTTAAGGGAGCTTATTTTAAAAGAAAAACCATTTGAAGGGGGAAAATTATCAACTTACACAAGTGTAAACTAGTGCATCTCATAGAAAATTTATCAAAACAAAGATGGATACATTCTCCAAAGAAGGAAATTGTAACAAAAGCATTTGTTAACTTTTCTTCAGTTGGGGTAGCAAAGGGGAGGGTTAAAATGAAGGAAGGAATTCATTACCACTGGATACATTTTATAGTTATAGAAATTAATTGCAGTAGTTTATACAGACACAAAGATTTGCAATCATAATCACAAGAAGTTTGCAATACACATTTTCTAGAACTGATCGTAAAAATGTCAAGTTTGCTGTAAAACATTTATTGTGGGTGCTTGGTGTCAGAGCCTCTTTCTTAGAAATACCTCTCTTAAGTGAAACTTTTCTAGTTGCCTTGGGTTTTAATGGGTTAGAATCCAAGGTCTTTTATCCCTTACTGTTATTACACGACTATCACAGAGTCATAGTGTTGTGCTATAGAATAAGCACTGGATGCAAAGTTCAGTTTGAACTACAAGTTTTGTGGTTTAAACCTCCCAGCTGCCCTTCAGAAAACCTATACAAGTTCACTGTGAGCTAGAACTGACTCGACAGCACGTAACAACAACATCATAGAATATTTATTAAAACCATCTTAGACAAATTTATTAGTTTTTAGACTGTCACCTTAGGTTGCCTTCCTTCCACATCCTTGACTGTAGAGAAAATATCTCCCTACCTACCAGATCAAAGAGCACAGCCTTCTGTGTGGATTGGATTTCAATGTAAAGAAAACAAAAATCCTCACCACTGGACCAATAAACAACAATCTCATCAACAGAGAAAAAAAATTGAAGTTGTCAAGGACTTCATTCTTCTTGGAGCAACTATCAACACTCATGGAAGCAGCAGTCAAGAAATGAAACAATGTATTGCATTAGGCAAATCTGCTGCACAAGACCTTTTTTTTCTTTCTTTTTAATGTTTTAATGTGAATTATGTGATAATTTACATGGGAGAACATTAGCTTTACATTCATACTATCATATAGCATTTCCTTGCCATGGTTATAATCCCCTCCATGCATCATCAACCAAAAAAAA
>NW_006408675.1:4823975-4825562 GCF_000296735.1 Chrysochloris asiatica | reverse complement strand
GTAATGAACGTGGTCACCAATCAGCACGTGTATTCCCAAATGAGTCTTATTCTTGGAAGGGGGTTTGCCCTGAGGGGACCTGACTACTTGCCTTGATGTCTCTTGGGTGAGCCACTTGCTTGTTCTTGTAGTAATCAGTTGGTCTGCTTTTTTTGTTTTGTATTTTTCCTGTGGGTCTTTCTTTCAAGAAGTATCTTCTGTTCTTCTAGCCACTCCAGGGCTGATCTTCTTGTCCTTTCAAGTGGAAATTTCCCACCTCAGAAGATTCTGGATGTGGTTCAGGTTTCTACCTATGGTCTTATGGAATGCAGAGGCTCCACAGGAAGCCTCCTTCACTGGGCGCACTGTAGCCTTATTTTAGGTGTTCCAATCAGTTATAGGCAGAAGATGGACTTACAAGCTTTCTATGGTGATATTTCTGGCTATTCCTTTCTCTCCCCTTCAAATGTCTATGTCAGGGAAACCAAGATTCAAAAAGACAGCCAAGCATCTTAACATTATTTCCACCCTTTTCCCCATTCTGATCATGTCTCAATCCCTGTATCCCAGAGCATGTTGTTCCAAGGTTGTGCATACATCATTATTTACCCCTGTCCCACTTCAGCTCCACATTCATCCTATCATATTTCATTTCATTGTAATGATTGTAATCCCCTCCATGCATCATCAAATACCAAAGGATACACTCCACAGGCCTGTCCCCTGATTGTCAGCAAACAGCCCCTCTGTCTCCCTGAGTCTCATGTCCCCAGCCACTCCATCTGTCTACGTCATCATCTCTGTCTCTTTGCCTGACTTCACTGCCTCCCTGGGTAGGGTCATGCTCTCCGCTCTTCTCACTTGATGGTCCCAGGGACCTCCACTCCTGGGTAACAAAATCAATCACTTCCCTCCTTTTGTCACAAAAATTCTACCTCTACATTTCTGACCCTCACAGTCAGTCCTGATGGCACTTATTCACTGTTATACCATAAGAGTCTTATCCCCATTTCCTTTTGTCCCAACAAATTGGAAATCATTCAGTGGAGGTTCTACCTACCCCTGGCCTTTCTGGAACTAGGCTCTCTCTTGAAAATTTATAAGCCAGTTACTTCTCGGTTTTATAGCCCCTCCACCACCCCATTTTGGGCGATTTCTAGCCCCCTTTAAGGTATTCCAATCAGTTAAAGACTGAAGACAGGCTTACAAGCTTTCTATTGTGACATTTCTGGCTATTCCTCCCCCCCTCCCCCAAGAGTCTATTTCACAATGGTAGGCAAGGGAAACCAAGATTCAAAAGACAGCCAAGCATCCTAACATTATTCCCCTCTTTTATCCTTTCAAACCATGCCTCAATCCTTGTATCCTGAATCCCTGTATTTTCAAGGTTGTACATACATCTTCATTTACCTCTGTGCCATTTAGCCCATGCGAACCGTCTAACTGTTCTCTGGTAGGCCTTATTCTTCTATTCCCCTCCCCATTCTTATGTATTTCCAGGCCCCCAACCCAGCACCCAAGCTTTCCTGTATCTATTCCCTACCCTGTGCTCTGTCTTCTCCTCCCTCCCCTCCTCCTATCCGATACATCCTGGTGATCAGCAATCAT
>NW_006408675.1:4821769-4822515 GCF_000296735.1 Chrysochloris asiatica | reverse complement strand
ATTGGGATTGCATTATATGTGTAAATTGCTTTGGGCAGTACTGACATTTTCACGATATTGCGTCTTCCTATCCAGAAACGCATTATGTTCTTCAACTTCCGTAATTCTCTTTTGTTTTCTTGTAGTAATGTTTTGTAATTTTCTTTGTATAGGTCCTTTTTTTTTCTGGTTATGTTTATTCCTAAATATTTGGGAGGCTATTGAAAATGGTATTTCTCTTCTAATGTCCTTTTCAATGCTGTCATTGTTACTGTAGAGGGATCCAACCGATTTTTGTATGTTGATATTATACCCTCCCACTTGTTGAATTTTACAATGAGGTCTAGTAGTTTGTTTGTTTTTTACTGAGTCTTTGGGGTTTTCTATATATAAGATCATATTATCTACAAATAGACAATTTTACTTCCTCTTTGCAAAGTTAGATACCTTTAATTTCTCTATCATGCCATATAGCTCTGGCTAAAAGTATACATTTCCAAATAATATTGAATAGTAGTGGTGACAAAGGGTATCCTTGCATCCTTGTCTGGTTCCTGTTTGCAGAGGGATGGTTTTCAATTTCTCTTAATTGAGAGTGTTGTAGGCTTTTGGTTTTGTATATATATTCTTGATTATGTTGAGGAATTTCCCTTCAATTCCTACTATGTTGGGTGTTTTTATCAGGAATGGATGTTGGATTTTGTCAAATGCCTTTGCTGCATCAATCGATAGGATCATGTGGTTCTTTTCTTCTTTATATGGTGGAT
>NW_006408675.1:4816766-4818394 GCF_000296735.1 Chrysochloris asiatica | reverse complement strand
TAGCAGTATTGAGAGATTTGTCTTCCAGCTCACTAGTTCTAGCTTCTATTTCTTCTATTCTGCTCCTTTCCCCTTTCTGTGTATTGCCCATTTCTGATATTTTATTATTAATCATCTGGACCTCTTTTTGCAGGTTTCAAATTGTTTCCAATGCTGTATCCATCTTCTTTGATTGCTCTGGTAGTATTTTCCTGACCTCTTCCTTGTTTTCTTCCACCCTTTTTAGGAGCATTTGAATTTGTTTCCATATTATTCTGCTGAATTCTTCCTCAGGCAAATCCAAAACCTGCTCTTCCTCTTCTGGGAAGCCTTTGTGTGTCTCCTGCACAATTGTCTCTGTTACTCTTTTCTGTTTTGGGGACATGTTTTGAGATAGTTTGTTGTGTTTGAGATCATTTGTTTGTCATTTGTAGTAGTTATGTTGGTTTTTAAATGCTTAAATGGATGTTTGTTATTGTGTTATTAATCTTACTGGGTGTCTCCTCGTGGATATGATCAGGAGATAGATTTCCCTTTTCACATGTAGTGATTAGCAGCTGTTATTGGCTCTTTTCTCAGTAGTGGAAATATTATGGGTTATGCTTTTTGCTTGGCTATATGGCCACAATTGTTGTCTCTTCTTGGGTAATGTAGGGATTAAAAGCTCCCACCTCCAGGAAGAATGTGCTATCAAAAGTCATAAAAGAAGAAGCAGTATAAAAACAGAGACAAGAACCTGCACTTTGAAACAAAAATAAAATTGTGTGTGTGCACCTTAGAAGCCTCCAGTAACAGGTTGGGGCATCCACTCGCTCAGGTCCCTCCCCTAGTCACCACCGTAGAGGTGCTTAAATAGATATTGAGAAGTTAGTAGGGTAAAGATTATTTACTATTTTTGTCTCTGAATATCAGTTAAGTATCTGCATGTGCACAATGTAATTCTTGAAATAGTTACATCTTTTTGAGTTGGGATTTTTCAGATTATTCATATGGTTTGTCTGTCAGGCCAAATCTGCTTTTTTTTCTTTCTGGGTAGGCAGTGGTTAATTGTCCCACACAAGTTAACTTTAGGACTGGGACCCACAGGCAGAAGTCAAAAGCAGCAGCCAAAGAATTTGCACTTGGACCGATGGGGCTCTTTCTCTCTGTACCATGGGAGAGCTCTGGTCTCAATGCTTGACTATTTTTGGGGGTGCACAGGCACCCACCAGAAGGCATCTGGGCTAGGCAAAGAAGGCATGTCAGGGAAGAGGAGGAAAACAATGTGCAGCATCACTCCACACCTCCCTTTGCACATGTTGCTTCGCTGTACTTAGTGCAGGTTCCCTGTTCCGGTCTGTCTGTAGCCGTGCCCTCTGACTTCTGCCCAGGCATAATGGCCACAGAGGGAGTTCCATGCCGATTTCTAAAACACAGTGTTTTCCTTTATACCATGATTTTCCCCACTAGCAGTTGTTGGAAACTGACACCCAGACCCTTACGTTAGATCCAGAGCTCTGGGGCAATTTCGTGAGAGCTGTGTCTCTGGGTTTTCAGCCGCTCTCGCATGGAGACTGTCCTACCTGACTCTGCTATGCTGCCACCAATGGTGAAATGTGCACAAAACCTTCGTAAAGTGTTGAAGATCAAGATGTCAGCTTGAAGACTAA
>NW_006408675.1:4814972-4815628 GCF_000296735.1 Chrysochloris asiatica | reverse complement strand
AAAAAAAAAAAAAAATGTAATGAGAGTAAAACAAAAGCAGATAAAGTGATATGTTTAACACTATTAAAAGAGTATTCCCAAGATTCTTAGGTAACAGAGATATTTGATAAAATAAATTATGGTTCACTGGTTGTTGTATTGTTAGAAGCTATTGAGTCAGGTCTGACTCAGTGACCCTATATAAAACAGAACAAAACACTACAGGTCCTGCACCATCTTCACAATTGTTGTTATATATACTGCCACTGTGCCAATTCATCTAATTGAATGTCTGCTCCTGTTTTACTGAACCTCCATTTACCAAATGTGATGTCTTTCTCCAGGAGCTTGCCCTTCTGAATGTATGTCCTAATTAAAGAGACAAAAAACACAACCTCTTGTCATTGTAATTTTCTAAGCGGAATCTTGCTGTTCTTCTTCTAAAACATATTTGTACATTCTGGCAGTCCATGTGTATATTCAGTATTACTAGTCACTACCATAATTACTGGGCCACAAGGCTGTTTATCTACAACTTTCGGAAAGTCTCATCTCTCTCACGTGGAGGGCCTGGAGGATTTGAGCTGCTGACCGCAGGGTTCGCAGCCAGATTTTTAACCACTACACTACCAGGCCTTCCACCTTGAAGATAGCAGATCAGGTAGACGTGTAGTGAG
>NW_006408675.1:4812545-4814218 GCF_000296735.1 Chrysochloris asiatica | reverse complement strand
TTCTTCCCAATGTTATCTATAGCTTGTTATGATCTACACAGTCGAATGTCTTTGCATAGTCAATAAACATCTTTCTGGCATTGTCTGTTTTCACCCAGGATCTATCTCATGTCAACAGTGATGTCACTGGTTCTATGTCTTCTTCTGAATCCAGTTTCAATGTCTGTCAGCTCTGTCAGTGTACTGCTGTAACCGTTATTGAATTACCTTTAGCAAAATTTTACTTGCATGCAATATATTGTTCAATGATTTCTGCATTTTATTTGGCCACTTTTTTTTGGAATGACATAATTATGGACCTGTTGGGATCAGTTGACCAGGTAGTTGTATTCTAAATTCCTTGGCATACATGAGATAGTGCCTCCTGTGCTTCATCAATTTGTTGAAACACGTCAACTGGCACTCTGTCAGTTGCTAGAGCCTTGTTTTTAACCCATACCTTCACAGCGCAGCTTGGAATTCCTCCTTAAGTGACATTGGTTCTTAATTATATGCTACCTCTTAAAATGGTTGAACATTGACCTTTTTAATTTTTTTTGCTATAGTGTCCCTGTGTATCCCCCCCACTTTGTTTTGACGCTCCCCACATTGTTTAATATTTTATCTGCGGAATTTTTTAATATTGCAAGTTGGGGTTTGAATTGCTTCCTCAGTTCTTTAAGCTTGCATACATTAAAAGTGTTCTTTAGCTATTCCATGGTCTACCTACTAATCCCCAAAACTGAACCCACTCTCATCTAGTCAATTTCAACTCATAGCAACCCTGTATGGGTTTTCCTTAGGGAGAAGAAACCCTCATCTTTTCCTGTGGAGCAACTGGTTGGTTTGAACTGCTGACCCTGCAGCTATAAGTCTGGTGCTTATTCAACAGCACCACCAGGGATCCTTGACCTACTTACCAGTTATGGTCAAAACCTAATGTTAATATTTTTGTTGGTTCCAACTCATAGCAACTCTGTTTAGAGTTTCTAAGGTTGGTGGATGTGAAGGGCTGACATGTCAGTTAGCAGTCCAGGGCTTATTTAATAGCACCACACAACGACTTCAAAACCTAAAGTTGTTGTTAAGTGCCTTCAAGTTGGTTTCAAACCACAGTGACCCTGTCTAGGGTTTCCGAGGAGTGGCTGGTCAGATTGCACTGCCAACCTTGTGGTAAAAACTGATTTTGCAGTCCAGCACATTAACCCACAGCACCACACCAGGACTCCCCAGAACCTAGTAGAGGTGGGATATGGACCTGAAAGAAATTTAAAGAAAAGCAATAAACCTGAGTCTTCAGAAAGAATCAGGACTACGTCATTTTTTGCAATAAAAATTGGAAACATGTGAACTGATTGTGCCCTAAGCATTTCTTGGACTTGATTATGAGAGGAATATGTATGAAAAATTTAGACTTATCCAAGTTGACAAGTTCACTGTATTTGGATAAATTAAACAATAAGAGTGGTTAAGCCAATATGTAGGCAATGTCCACACACAGATATAGTTTCGTGGTGGTGGTGGTGATGTGGTGTGAAGTCAGTTCTGATTCATGGAGACCCTGCATAGGGTTTCCGAGGCTGTAAATCTTTATGGGAGCACAAAGGCTCATCTTTCTCTCACGGAGCAGCTGGTAGTTGAACTGCTGACCTTGAGGTTAGCAGCCCGACTCATAACCACTGTGCTACCAGAGC
>NW_006408675.1:4807445-4811000 GCF_000296735.1 Chrysochloris asiatica | reverse complement strand
AGTATTTTAAATTCTCTTCACTTTCAGCAAGCAAAGTTGTATCATCTGCATATCACAGATTGTTAATGAGTCTTCCTCCAATCCCGATGCACTGTTCTTCATATAATCTAGGTTCTCTGATTATTTGCCTATCATACTTATTTGCAGATTGAATAAGTATGGTGAAAAAAATACAGCACCAGTACATGCTTTCCTGATTTTAAACCATTCAGTGTCCCCTTGTTCTGTTTGAACAACTGCCTCTTGGTCTAGGTACAAGTTCCTTATGAGCACAATTAAGTGTTCTGGATTACTTATTCTCCACAGCGTGGTTCATAGCTTGTCATTATCCACACAGCTGAAAGTCTTTTCATAGTCAGTAAAGCACAGGTAAACATCTTTCTGGTATACTTTGCTTTCAACTAAAATCCATCTGATGTCAGCAATGACATTTAAAATACCTGTGGCATAACATCCAGCATCACAGCAACCTGTTAGCCACCACAGTGCAGCAAACTGACAGATGATTGGTGGAAATAGATGATAAAGCTTTCATACATCCGTGAGATGTTTTAGAGGCTTTATCAGATAGATGGTAAAGCCTCTAAAGTATCCCATCAATGCTTAAATTCCCCTTCCTCAGTCCGAAGTGCACTTAAAATGCAGACTGCAGTAGGCAGTTGTTGAGATTAGTGTCACAGGAATGATGTTTTTATTTTTAAAGTCCTGTTATTGTGAAAAATATGTTTTAAAATACCAATGGTAGCTAGTTTTTTGTTTCACAAAACACTGAGAGATGGTACTTGGTATGATGATTTTCTATTCACATATATACACACATGCATTTATTTGAATATACAACCCTGTTATATGTGTTTGTATGCAAGTTGGAGACATAACATTTTATAAAGGGCATTATATTTAGTGCTTCCAAGTTTATGGAAGTTGATTTAAAAAAAACAAAATCAAACAGTTATCCCTAAGTGAGGTATTTTCCATAATTGGTGATTTTGTTCTTCCATGATAAGAAATGACCTGATTTTTTGGTTCTTCAGAGTAGACTGAGAAGTCAGTCTGTTTTTATCTGATATGAGACACATCCTTCATTTTTTATGGCATAACCCAGAGTCCTGGGGCTTCCCATATGTTCTAATTAAAAAAACAGGTTATAATAACAACCTTGGCTTAGTTTTGGGAACAGCATGTACTAAGCAACTTGTTTTAATGTTTCAGATTTTGCATTTTATAGTGATCTAAGTTGATTGGGGTTTTGTTTTTAGACTAAGAAACATTTTTAATAAATGGTGTGAAAGTCTCCAGCCTTTGGTGACTCAATGATCAGAACTGATATTCCTGTTAGAAGCCTCTTACCAAAATGTTTTGATTATGGGGATGGTTTAATAGGCAATCAGATTAAGGTGATTCAATGGAAGTGACATAGTTTGGTTCTTTTGCAAAGTAACTGGGTTGAATAGAAGGCAATGTCCTCACTTAACAGAAATTTGAGCAAAGACTTTTCTTCCCCTATTTTCTTCATTTACTGCAATAAAGGAAATAAGAAATCTTGGGCAAGAAAATTAATTTTACAAAGCACTTAGAAGCTGAATTTAAAGTGCCAGTGAAGGACACTGAAAAATTATGCTGGGCGCTTTTAATAAACATTCTATTTACTGCCATGATGCAACCAAAAATATAGTGTTATAACTGGAAAAGACTCATACAAACTGTTAGGAGAATGACAGTTAACAGAGTATGATGAATACAAGACATACAGGATTCCCACATATTGACTCCAGATTAGTACTCTCCATTGAGAGATAAAGTGTTATCCAGATCCATTCTTCAACAAGTTGTTTCAAATATTTGTCAAGAGACATCAAAAAGCATTCCTCAAGCTCACAAGTTATCAACTGACAACTTTTTTTTTTTATGATTATAATAACCACATAAATTATCATTCAACATTTTGTCTAGGTAGAATATGAAATCAAATGAAATTCTACTGGGCACATTGAGAAGTATGGCTATTATGTTTATGAACAACTTGCCTAAAGGTATATATATCTGAGGATAGAAGGAATGACTGATGATTCTTCCACTGCATCCCATTCTGCTTATTGATAATTTCACCATTTTCCTTTGTTTTGGAACATGCCCCTGTCCTGGTAGCAACAAGATGAAAGATCCAACCCAAAGTTCCTTTGAGTTAACTCCAATCCATGGCAACTCCATGTGTTGAGCAGAACTGTGCTGATCTATATGTATTGAGGTATAAGGCAATGACAGGGGAACACCTTCATTAGATTAATGTTGGTGGGTACCAACATTTCAGGGCTTTGAATGAGTCCCAATTAATGAACATACAGAATGAGATATATTGATATATTGTTGTATGGTTAGCCCTGACTCATAGTGACTCTATGCAAAATAGAACAAAACACTATCCAGTCCTGCACCATCCTCACAATTGTTATATTTCAGTCCATTGTTGAAGCAATAGATGCAAATACTGAAATATTACCTAAAAATATTTATGGAAAATAAGCAAAGCCTTAATTATTTCATATATATGTATGTATATATATATATATATAGTTTTAACCTTAACCGCATCCTATTTCTTTGATCTAAAGTCTTAGAAGTGTTTCCTTCTAAAATGTCACCTTTTGGGAATAAGAAATGATAAACAATTGTCTATTGCATCTTTTGTTACTGAAACATCTGAGACAGAATTCTGGCTAAATTTTAACAAATTCAAGGAAGAAAATATTTCATGTAGATATTTCTGTTCTCTAAGTAGATCTGTAAAGATCATTCTCAAATATCATCTAGAACAGTAATTCCAAATTGACATTCTTGGGTTTAATTTAGAACTTACTGCCATGGAGTCGATTCTGCCTCATAGTGACACAAGTACTGAGTAAAACTACTCTATGCTGTTGGTGTTAAGAGCCATTGAATCAGTTCCAACTCAAAGCGACTAAGTACAGGGATTCCAAGGAAAAACTGATGAGTTTGAACTGCTGATCTTGTGGTCCAGTGCATTACCCTACAGTGCCAATTGCTCTATAGGGTGACTGAAACGATGAATCTTTACAAGAGCAGACAATCTCATCTTTTTCCAGAGGAGCCAGTGGTGAGTTTGAACATAAAAGCCCAGTGCTTAACCCATTAAACCACCTTGGCTTACTGGACTCACCTATTTGTTGTTGTTGTTAAGTGCCGTCAAGTCAGTTTTAACTCATAGTGACACTGCATTGAGTTTCTGAGGAGCAGCTCATGAGAACCACAGACACTGAGGTTCAAACTGATTTTAGGGTCAAGTGCTTATCCTACAACATCACACCAAGAATGGGTTGTTAAATTACAGACTTCTGAGCTCTACCTGGTAGCGTAGTGGTTACGAATCGGGCTGCTAACCTCAGGGTCATCAGTTTGAAACTACCAGCTGTTCCGCAGGAGAAAGATGAGATTTTCTGCTCCCGTAAAGATTTATAGCCTCGGAAACCTGTGCAGGGTCGCTATGAGTCGGAACCGACTCTACGGCACATAACAACAACCCCAGAGTTACTGATT
>NW_006408675.1:4804429-4806585 GCF_000296735.1 Chrysochloris asiatica | reverse complement strand
TCCCTCATGAGTACAATTAAGTGTTCAGGAATACCCATTCTTCACAACGCTATACATAGCTTGTCATGATCCACATAGTTGAAAACCTTAGTATAGTCAATAGATCACAGGTAAATATCTTTCTGATAGTCTCTGCTTTCAACCAAGATCCATGCATGTGACATCAACAATGATATGCCTCATACCACATACTTGTCTGAATCCAGTGTGAATTTCTGTCAGTTCTTGTCAGTATACTGTTTCAACCATTTTAAAATTAGCTTTAGCAAACTTTTACTTGCATGTGATATTCATGATATTCTCTGATGATTTCAGCATTCCACTGGGTGACCTCTCTTTGGAATAGGCACAAATATGGACCTATTCCAATCAGTTGGCCGGGTACCTATTTTCCAAATTTTTGTGCACAGATGAGTGAGTGCACAAGTGCTGCATCAGTTTGTTGAAAGATTTCAATCTGTCTTCCATAAATTCATGGATTCTTGTTCTTTACCCATGTCTTCAGTTTACCTTGAACTTCTTCCTTCAGTACCATTGGCTCTTGATAATATGTTACCTCTTGAAATGGTTGTACATGGATCATTTCTTTTTGGTACAGTGACTCTGTATATTCTTTCCATCTTCTTTTCATATAATTCAGTATTTTCTGCATAATTCAAATTTTTCTCATGTGGTTGTTGTTGTTAGGTGCAATGAAGTTGGTACCAATTCATAGTGACTCTGTGCACAACAGAACAAAACATGGCCTGGTCCCACGTCAACCTCACAATCATGGCCATGTCTGAGTGCATTGCTGCCACCACTGTGCCAATCCATCTCATTGAGAGTCTTCCTCTTTTTCTATGACCCTCCACTTAACCAAACATAATATCCTTCTCTAGTAACTGGTTCCTTCTGATAATACATCCAAAATACGAGAGATGATGTCTGGCCACCCTGGTTTTCAAGGAGCATTCTGGCTGTACTTCTTCCAGCACAGATTGGTTTCTTCTTTTGGCAATCTATGGTACTTTAATATTCTCTTCCAACACCATAACTCAAATGCATCAATTCTTCTTCAGTCTTACTTATTCACTGTCCAATTTCACATACATATGAGAATATTGAAAATATCATGACTTGGATCAGACACACCTTAGTGTGTCTCCACTCTTCAACATCTCCACTCAAACTAACATCTCCACTCTTCAACACTTTAAAGAGGTCTTGTGCAGCAGATTAGCTGAATGCATTATGTCCTTTGATTTCTTGACAGCTGTTTCCATGAGTGTTAATGGTTGATCTGAGGAAAATGATGTCTTTGACAACTTCAATCTTTTGCCCATTTATGGATGTTGTTTGTTGATGCAGTGGTGAAGATTTTTGTTTTCTTTACGTTGAGGTGCAACTCATACAAGAGGATTTGGTCTTTGATCTTCATCAGTAAGTATTTAAGTCCTCTTCACATTCAGAAAGCAATATTTTATTCATCTGCATATCACAGGTTGTTAATGAGCCTTCCCTGCATTCCTTATGCCACGTTTTTCTTCATATAGGCCAGCTTCTTCCATTATTTGCTCAGCATACTGACTGAATAAGTATGATGAAAGAATACAACCCTGACGCAAACCTTTCCTAATTTTAAGTCATGCAGTGTTTCCCTGTTATGTTCACCTACCTCTTAGTCTATGTACAGGTTCCTCATGAGCACAAATAAGTGTCCCAGAATACTCATTCTCTGCAATGTTGGCCATAACTTGTCATGATCCACACAATCAAAAGCTTTAATCAGGGGGCACTCTCACAACAGCAGAGTTTGGAAGGCGGGGCCAGGGCTGGCTTGTATAGAAAGTGGTGTCTGCCAGAAGGGCCAGAGGTGATACAACTTCCTCCCGCCCCAAGTCTCCCTGCCCTGGCTTGAGACCCCAATAAAAATTGGCCGGGTGCAGTTCACTCATGCACGGACAGTGTGAGGAACTCTGGAGAGTGTAAGAAAGGCTACGGTGGCTTCTTAACGCCACCCATCATCCCCCAACTGTCACTGCAGCTAAGCCCCCTGCTCCCACTCTTAGTTAGCAGTGGGATCTCACAAAGGGGGCGTGCATATACCAGTCCCATGGCTTTTGGACTATCATAGTCTCTCCTGGGCTCATATTTTTGAGAAACTGCACTAACAA
>NW_006408675.1:4783458-4784623 GCF_000296735.1 Chrysochloris asiatica | reverse complement strand
TTTAATATCATATGGTATAATATTTCCAATTGCAGTCCCAAGAGGAAAAGAGATTGAGAATGGAAAAGAATAAATACTGGCAGAAATACTAGCCAAAATGTTTGCAAAATCAGTGGAAGTCAATAAGTCACATATTCAACAATCTCTGAAAGCTTCAAGCTCAATTAGAAAAGAAACCATGCCAGGACATATTGCAATCAACATGCTAAACATTAAGATAAAGATAAAATCTTGTAAGAACCCAGAGAAAAAAGACATATTATATTTAGGCTAACAAAGAGCGATGTCTGATCATGATGTCATCACACAAAATGTGAGCTAGAAGACAATGGAATGACATATTGAAAGAATGTGGTCACTAGTGAATTATGTGGTAAACAGACCAGATTTCCCATTTCAGATAGAAACACTTGTTCTTCCTGTGGCTGAGTGTCCTCCAGAGTTTGCCATTGATTTAAAAGACACCTTTTATTGAAGTCAGACCTCCTTATCAATAAACCCTTCTTAAATAACTGGATGATATTGTAGCATAAAGATCAGGCCCTTTGTCCTAATTTAGGTTAACTTATTTCAATGAGTCACAACAGTGCCACATCAGGACCCCTTTTTGCCTATGTTGTTGTTGTTAAATGCTGTTGAGTTGGTTCCAACTCATAGCAACCCTCTGTATAGAATTTCAGAGGAGCATTTGGTGAGCTTGAACCAGCGAACTTGTGGTTCAAACCGACTTTCAGTCCAGCGCATTGACCCACAGCACCACACCAGGACTCCATCTCAGTTGATAAATAAAGGAAAAACTTAGGTTTTCTCGGTAAAATCGTGTTACATGTTTTGTAATAAATGAAATCACAGCAGCAAAAGAGTTGTTAATGAGAAATTGAAACAACTAGAGATATTGCCAAGTTCTATACCAACTTCATGATTATTCCTATGTTTGAGCCCATTGTTGTAGCAACTGTATCAGTCCATCTTATCAAGGGTTTCCGTCTTTTTCACTGACCCTCAATTTTACCAAGCATGAGTTCCTTCTCTAGGGAATGATACTTCCTGACAACATGTGCAAAGTATGAGAGACAACTCTCCCCATCCTTGCTTCTAAAGAGCATTCTGGTTGTACTTCTTCTAAGACAAATGTATCTTTTGTTCTGGAAATTCATGATATATT